>NC_084983.1:1879407-2479407 GCF_963691925.1 Scomber scombrus
CTGGGTGCCAAGTTTTCAAACAGAAGTAGTGCATCCTTTTTTCATAAAGATTCAAAGCAGACATTACCCTGACAGATAAAAGATGCAGCTGTCACATTCTGTAAGACAATGTCTTAATATGTTGTTTTGCTTTCAAATGAGTTTTCCGCCAATTACATCCCAAAATGTATCTGTTTTTTGTCTTCTTCCAGACATTTACTCTGCCACAAAACAACTTCATTTTGCTTTCTGCATTTAAGTAAGAGCATTTGTCATCCACACTGCTGCCTATCTTGCCTTGGAGTTGCCGTTTTCTCCCTGTGTTTGTCAGTGAGTGGAGGTTCGCGGCGGCCGAGTGAAGCAGTGATTTGGCATGTTAGTGAGTGTGTTGGGGCTAATCAGAGAGAGGGGCCACTGTAATGGACAGAATCTGGGCAGAATCACAGCCAGACCTGCCGCGGTAGGGAGCGGATAATACAACTAATTTCTCCACTGTCTCAGCCACCGCACAGACGGAAATGGGGTCAACAAAGGTGCAGGCGGCATCAAATGAACAGCTGTTGCCTTTCTCGGCGCTGAGCAGCCAAAGAGGAGGATCTTAGCAAAGCCCAACCCGCAGCCCCCCCCACTTGCTTTTTGTGTAAATGTAGAAGAATGTATGTACAAATTAAGGGCAGGACCTGTGCATATTACTTTCATTCTTCATCTCTGAAGCCTGCCTATCAGCGACAGTATACTGTGGGAACACTCAGAGCAGCTGCATGATGAAATGTGCATAGGGTTACTCATAGATTCTTTTATTGGCTGAGGTTTGTGTGTTTGTTGTGATGGAGAAACAATTGGCTATTATAAAGACGCCTCTCGTAGGGAAATAAGGTGCTACTGTGTACATTGAAAAGGCTGAGGTAGCTGTATGAAGTGTGGGTCTTTGTGATAAGAAGCTGTGTATGTATTAATGCAGATATTAAGGTCCAATTGTTGGTTTCTCTGAGAGTTTGTTGTCCCGTTTCTCTGTGATTGGACTTGTCCAATTCTAATCACAAAGAACAGATGTATGATACTTCATTTCATCAGAATGTTGGCAGCTATGTAAAGTATTTTGAACCATATGAGCTGAAGAATACAGACCTCAGCACTCTATTCTATCATATAGTACAAGCCTAGATCTATGAATGTGCCTTCATTTATTTTGTTCTTCTCTGGTAGGCAGTTGTTTTTGTTGTTTTGTCTGCTTTTGTTCTCTGCTTCCTTTGTGTTGATGGGAAAAATCTGTCATTCTTAATGGATTTCAGTTCAAATTAAAGTATGAAGTATGTATTATATATATATGTGTGGTGTAAGAAAGGCAGTGATAGCAAAACAATACTCAAATCCCTTGCTAAAGTAAAAGTACCAATACCACAGTGTAAAAATATGTGATCATGTGATCTTTAACTCACTATAATCCTGTTTCCATTAAGGAAGTTATGGGTAATATTTAGGAGGCAGGAACCTTACAGGAACGTCCTCTCAGCCATTGTGTCTCCATTGCAGAGTAGGACCTTGATAGGACCCACCAGACTCTAGACTCTACCCAATCAGCACTGAGTCAACCTCAAGCCCCACTCAGGAATTTTTCGGTGGCCGCACAAACCCTGAGGCAGGGACTAGTTTTGCCCCTGTAAAAGTTCCAGGTGATTGTCCTTCAGGGGCGGTTCCTGCTATGGAGACACATGCCAACGGTCACGGCCCCTTAAGTTCCTATTGTTACTTTAAGTATACAAGTTAACAATAAGTTAGCAGTTAAATGTATTAAAGGTAAAGTACTCATTATAAAGAATGATCTTATCATTGATGATTTATCATTTAAAAAAGGACATTTGTACATTTTAAGATACTGTTTACTCTTGTTTTGGGGATTTTTTTTTTCTTCAAATAAATTAAAGGATTACGTGAAAGTTGAGGGAACACTGAAAAAAACCAATACAAAAGTTTTTTTTTGGAAATACAAGATTGTTTTTTACCTGACAACAGTTATAGTTTATGACTTTTTTTTCTCATGAAAAATGGATCTAATCTACAAAGTAACTAATAGCTATCACATAAATGTGGTGATGTAGTGGACTAAAACATACAGATAAATATAAATATAAATTCTTTAGTGAAATACCAATACTCAAAATTCTTATAACTTTCCCAAATGTACAGATTACAGAAAAGATATCAATGCTGGTATAATAGACTCTCAGATTGTAGTGTCATACTGGACATAATAGAAGGGCTGTTCTTCAGCTTTCACATTTTCAACCCATTTAAAGAATTAGTTTTGTTCCATTTGGATAACTATTACATTGTCTGACTGTCAGGTTTTATTATCTATTTCTGAGAGGTTCAACAATGAAACCAACAGTCTGTGTGTGAATCTCTGTTCTGAGTCCATTAGTTCCTACTGAAGACGTAGATCTCTGAAACATGTCACACATATATGGTTTCATTTTCCTAAAACAGCGGGTGAAATATTAGTTTGATTAATCCATTCATTGTTAGCTTTTCATGGCAATTGTTGTCAATCAGAAAAATCTACAATATCACCTAAGTAGTGAGTAGATTATGTATTTTGTATTTCAAATCTTAATCTGCAGTACCTAGGAACTATAACTGTGAAATAAATGTAGTAAAGAGTTCAATATTTCTCTCTGAATTGTATGAAAGTAGAAATATATGGTATGATGAGTTCATCTCTAAACATCATGTTACAGTACTCAAGCGTGTGTCGTACTGTGGAAAAATGTGTCCACACGTACACAAGCACAGATGTGTATCTGCTTTGTGATGACCCAGCTGAGAGGTGAATACACTGAGCTGACAGATGGCAGCTGCTCAGCCAGTTAGGATGAAAACACCATGGAGGGTGTTTGGTTGGCTGGCAGATAAGGAGCATTTGGAGAGCTATGAATCACTTAAAATGATCTGCTGCCCACACAACAACAGAACAGTGTGTACTGGAGCTGAACAGATCCTGGCCTCAGTTAGTCTTAGTGAGATATAAGACATCTCTTTTCATAGATCACTAGTTGGTGATTATTTACTGGACTGAGACAAAAAATCAGGCAGTGAATCTCAATAGGTAGAATCCAGTCCAGATACAAACATTAATGAATCCAGACTGAGACATACACCAGCATGATTATTACTTATTACATATGTAAACTACACTTACGTTTTAGTACAGTCAAATCTTCAAAGCACATCACAAGGCTGCTCTCATTTCACCTCCCAATCACAGCAGCTTAACACCATAACTACCAACTGAAATCCTCATATTAGCAACAAGCAGAATAATAGCTGAGTCAGCAACACAGCAAGAGCAGGCAGAAAAAAATAATATTTGCTGTTATTTGACTAGAAACTGTACATTTTCATGTAATATTGAACTATTATTACAATATATCTATTAAAAAAACATTTTATAATTCAGAGTGAAACCACTTAACAGCTGCAGGGATAGGTATGGTTAGAATTGTATCTTTATCTTATCAATACTCTTATCAACCCTATTAATAATACTCTTATTGGTTCTTTTTCATTACTAAGAGTATTTTTCCTCTAATTATTAATTTAACCAAAGAATACATTTATAACTAAATATTGTTTCTAGAGCAGCAACAGTAATATTTACAGCAGTAAAGTCACTCAATGATATCTCACTGATAATATCTAACATCCGTAAAATAAACAATATTCCTGACATCAGCATACTGGGTGAGGTTTAGAAAGAATGAGTCAGTATCAGTCTGCCTCCTCCCTCTGTTGTTGTTGTGATTCATTGCTGCAGGTACCCCTGGTAGACAGGAGAGCCTGGTTTGTCTCAACCAGCAGCTACGTACACATTTTATAGTATTCCATTTTAATATTTAACATTTTAAAAGACTGTGTTACATACTGAGATAAAGAGTCAGGATACACACAGACAGCTTTTGTTTTTAGCTTGATCATAACAATTTTGATCACGCTGTGGTTGATGGTGGAAGACACACTGCTGAAAATATCACTCTTCTACATGTTTATGATTTTTGAGGAGGTGGTTTGAAACAGTGCCTATTGTTAAGCACTGTCTTACTTGTTAAGGTTGTATTGCTCTTAAAGCAACTGTGCTATGTGTGTGTATGTGAGGCCCACTCTCAATCAAACACAGAGAGCAGAGGAGAGGACAGAGAAAGCAGTGTGACCATAAATGTAACTTGCTAAAGAACTCTGAGCATAGTTTGTGTATGTTCATTGGGTTTAGGCTCTGTAAAATAAACACTTCCACACTGTTATAATGCCAGGATGCCAGGGAACGTTCCAGTATGTTGTTGTGCCTTCTCATCTGACAGAGGCAGAACGGTGATTGAGGTTCTGAGCAATAAGAGTGGTATGATGTGGGGGGCCAAAGAGTATGATGTCTGTCTTGTCCTCGTTCTGACATGGCCCATCAGAATCCGACAGGCCACCAGGAATTGTCTCGGTGCTCCTGATGCTCAGTCCAGACCTGGAGAATGTTGTACAAGTGGTAAACACTGTGTGGAACGTTGCAGTCAGTATGGAAGTGTTCTGACTATGATTTATACTTTTCCCTTCAAGTCAAGGATATAGTTTATGTTACAATTTTCAAGTCCAACTGAAATTAAATTGCATGTTTCTGCTACATCATATCTGCTCTGTAAATGATATATTTGTTGTGTGTTTTCCTCCTTTGAGAAAAAATTCAAAGAACCCCTTTTTGGTTTCATAATGGTTTTCATGATCGAGGACTTGTTTCAATACAGCCAATCAAATATTTGCTTTAAGCAGTAACATGTTGTTCTATCATAAGCAGAGCAGGCAGTCACACTGAGCCTGATAGGCTCCTGCTACACAGCACAAGAGCCTCAGACTCTAAATAACAACCCACTCCTTATCTTACCTCTCTGATATTTACCCAAATACCCTTTTATTTATTTAACATACACAGTGATATTTTTTAAACTTTTCTTTGCCACTATAGTTCAGTCACTTTATTCACACTGACTCACAATTTTCTGGCTCCAGTATCTAAAATAGCTCAATGATAAACCTCAGTACTGTCTTAAAATGCTTGAGACATGAGAGCCACCTCCTTATCATTATATTCAATGTATTGCACCAGATCAATACTATTATCACTGGTATTGACTGATTGACTGACTGGTGACGTTGATGCAATTTGTGCCAAGAGCTTGGGTTTGTTTCTGATCTTAATTAGTTTTTTCTTGTATGGAGATTACATTTGGTTCTTTAAAAATAAATAAATAAATAAATGTTTAATTGCAATAACAGCTCCAGCTATATTTGATGTTGCTTTTAACCCTTATACTGATCAGGGTTCATTTGAGCCATTTTTTTTTTTTACATTTTAGAGCTGTAAAAACACCACATACACATTTCTTTTAGCTGGACTTTTCCTAATGTGACCCATAGTATACAAAAACGGAAACATGATACATCATTTTGAATTTTTTAGCAACTGATACAATTTTTTTAAATGTATGTAAATATAGAAATTTGACCTGTGTTTATTAAAACAAATTTCAAAATCAGTATTCAAACATATAACATCTATAAAATGTTCTCCTGGACCATAAAATAGTGATTGTGAGTCTTACTTCACAGAAGGATGAATCAAACATTTATTAATGATTGATGGGGAATGTACACGGTCGCCAAAATATTTTTGACTTCTTCTCATGAAATGATTGTGACAATGTGATTTATTCTTGATAGATAAAGTGTATATATTCTCAAAATTGTATTGATCAATCTCATTATACCTGGTCAAAGGTGATTACTGATGTGTATAAATAGAAAATAAAAAGAGGAATGTGTCTGAAAACAAAATGATTTCAACTTTATGGGCGACCGTGTATGAATGTGAATTGGTGGAGAGGTTAATTATGAGTCAGAATATGAACAGTATGGAAGGGTTAAAACTGTATATTGAACAGACTGTCTATAGTGCTGCTATTGCTTAAACTATTTGTAAAGGATTTCTTTAAACCAAATTCTGCTGATTTGTATCTCTTCTAAAGATGATCTTAACCCCATTGTTCCTGAAGGTGTCTTGTACCTACATTAATCTCCTTGTCTTATTGCAATTAATACAATACATCTGTTGTCAATGTGTCCATCCAGAGCTTTTAGAGATTTTTAAACTTGTCCAACAAGAAAAGCAAATGAACAAGACAAGAATGAATTAAGATCATTTAGCCTTAATACCACACATCAAATCCATCACTCTAATAGTAACCAGCAGCTCAGTGAGAGAGGAAGAAAGCAGGAGGAAAAAACAGAGAGACTGAAATGCACATGCCATCTACGGCTGAGATGCATTAAACCTTCCCCATCAGGAGAAGTAATGGATTAAAGGCCGCTGTGGCTCTGCAGTTTGCCAGTCAATGTTCTTTCGCTCTCTTCCAACCCCCTCCTCCCCAACCCCACCCTCCTCTGTTCCTTTCCCGCTGGAAGAAGTTGATTTGCCATCAATTGCCATCTTGGCTGGCGCCATTAATGCACGCCCACAAAAGGATGACACATCGCATTATCACCTCACTCCCTTTCAAATTAGAGCTGAGCGATGCCTCGGCGCAGCTTGTGACTGGTTAACACTATCTGCTATTTGTAGGGATTGTTCCCTAATACGCAGCGTCTAAAGATTTCATCAGGCATTTGATGACGGAAATAAACCACTGCCCACAGGGAAATTGGACTGATTAATGGAATTATGCGTTGGAGGGGAGTCGATACAGGCTGCAGACACTCACATGGGGATGAGCGGAGCTGTCTGTCACGGACCAGACTGGAGTGGTTGACCAAGGAGCCTCGGCTGGCAAACAAACTCACCTCAAGCAGGGCCTGGGTTACATGTGTGTCCACTGAAAAAGCCAGGAATTAAGACCTGTGCTGCTAACTGTGGCTGTATGCAGCCTGCCTACACTCTACATGCACATGACCATATGGGTCTTGTGGGATGCAGATTATTTTGTGTCCCACATCTCACAGAAGAAGCACTATAAATCTTACCACGTAGGACACGAACAGCACTGAAACGCCACTTCTTCTGCTTTTGTGCTCTTATTCTGAGACAGTTTTGCACCCTCACTCAGACTGGCCCCCCTCAGCATTGTTAAGTGCTCTCTTAGTCCGCCCTAATGCACCTTTACGCTGCCACCAAAACTGCAGACGACCCCCTTCCACCACCATACAGTTGGCCCCGTCTGCCTCTGATTCACATCACAGCCGCCTTTTGCATGAATTGTTAGGCTCTAAAGGAGGATGGAGATACGTTGCAGTCCTTTGACAATCAGCCATACAATAGGAAAGTAAGCAGTGGGCCAATTGAAGCGTTTCACCATCATTCTCTCTTATGAGTATGTAAAAAGTACTTGAGTGAAAATACAGTTTTGACATACAGTTTGTCATTAGCTCATTGCCATTTTACATGAGAAATAATAATAATGGAGCTTTCTTTCATTCCTCCACAGATTACCATAATCAAAGAAAGGCTAGTAAGAAAGGAGGTGTTGTGTGTATTTAGAAGTTCGAACTGAAATCAGACCTTATTGTCATCAGCAATGGAGGTTTTGATAATAAAGGTGGTTAACATTCTCCACATCGGATATATTCATGATCTTAGAATTACACTCATTTGTGAGTTGCTGTTTTAAAGAACTGTTAAGTGTTTAACATTTAAATAAAGGGAAATCAGTAGTTTCTGGGATAACACATCTACACTGATGTATACAGTATCTCAGAACAGCAGTCAATATAAAAGCACTGAACTGATTAGAAACCAATACATTATATATTTATAATGTTCCCCTACTCTCTATGTGCAGAGCTGTGTGAGGTCATTCTGTAGCTACTGTATTGTTATTCATTTATTTTATTTCCACTGGTCCTTTCTGCTAAAACTCCTGACAAAAATATAAAAAAGTAAAATAACTTTCTTTTTAACAGCTCATAACAACATCTTTGAAGTCAGATGCAAAGTTATCAATTATTTAATTTAAGAAACTATGAAACAATTAGAAAAATGCCCTTAAAGAGCTGGGATAGAAATAGTTCAAAATGAACATTATGATATATAGTATGATATATACACATACTAACAATCCACCTGCTGTGATTTTGAGAACTTGAGATAATTTGATTTATTTATTGACCAGTGGGATCAAAATATAGTTTTTGTCACTCACATGAGCTATGAATCTGGATCTGTTTCTTTCCAAATGGTGAGTTTGGACCAGGATGTGTCTGTGCAGGGCTGATGGGACTGATGGATATAGATTTGAGACAGGGGAAGATTTAAATAAGTTAGTTTATGAAAGGTTCTAGAAATGATGGAATTTGGGAGAAAAACTAATGATATAATTAATACAACTTCTTTTGAATATAATTTCAGGACTCTTATGAACCTCAACTATATAAGAATAAGATATACAGTTTATATATACATTATATTATATTGTTATTTAGTGTATGTGAGTGAATTGTAATGCATCAATGTAAAGCACCCTAAAGATTTCAGAGGAAGCTTTACTGCTCTTTTCTTGCCACTATATTTCATTTAGCTCTTTGATGAAAGGATTTCCACTATAGTCAGCTGTTATTATCAGTTTATTAGGAGTCATTCAACACTGAATATTTTTGCTCACTAAATGTGTACAATTCACTGTTCAGTCCAGTCTATCTTTATTATATTTACGTTTTTTAACTTAATTTTTATTTAGTTTTTTATCAACAACGGTATAATATACACAATTTATTTTCCTTTTACAGCTGTATATAGTCTTTATACATACATTCAAGTATTAAGCAAGAAAACAACAAAGGAAGAAAGGAAAGAAAAAAGCAGATCATGGAAATATTTTGAAAATCAAGTGTTGCATCTTTCAAATAGATAATATGTGTTTAATGAAAGCTTGCTCTTCAGGATCTCATCTTATTTAGTAGTGAAGGAAGTGACAAATATGAATATTATATTCCAGATGCAGTGTGTGGGGGATCCACAGGAGGAAATGTCTGCTCTATACTCGATAACTTTAATATAACAGTAAAGTGAGTAGCATTAGCTCCTCACTGTTGTCACTTCTAGGTCTATGCATGTGTGGTTATGGACCATCATTTGAAGTTGTGTTTTTTTAAAGTCTCAGATGAATTGTTCATCTCCCTGGAATATGATTGTCAGTCATTTGTCCATGCTGGTCATAATGATGACATGACAGGAAATGTAAAAGAGACTTTAAAGAGCTCACTGTCAGTTTTTAATCTTCACATTATCACAAAAAAAAAAATGAATAAAAATAAAGTTCATGGCTGAACAACTCTTTCTCTGTTACCTCAATAAGTCATCTGCTAAAAATGCTTTTTATGGCCATTCATCACTCCATCTGTTAGATAAAAGGCAGATTTGGCTGTAGGGCTGAACATGGAGTGTTGTCTGTGTTTTTTGAATAGTTTTGTTGTTCTCTGTCCATAAACAAGTATATGTTTAAAGAATATGAATCAAACATGAGCACATTTATGGAGAACACACAATGGTAGACCTTGTTCCAGGAAATGAAACCAAGAGTGAGGAGCAAATTGTAAACTTGATTCAGCGATCTTCAAAGCTGTAACATGAGTGCCCTCTGGTGGATAATCAGAGGCACTGCAACAAGTTAAATCCAGAGTCACTGAAATGTAAAAATATAAATTGTCCGCAGTTACTATTATTATTAAAAATAATAATAGTAATGTCAAGCCTAAAATTAAATATCTAACCCTCTTGCTTTTGCATATTTCCACACAAATAGTATAGGTGATCTTTAAAGCATATACAGTACATGACATCTTTTAACCCTTGCATACCGTCTATATTCTGACTCATAATTAGTTTCTTCACCATAAATCCTCATCAGTCATTAATAAATGTTTCATTAATCCTTAATGAAGCTGTCAGATAGCAAACAGAGTGTGCTCTATTTATTTATGGGGGGAAAAGACATTCGCAATCACTATATTATGATCCAACATTTGATAGAATATGAAGAATACAACAACATGTTTCAATTATGTTTTCAGTTATGTTTATTTTTATTTTGTACATTTGCATATATAAAAATGTGAATCAGCTGCATAAACATCTTTTTTTTAAAAATACATTTTATTTCCATTTCTGTAACTGTGGGTCAGAAGAAATGTGTGTAAACTGTTTTTACATTTGTTTAAAAATCATTAAAAATAGGAATATAATACACATGTGTTATCCCAATTTAACATACAATATTTCTCATATACAAAAAGGACCTAATAAAGATGGAAATGGTTCAGGATGTCCAGCATTATTTCATGATTACATCTTTTAAAGCTGCTCCCAGTTTCAGCATTCTGTTATGTAGAAAGTAGATTTTCAAATGGAAGAATTCTGTTTTTGTAACCTTCTTTTTGAGGAAGCCCATTCCTTCCCTAAATGCTCTCTTCTGGTAGCTCAAAGTTAAAGGATAGTTGTAAGTTTTTTCAATTACAAAGTCCTCTCATGGCATATGCACATTAAAACACTTTTTGGTTGCTGTAATGAGTTCTCCTTTCCACAAAGAGATCCCTTCCTAAGGCGATTCTAATGAAAGGAATGAAGGACAAAATCCATCATCCATCATCCTTCTTCTAAATCTTAGCCAAAGCTACGAGGCTAAGACTTAAAAAGTGGAAATCTTCTAAAGTCACAGTCTCGTTGTGTTTCTACAGAAAGTGTTTGCTTGCTGACACACACACACACACACACTCACACACACACACACACACACACACACACACACACACACGCACGCACACACACACACACGCACACACACACACACACACACACACACACACACACACACACACACACACACACACACACACTCCATCTCTTCCACTGGAATGTCAGGAAGGCTTCTTTTTACTACCTCTATGGAGAAGAGGAACAATAACAGTCTCAGTGTACAGTATATATGGGCATGAGAATATTGTTTTAAGAAAGACTTGAAAACAAAAAAGAGAATCTCTTTTTAATGTCAAAAGCAGTGCGTATAGAGGGCTTGCCCTTCTTATTTCAAAGTACTCAAAACATCATAAAGATGTTTTATGACTCTGCTGCAGCAGTGAAGCAACTTCCACAGATGCCATGTCATGAAAAATGTCTTTTATATCAGACTAGAGTGTGAAGACTGAATGAGAATCTTTAAAAGCATCATTAAAGGCAGCGGGGCGGATTGCAGAGGAGCTATTTCCCTGTAAGACACTTTATTGTCACCAACAGCTGGTAATTATCTTTGTGTTGGTGACAGAATCATTCATAACACAGCGGTGGGTCATGACACCGACTTTGAAACACAACATAACATAAACAGTTCACCTCTGTAGTTTCAAGTTACTTTGAAATGCTGAAAAACTGTTTATTAAAAGTATGTTATTGAAAGTGTCATTTAACATTTACTATTAGGTGTCTATTAAGATTACTACGATAATAACTACTACAGTAAGATACATTCATTCATACACTAGTCAAATACCATACTGCAATACTGTGATAACTTCTACTGATTTTCTGTTTTGTTGTGTCAGTCCACTGTCACTGCTCATACTGTACATCCTGTTCTTCTTCTGCTCAGACTTTCCCTATCATAGTGCTACAGTCCTTACAACCAGCTGTTTATCCACTGATTATATCCTCCAATCCTGTAACTCCATCTGAGAAAATGTTCCTTCAAAAAAACGTTCACTTTTCAAGCAACTCTAACAACATGGCAAATCCACAAATGCATGTTAGAAAACGCAGACGGGCCAATTAGGCATCCAGTTTTAAAGCAGAGGGATAAGATATCCGTGAAGTGCCTCTCTTCAAATCCCCTTAGTCAAGGCTTCTCTGCAGTGATCTGCTTTGCTGCAGATCCGGCTGAGACTGGAGTCTAACGCTCATGCCTGGAAACAAGCAGACCTTTCACCCATTAACCCCTAACTTAAAAACACACACACACATAAACACACACATAAACACACACACACGCACACACACACACACACACACACACAAACTCTCTCAGCTCATGTTGTACCACAACTAACTGGCCCATGATGAGGAGGAAGAGCTTACATGGAGGGATGTGTGTCATTTCATTCCCTTAATGAAATGTGAAATGAAATGAATACTAAAACCCACTGAGGAGAGCAGACAGCGGCATTATGGGAGTCGTTGGCAGATTCTCCAAATCGACTAGAGGGGAATAAAGTGACTACGAGTTAATCACTTCATATTTGTTCCTCCAGGTTTCATCCCTCTCTCCCTGTGAAGACTCGTTGCAGCTGCACAGGGAACAGATCTGAAGGTGATGGGAGTCAAACAGACTTTGTTTTTGGCTTGAAATAGTTTAGTGAAACAATGCAAAAATATATATATTTCCCTGAACCCCCCAGAGACAGTGTTTTTAAGCTTCTGGTGGTTTGTTCATCAAATACATTAAATAAATCCCTTTTCCACTCGTAAGTTCGATAATGAGATTACACACAGAGGCAGTGTGGAAAGTGGGCCTAGGAGAACAAGCAGGGCTGAGTCAGGCTGGAGAGATGAGAGATGGAGGGTAGTATAAAATGAAGAGAGGGTAGAAGAAGGGCCAGGATGCAGAAATAAACTGAAAGGTTTTCATAATCCTGCTTCAGTACAATGAAAGATGACATTTTGACTTGTCAAATGCACGTATATGACTAATAACAGTATTAATGGCATCATTGCTTTGCAGTAAAAATGGTGGCTTCTTTCCAAAAACCATTATTAATGTTATTAGTTTTACCTGTGGGAAGTCAAAATGTCTGCTGTGAATCTGATTCATGTTTAAAACAATAAAGAAGCAGTATCATTCTGGGGTTAGCACGCTTATCACAATTCAGCTCAGTAACATCAGTTCAGAAAGTGAAATGAAATGTAAAGTACAAGATAAGACAGATTTGGATATCACTGTTTTATGAGATAAGACTCTGGAACTTTCCATCAGCAGATACATTGTATAAAAAGTCTGTTTGTCTGAACGTCTCATTAAAATATGTGATCATGCAAAAACCTTATTATGACTTTTCTTAGTCTGCTAATTTCATATAAAGAAATATTTGTCATTTTCAAAAAACAGGCTTACACTATTTGTTTTCTTGCCAAGAGTTAAATGAGAAAATCAATATCACTGTTATTTTGGAGTAATGGAGTGAGAGCCAGCAGCTGGTCAGCTTACAGCACAGACTCGGCGAACAAGGAGAAAGAGGCAAGCCTGGTTCTGTCTTTACATTTTATGATATAGCACTTTATCTTGTGTATCTGATCTGTACACAAACAGAAATGTAAAAACTTTTGGAGGTATTATATAGCAAACAGCAGCCAGATGCAGTGATTTTCTGGACTTTGTGCTGATTGTCTTGCAGACTCAGGATGATGGTGAGACTCCAGGAAATCACTGCAGCCTGACAGATTTTTCCCCGGAATGTAATTCCCTGAAAATCACTGCAGTTGGTTTGTAAATGTTCTGTTTGTGTACAGATTAAACAAACACAATGTTACATACAGTATTCATGTTATTTTAATTACTGAGCATTAGCAGGGCTGTAATTGGATTTTTTAATTTTGGAGTGTTGGAGCAAAATATTCATTTAACATACTAAATGTGTTATTCCACTATTTTCTATACTAGATCGTGTTGTTTTATTGGCTCTTATTACTCTCTTTGCTTTTAACTTTCACCCACTCTGCACTGTTTGATCCATATTTGTATGCTTTAATGTTTTCTACTGTGTGTTTAATCTTATCAGGTTGTAAAATAACAACTGAGTGCAGTGATTTTCTTCATATTTTCATTACATTTTTTGCCTTTTTTTGTTCCCTGTTATCATTATTATTCATTGTCTTTATACATCAGTGATACATTGATCAACACAATGTTTTTTCGGGGGAGTTTAAGTAATTTTTTTGGGGTGTATTTTTATCTTTATTAGTAAGTTAGTGGCCGAGAGGCAGACAGGAAACAAGGGGATATAGAAGGGGGTACAACATGTAACAAAGGTCCCTTGCCGGATTTGAACCAGGGACGTTGCAGATATATATGGCATGCATTGTAACCATTCGGCTAATATAATGTTTAAATGGAGTCACTGTCAGGGTTATAGTGTGTCTTCCTGAGGGACAGTGGGTCACTTTTGACTGATGTGTACTGACCTCTGTTGGTGATCAGAGGGAACAACACCACGTGCAACTCTGTTAGCTCACAGTTGCCTGTTACTGAGTGTCACACCCTGGCTCAGAGGAAAGACAAAAGATGGAGATCACATATGACTTTTAAACTAGGAAACATACATTTATTTAATAAAATAAAATAAATGATGTATATCAGTTCATCAGTAATGTGTGTAATGTATGGGTGTGTGTGAATGTGTGTAAATGGAAGATTAAACAAAAATACATATAACCCAAGCTCAACCAAACCCAGCAACTCAAACAGGAGAGAGAGAGAGAGAGAGAGAGAGAGAGAGAGAGAGAGAGAGAGAGAGAGAGAGAGAGAGAGAGAGAGAGAGAGAGAGAGAGAGTGAGAGTGAATGCTCCAAGCTTTATTCATAAAGGAGCATTCACACCAATTTAAGTGTTGACCATCTCTCCTGATGAGCCACTTCCCAGATCCCTTACAACCAATAAGAAATTAGGTCAAAGGCCAGGAGGCGGTCAAATCCCCTTCCACAAGAGCCGAGTCCCACCTCTGACCCTGCAATGAAAAACATTATTGTTTTAAAACAATAATCAATACAGTTATTGGTATTGCTGGACTGTGCTCCTTTAGAATACTGGTACTGTTTTGTGCTATTGGACAGCAACATTATAACAATTTAACGAGTTAACACATTAACATTCAAACATTTACTTTTGAGATCTGGTATTTAATAGCAGCTGTACTTTCCTCACCTTCATCTTGCACCAGAACTGCTTCACATGTATGTATGTACAGTATACATGTCCCTTAGAACAGTTTAGAGATCATTTGAATTTGATAACTTACTATCTCTGCACCTGTATGTTTGAATAAATGTTTATTTTTTGTTTGGTTACACACTCTGTATACAGTTTATAGTCCTCTAAATGTTTAAAATTGACGTGGGACCTTAGTGGGTTGTCACATCCATCTATTTCCCGCCTGTTCAGTATTTTTTCCTTCTATAAGGTGGTAATAAAAGAAAAAGGCCATAAAAATGATCTTTTAAAGGGCACTTCACCAGAAATGCAATGGGGTACAGGAGCTTTATGATTTATGGGAGAAGGGTTTTTAAAATTGTTTTTAAAAATGTATTTTTTGGAGAGGTTTTACCCAGTTCAATCATCCCAATCCTCTCATGGGAGACAATGCAATATCCTTACCTTGCTGAAGCCAACAAAAGAACAAGTCACACATTCCAGTGGTGGAAGAAGTATTGAGGTGTTTTACTATAAGAAATGTTTTACTTAAGTAGAAGTAGTCGTAAAAAAGCATACAAATACTCCATTACAAGTAAAAGTAATGCACTCCAAATTTTAGATAGTACAGTATAGTATATAGTATATAGTATATTATCTTGTTATATATTTATCATTTAAACATTATTTGAGTATTTTTACTGATGTATGCATGTTCAAACCGCATTTAATGTTGTCAAGGACAAGCAGATTTGAACAGATTATATATACTGTTGAGTATTTAACCTTCATATGCCTTCACACAGGAGACAGCTGTGAGAGGCATCATGTTTTCAGGTTGTCTGTCCATCGGAGTTGCCGTACATAAGGCGGGGAGTTCTGGTCATAGACATAATAAATAAATATTATGTCTATGGTTCTGGTCCTCTGAAATGATGCGAACGCGGAAGTAACTTAATACTGCATTCTATCAAAAGGCCACCAGGGGGCGACCGTTTTGGTGACAAAAGGACTTCCGTCTCTATACAAGTCAATGGAGAATTCACCAACTTCTCACTTGATTTCTAACCTCAGTAAACGTTTTCAAAATGTGTTTATGGTCTCAATCGCTAGTTTAAAGCCTTCTTCAATGCAGTATGATGTTCATTTGGGAAATTCTGGCCTCCCTGGTTTTATATGTGACGATAAAGCAGGGTATGCATTAGGGCGTGGCTACGTCGTGATTGACAGGTTGATTGGTTCACAGGTTCAGGAAGGCGCCTTTTGCTCCTCCTGATGCCCATTATTATGTCTATGATGCTGATGTCCATATAAGTAAAATCCGTGTTTTTTTTACCCGGCATGCACCGGAAATTTTCAAGATGGCGCTGGTCAGATCCGATACTATTCGCTTCCAAGCAGCAGTCCACAAACCGATGGGTGACGTCACAGATGTTACGTCCATTTTATATACAGTCTATGGTAGCGACTCACATCCCACTGATATTGGCAGCGAATTGTTGATGTTTTGTTTTTTTAAACATAAAAAAATTAAAGAAGATTATTTGGCTATTTCTGTACAAAAACATCCTTTCACAAGACTTCCACTTGAAAAGAGAAAAAGGATAAAGCAGTTTGGACCGGAGATTAACTGGTGGCTGAATTAACTGGTGATAGGTGACTGTGTCGATGCCTGGTCAAAATACTGTTAACATCACTAGCATTAAATCAGTTAAAAATGTTCCTGTTGTCAATCTCATATTCCGTCATGAATCTAATGTGAAATCGACCTAAGAATTGCTTCTACTGTCCCTCAGCCTATAAATGAAACGTACACTGAGGTATGTATGTGTTCAGCACGAACGTGGTGTGGGGTTAGCTGTTAGCCGTGTTAAATTGTGATAGCGTAACGCCCAGATTAACTTGTGACACAACATCTGTAATGTTATTTACCATCAAACATGTGTTATATGAAAGGCTATATAGACATTTATCTCTCATCACAGTGATATTTTCAAGCAATTCAGCACACCTGTTAATCAAAAGACGTGACTGTTAATTTGATGTTTACAAACAGCCACAGAAATTGAATAAATTGTACGTGCAGGTCTGGATAGCTAAAACCACTACAGGGGTACAACAGTCCATATACATTTGGTTAACAGGACACAACTCTGAGTGTTTGTTGTAAGTTTATCTGTGGATGTAACTGTGACCAATTTTGTGCAGCCACGCTGTGCGATTTCGTACTGATAATGCTGCTGATACTGTATGTTGAAAGGCCTAACAATTACCATTAATCTTCAACATGGATTCTGTTGCGCTAATTCATCTGTCATAATGCTGAAATCATGTTTTGTTTGGTGTTAACTGCTCAGTGTCTATAGTGCCAGTCCAACAGATCCAGTAATACAAAAGTGGGAGTAACGTCGGGAGTAGATTCATCGACTTAACATCAATAAATCTCTAATAAAATGTTCTTGTTTTCGGTCTCATATTGTATATTAAATATCATTATTAATCTGATGTCAAGTCAAAACTGTTGAGACTGTCTAACAGTGTGTAACAAACAGTCTCGAGTATGTGCACACCCAACACGAAAGCAGCGTGGAGTCAGCTGTGGCAAAGCGTGATTTACCCAGATTAACTTGTTCCATGTGTATACCATTGATTATATTTTATATTAAAGCTGCACACATTTATATCTCCGATTACAACAATATTCTTAACACTATTCAGCACATCATGCAGCAGAGTATCACCAGTTAATTCAGACTCCATTTATGTGTTTTCTACACCACAGCTGGCGTGTTGCCCATTTTTAAAGATTTGCTTTTGGATGCAGTAAATAATGTAATGTGAAAAAGCCAGCCAGTAGCCTATTTAAAAAAATATTGGACTGCTTTATATCAAATGGTTGCAATAAAAAATATCACGATGCACTCATGTTTTAGATCTGGATTTTTTACGGTTCAATCTTCATGTGACTATCTCCTCTCCGTCTTTGATTTCTTCGTGGCGTAACAGTGTTGACACCGGTTCACACGCAGATAGTTATAGTGGTCGGTGGTTCGATTCCCACACGTGTTGTTTTTAAACGACCAGAGAGCGAATGAAATGTTCGTAGTGAGAGGTCTAGTATTTACATGTATTTTAGTTGACACATACATCAATGTTCCAGAATACTGTGTCTGTAACATTAGTAAAGTCTCAAAAGACACCGACTAATGAATATGGTAGAGAGGCGAAGTAATTGGAATGTTTATTTCCTGGTTAGTCGACATGGGGTCCTGAAAGGCCACGCCCACGAAACATCTGCCGCTATCACCAGTTAATTCAGCCACCAGTTAATCTGACACACCGGATCGGCTTCAGCAGCAGCAGGAGGTGATGGAGGAGCTCCGACCCGGACCTTCCCCCGCTGCTGTTGTGATAAACGGAGCTGGCTAGCTGGATGCAGTGTGAGTTATTCCTTTTATTGTTTTATCTGTTTGCTGATTTAAAGTGTCAGCACCGAAACGTTGTGGACAACGACAGGGGAACGAGACCTATAACATCTCTCTGAACAAAATGCAAACACTAAAGTAGCTGCAGCCATCAAGACAATAGCATGAAGCTAAGTTGTTTTTAGCAGACTAAACATTGCTGAGATCTGTCTGCAGCTGGCCACATCTGGCCACATGTGGACCTCCGCTATGCCAAGCTCCATAAGAGGAACAAATGGCGCTTTTCCACTACACAGTTCCAGCACGACTCGCCTCGACTCGGCTTGGCTTGTAATGGTAAAGGTTTCTGTTCTGGTACCGAACCGAGGCGAGCCGAGCCAAGTTGAGGCGAGTGCTGGAACTGTGTAGTGGAAAAGCGCCAATAGATTCAGTCCATATCAGTGGCTGCATCCAGCAGGACATACTAAAGATCCGGTAGTAGCTGCATTCCTCTTATTAATATTGTAAAGTGTTAAAAATACTTTATAAAAGACATAACTATGAAGTGTAAAACATTTAAATGCATAAATGCAGGATAAGAAATGATGGAAGTAATTTTGACTATTACAGTTAATTTGGGGTACATTTCATTATTAAAATAAGTTAAATAAGTTGTGCTTAATCACAGCAGTGTATAGTGCTTAAGGCGCCATCTATTGTCATGTTTAGGTATTGCAACAACTAACAGATTACAGTGAAATCAGGACTGAAGACACAATAACTAAAATATAGGTGGTGTCTCTTTTTAAGCATACTATCTTATTGGTAACTCTGCTGGTATCTTTAGGTGATGTGAATGAAATGGGTATTTTATCATGTCTAATTGTAATTTTTTATTCCTCTGTCTGTGGGTCTGAGATACCATACTGGGACAAACCAGCTAACTACTGTAGCAGAGTTAGCTGATAGCTTCAGTGGATCAATATTAAAAGATCTAACAGCACAATAACAAACAGTACAAAGCAACAAACTCATAGGACACATACAGAATACAAAGCTACACACAATAACACATCACATGTGATGAAGAGAGCTGAGAAGCTTTTAGGTGATCTCGTAATTTGGTTTGAAATGTACTGATGGAACTACAGCTCGGGTACATTTTCTGTGGCTTTCACAGAGAATGGTATGGTACTATCATAACCCATCCAGACTTTCTATGTTTGTGCTTGGACTCTTAGTTTAGTTCCTGTTTTATTTTGAACCCTTTCCTGTCATGCCCTGTGCTAGCTTTTGTCCTGCTTAGCCAGCTTTTGTTTTTTCCCCCTGATCATCCTTTGAAAAAAGACCTTTTTTTTTTCATCAGTCCTGCATCACTCTCTGCATTTGGGTCCATCTACTGCACTATTGTGACAGGTACAATCTCTTATAGAGGATACTTTGGAGGTTGTTATAGAACTTATAGAAGGGGCAGCTGTGGCTCAGGAGGTAGAGCAGTCCTCCACCAATTACAAGACCGGCGGTTCAATTCCCGGCATGTCGATTGGCAAGTTGGTGCTGTGCCAACGGTGTGTGAATGTGTATGATAGGTTAGCTTCCTCCTGATGAGCAGGATGGCACCATATGTGGTAGCTCCTGTCATCAGTGTATGAATGTGTGTGAATGGGTGAATGAGACATGTAGTGTAAAATCACTTTCAGTATTCATAACGACTAGGAAAGCGCTATATAAGTAAAGTCCATTTAACTTACTGAGCAAGTTTACAAAAATTGATGTTGGAGGAGGGCCCACACCATTTAAAATGTTAAAAAATTAAATAAACAATTAGTTAATTTGTGAAGTTAGTTTGTATGAAGCAAACACACACACACCCACACACACACACACACTACAGGCTTCGCAAAATCACTGTCTCTCTCATATTTTGTCAGTTCTTTAAATCTTAAAAAAGCCTGACATGTTCCAACTTCATAGATTAGAAAAGTGTTTTTTTGACTTTATGGTGCAGATAAAAACATTCATGTAGCTTTAAAAGCTGACTGCAGGCCAGTGTGAGCTGTTTATGTAGCCTGCATGCAGTGAAAAGACTGAAAGAAACCGAAAACTTGTTTTTTATGGCTGTCAGCTTCTCAGATGATCAGTGCAACATCCTTGTTAGGAACTGCTTGCGAGGACAAAAGGGCACCTCTTTCTTTTGACAGTTAGTCTGACATGCCTCAGCACCGCCTGCACATTACTGCTAGGTTTTCTATTCACGTGACCCACACACACTCCTACTACACTAAACGACTTTGTGTTTGAGCTGTTGAATGCGCTGGTTTTGTGTTGCTTCCCTCCCTCTGTGTATTTTATGGACTCATTTCTGGACAATAATGTTCGTGCATCTGTATGTGGGTGATAATGTGATAATGTGAACCGCTACCACTGCATTCTCACACATCCTCTACGGCTTGCAAAATTGTCTGTGATGATGGATGAGCTTAATATCTTAAGTATATTTGCTTTATGTAATTATTCTTTTAATCATTCTTAGTACTTCTGTGCTTTTCCCATTCTTACCAATTTTCTTTTCTCTGCTGCTTCAGTCAATTTCCTCCAGGTGGTCATTAAAGTTACATCTAATCATTTATTCTAATCCCTACCTTTTTCCTATAGTTTATCTTAATATTGGCTGGAGTGATGGAGAAGAAGAGAATTATGAGATGGTGAGGAAATCAAAGCACCTGATTTCTTCAGAGAGGTAAGCCTACAGAAACCTCTGAATAACTTTAGCAAGCAAGAAACACCTGACAGAAGACAAATATCCCTCTTTAGATTTATAAAAAACCTTTTTTTTTCATTTCAGAATGTCCCCCTTTTAACAGAGAAGTTAGTATTTGCTGCCTCTCACAGCCAAAATCACATAACTTCAGCTTCAGTTTAGAGGGCATTTCACTGGTAATTTCCCCTGGGAATCAGAGAGTATTATTCTGTTGTTACAAAGGGTTTACTTCATTCCACCATGTCGCCCTGTCTCCTTTTATTTGATATACTGTTTACCATTTCAGCCCATTCGCGAGTCATTATTCTAGGTAATGCCTGCCTCACAGCTCCCATTAACTTCAAGCTGCTCCTAAAGTGCATGAAAAATACCCTCGAGAGGCTTTTGGCTAATGTATGGACGACTATTCCACCTTCACAACCACTTGCTGCTGGTGTTAAATAACTTTCACATCAAATTTAAACAGGAGTTGTGATGGCATTGGACGGCACGGAGGAAAGGTCAGCAGCAGTGAAGATCAGCCTACGTAAATCATGTGACATGACGAAACTCTATCTTTAGTGCAAATATTGACACAGGATTGCCAGTAAACCACCTTCTGTGATGTCACATAGCAGATTTCACAATTTACCAGCATGCACAACATGAACATCACAAGCAAATCAGTGGAACATTATGCAAAATTGAGGGGGGGGGGGGGCACACACCTGTGCCAGTTGAAACAGGCACAGGTGTGTTTTCTGTCTTCTAATCCCATAGCTGCACAGACTGGTTTTGATTTGGCTGCTGATGGATGAGGATGATCATATTTATGGAGATGGAGGTTGTTGTTATTTCAGGAGGAAGCAGCAGAGGGCGCACTGCTCCAATATATGAAAGCACTAGCTGCAGCTGTCTCTTTCCTCTGAAAACAATGGGTAACAACAGCTTCAATAAAAGAATGAGTGATTCCTTTATGGGTTTATAGAAAGTATTTATTCCCAGCTGTGAAACGCAAAAATATAAAGTAATAACATGTGATCGAATTAAACTTAACCTTAACTATTACATTAATGGTCATTACAATGTCAGAGTTAACATCATTCTTATTGTTTCATGTGAATATGCTTTACATGAGTGAATCAGACTCAGAGAGCTGATGTTTTCTTACCATAATCATTAAACAGTAGAGATAATCCTGCACAGACCTTCACATGCTCAGACATATGAGGATTAAAGGTGCTATATGTAAGAATTTTGAAGCAATTTACATGTATTACTCTTTTTTTATTGCAAATGAGTAAATGGTTGGTAAAGTAAGTTTTTCAAGTTTGCTGTATCAACCTGTAGACCGATTTCTGTGCGATGATAATTTTGCATGCTCCACAGGGCCTCTCCTCTGTGCCAGTAACATCTACAAACAACCAGAATTCACCACAACAAAAACTGTGCTAACTTATCTGACTGTCCCTGCAGATATTAGCTTTCCTACTCTGTTACCAATCAGGTTGGCTGGTGGTTAGCTGCCTAACCATGCCGACTATCAGTGTTCCTGACTATACAGTAGCTTTGATTTTGAGGTTTGAGACATCTCACTGCCCCTGGCGAGCACCACACATTTTCACAACAAAACCACAGTGTTGCTCCTCAGCTACAGTGTGTTGCTCCTCAGGAACAGCTCACTGAGCCTACCTGTGTTTAGTAAACAAAGTTGGCAATTTGCTGGTCAGGTTTGGGTGATTGATCAAGGCATATGGCTCTCATAATAGGTTGGGGATGGTGTGGTAGCAGCCTTTTTGTGTTTGCTCTGTGTGTGTGTTTGTGCATTAAGGCAGACTGACTGTGAGTGAGAGATGGTTTGCCGAAGCACAGTAAAAAAACAGCACTAGCAGTCTTTTTTTTATGTTATTATGAGAAGTTCAAATGAGGTAAATGACATTACAGTAGTCTTGCGCTGATGCTCATGCTGACTGAGTTCAAGAAGGTGCGCGAGTGTGAGCTAATGTCACTAATGAGAGGGAATTTCTGATTCTTACTTATAGATCCTTTAAAATAAATACATACACACAGTAGTCCCATTTCCATTAAGGAAGTTCCGGGTAAAATTTAGGAAGCGGGAACCTTACATCAACGTCCTCTCACTCGGTCGTCTCAGCCGTTTTTCTCCATAGCAGAGTAGGACCTTGATACGACCCACCGGACTATGGTGGTGACATAATCATTCTACAAAAGTTTTGATTGTCGCGTAATCGTTGTGCGACCATTTTGACTGTGATGTCACAGAGGTGATGCACCAAAAGCATAACAATGCCCAATCAGCACCAAGTCAACCTCAAGCCCCACTCTGGAATTTTTTGGGGCCACATGGAGTACATACCTCGAGGCAGGCACTCGTTTTGCCCCCGTTAAAGTTCCAGAAGATTGTCCTTCGGGTTCCTGCTATGGAAACATGTGCCAACGGTCACGGCCCCGTAAAATTACCCCAAAGTTCCTGCAGTGGAAACGGCCCTAGACTTGCCTTGTTATGCTAATAGAATAGAAAAGATTCTAATCCTTCATTGCAGTCAGAAAGATCACATTCCACTCTTTCTGGACACAGAGAGTTAAATGAGGCATCTCATTAGGCTTTAAATGTGTTTCTAACATTACAACACATCAACCCCGGCAGCACTTCAGCAGAACACAACTGAAACCTTGAGTAAGAAAAATGAACAGAAAGACCTGTACCTCCTGTTAACCAACGGCATCACTAGCATACCTTGTTGGATGAAAAAAGATTGATCAAGGATAGAACAAGACAGACATCTATAGCAGAGAAGGACCCACCATCTCAGTGAATCTTGCGGTGTGTGTTGCATTTTGACTGCACACATAAAACAGCTGGACAGGAAAGTGGATGAAATGTATAACACAAGGATGCCAGTTATTATGTCCTTTACATTGGGGATGCATTTTTATTGCTCTTGCAGACTAGAGAACACTTTGGACTGTCCACTACAATGAGAATATCAGCAGGTGCAACAGGAAGTGTGACAATGCTGTGGTTAAGGTCTGGTTAGGTAGTTGTCGCTGATTGGTAGTTGTCGCTGGAAGCGTCATGAGCCGTCCCACACAAGAATCAAGCCCGGCATTTTTAAATACCGGCAGCAGCGTTACAACCATAGTTACAGCCATACGGCTCCATTTTCTTGCTTTGTGTGTGACAGAAAGCCACATACAGCAGCAAGTACACCACTGCCTCAATGTCCTCCATTGTTTATGTGTTTTGTGTCGCGTATAAAACGAAGTCACGGCAGTTTCGCGGAGCCGTGCTATGACGACCCCGCCCACGTTGAGTGGGTACTTTTTTGTAATGGAAAAGGTCTGTTCTGGTACCGTGCCGAGGCAAGGCGAGCCGAGACGAGGCGTGCTGGAACTGTGTAGTGGAAAAGCGCTATATGTACTTTGGCTTCTTCATGACCTTCTTCCTGCTTTCTCTTATGTTCTCTCTTAAGAACATTATCTAAATGCAGTCTTTTACCTTTTTATGATGCATTATGCTTGGATTGAATTTTTGTCTGTATGAAAGTACACCAAGTTTACCAACTCATCCACTCATTAGAACAAACCAATTATAGGTGGGAAAATGCACTCATTGTCTCACCTGACGTGCATGTCTCCAGACTCCAGTACAAAGTGCATGAACTTTTGAGCATATTAAGATTCTGCTGTAGAAATGACTGAAGCTGGAGGTCAAATCAAGGATCACTCATAGATGAAGCAGTTCACTTCTAAGCTCCTTCACATAACTGTGAGCTCACATATGTCATGGATGTCTGCTACCTAATACATCAATGACTTTACCTCCTGCCAGCTGTCCATCAAACTACAGGTTTGTGGATAATAGTGCTCTGGAGGTCTCATCGCCAAAGATTATAAGCTTATGTAGTAGACAGACTGAAGCTGGAGACCAATATATATCCAAACTGTGATGTGTGGGACTGTCTTCTGCACAAACTCACTTGTTCATCCACCCAGAAAAGTTAGAGCTGATTAAATATAGACTATTTAAAAAAAATAGTCATTCTAAATTTACCAGTTGGTGTTTCAACAGGTTTTCAAAGTCTACTAAATGAGATGCAAGATTTGCCATCCTTGCCCAAATTACATTTTGGAGTTGACTGATGTTCTCCAGCCACAGGGGACAAAGAATGAAAACTTCAGAGCAAAAAAATAACTTTCTCATCAGCAGCACTGAGAGTTTTCCTCACATATGATTTTTGAGTTTTGCAGTCTGTTGAAAGGTGCTTGGCACAGCTGAAATTACTCAGTTGTTACTTTAGCAGCGTCATCCAGTTTTTCCACACTACAACATCGCCAACACCCTTAAATGAGAACATCATCGGTTTAATCAAGAAAATCCAATAAAGGATTTCTTCCTGCGGCAGTTTAGCAAACTCCATGACTCACAACTGGTCAGGATCCAGATCTACCTCACATCATCCATCTTTATGTTGAGTTCTTCTCTAGTTCCTCCCACCCTGAGGCAAAGCTGCAGCTTGTTTTCCACAGTGGTGAAAGGGTCACTGAAACCTCCCGATATATCATGAAGGAGCAGAAGAAACAATGAAGGACTGAGATCTATACAGTTTCTGTGTGTTTACATTCCATTAGTGTTACAGGTACAATAGTTCCAGAAATATCCTCAAGAAATGGGAATGGTTGCCTCTATTGTTGGCATTATGGTAATACTAGAGCAGCAAAAAACAAAATAACTGCACCAGACTGCTACACTTCATGGCTTCATTTTAAACATCAAATGTAAGAACAGAGCAAAACCAAGAATACACAGAAAATTCTGAGGTTTCTGATCTCCTGAAGACTGCAGCCTCACAGAGCTGCTAGCCTGGCTATACACTTTTGTTTAGCTGTACTAGCTGCATGGATCTAAGGATGGCTATGTTGATCAATCAATCCCTCACTTTTGTCAAGATTAAAATAGCTCAACAGCTACACTGAGAGTTGCCATGCCTCATGGTTCCCAGCAGATGAATCCTGATGACATCTAGTGTCACCAGCAGGTCAAAGTTTTGACTAATAATGTTAAATATCTTCTTTCTCATCCTTTCTTTTTAAATTTTAGTCCCTCTCTCACCTCAAGTGTCCCAGAATATTTGTTATTTTCATGAAGGTGAATCTTACATGATATGAGCCAGCTTGAGGGCAGAGGCCAGGAGAGAGTGCTGGTAGTGGAGATATGGATGCATAAGAGAAGCATGCTAGAGCAGCTTGTATTTGAGAATGGGATAGACTCTGAATGATAACCCCTCAACCCTGAAGTGTTTTTTGTCTATTTGTTGACTTAAATGAACTGAAACCAATGCTGAGCTGAGTGTACAGTTGTTAAGATATAAGGACCAGAGTTTACTGGCCCATCACACAGGCGTTCAAGTCTGATTCCTTTTCTTGTTGATTGCCAACCGAAGTTAATGTTTTGGCCTGCCAGCAGCTGGTGCAGCCCGAAAGCTCAGTAGTAATTAAATCCCCTAGACCCAAAAGTAATTATTTTACCAATGGTACCTGTGCAATGCCACGAAACTGAAATATTCCTCACCATATTGCATACAAAATTTCACAATCTTCCCTCAAAACACAAATACAAGCATAATCATTTCCCCCCAGTTCAACTCACTATACATGGTAAATCCTGTGACACTACTGGTGATGACAGAATGAATGTAACACAGGAAATGCTTGATTGGTTTTTAACCCTTATAACTCTTATGAAAGTATAGTATTAGGAGCCTGTCTTCCCAAGAAAAATTACACAATTGGTCATAATGTCAGCCACCAAAATCCACACACAGTTATGTCTGAGTAACAGACACCAGCTAGCAAACATAGTTATTATGACTCTGCGAGGCGGTGCAGTTAAGATGATGTAGAGTATATAAGGTGGCAGGTTGGGTGGCTTGTTGGATCCTCTCTTTCAAAAAGCTGCAGGACACCGCTGTTTGATTCCAACTTCCTGCTTCCTACCAGTGTTGTGTTTCCAACTGTGATAATCATAACCATGATTGTTGTGGTGTTTACTGTTGCCATGATGACAAAGGTTGCTTAGCTTAAGAAAGTATTCATTTTGTCACATCAAAAAAGATGATTTCTTAACAGATGTATAACGGTTTTGTAAAGAACAGACAAACTTATGTTGTTCTGCCCATTATTGTTTATGTAGTTACCTGGTTAGAAAATGGATGCTCAAACAACCTGTTTGGTCATGTCATTTGGAGGACTTGTTCTGGCTGCATTCAATCCAAAATCAGCCCTGTGCTAAAATAATGCAAGAGGCTGCATTGGTGTGGCTGTGTTGTTTAAGATACCAGTGAGATAATGACATACAATCCAGCAGGTCACCATGGATACATTGAAGTCTGGAAAGTAATCGCGGTGGCAACTGTTTTTTTTAATTGTCTTTATGCCCAAGACAAGTTTCCCTGATGGGACATTAAAGTATATCTTATCTTATCTTGTCTTTAACAATCAAATGCAGTGTTCACATTAAAAAGTATTCACATTTTTACTTGTGAGCTTGCATGTATGTGTTCAGCACCTTATACATATATATATGTATACATATATATGTGTTTGTGTGTGTGTGTGTGTGTGTATGTGTGTGTACAGTATATATATATATACACACATAGATATAAATATACACACACACACACATATATATATACATATATGTGTATTCCCATCATCCTCAGCTGTACATGTACATGTTACCACTGTCATCTGAAAAACAACAAATAAATAAAATCTTAAAAATAGGCTCTCTGTTACCTTTCTTGGAATAACAAAAGCTGTTGGACTCATTCAGGGTAGTTTCCTGTGTGAAATCCTACTTGACACCTTGGTATATAGAGATAAACAGGCCCCCTCACCCAATGTGGTGGGGCTCATCAGTAGTCAAATAAGGAGAGATTATCACCGCAGGTCCTTCTCTTAAATTATTTTCACAAATGGCTTGGCATAGAAAAGACAGATTACCACAATGCTCTCTCTGCATTGTCTCATTCGGTGGGCTAAATTGGAAATTATCTCAGTCCTCCGGATGGCCAAGTCACCACTGTTATACTAAATGCTCTGTTGGGTGTTGTATAGTCTATTCTCTCTCTGTGGCATGCAGCATTCAACATAAAACACTGCTCAATTTTATGGTAGTTATGTTACAGATAAATAAAAATGGCAGCCATTTAGTTTTATGACAGGAGAATAGGATTCAGTAAAGAGGGCTTTACATTATTTTATAACCCTGAGCACTGCTTTATGGGATTACAAAGTGTAAACAAAGTCTTTCAGGAAAGGTTAACAGACAACCTTTTTTAATATCCTTTTTCATAATCAGCAATAATTAAACAGGAGGGATTCTGACATTATCAGTCATGTCTCCTTAGGAGGCGGAGGATGGGGAGGAGGAGGAGGGAACACTCAGTTCATGTATTCAACATGAAAGCCAAACATTAAGGACTGAGCTTTCTGCTTGGTCAGGATGACTTTTGTGGCATCTGTCAGAGAAGTGCACTGCTTACGTTTTACTGAACAATGGATACAATAGAAACTAGCAGCTGTGGGAAAAGAGAATCCTCCTCACACACTTCCCTCACCCCCGTTCCTCCGGCTTGTCTGTTTGAACCAAATTCTGGTCATTTACATAACTCTGCACTGCAAAAAAACTGCCCTTTTAGCCCACACACACATCTGTTCATACACCCACCTAAGGCTGGAGTACGAGACTTTGGACTCCCTCTTCTGGCAGTGAGAGTCATTACAAAAACACTGTTGATATTAGCTTATCTAGGCCTACTCCGCTGCTACTGTTTCAACTGTAAAATGGTAAATAAATTGATTTGAGTGTCACACAACCTCTGCAAAATGATTTGTTTCACTATGAGAATTAAACCCATTTGGTATGATAACTTTTAAAAAGGCTTGAGCAGGCGCACGATAAATTATTTGATCCATAATTTGGCAGAAGTATGTAGTGTGCATGTTCTGCCTATAGAGCATGTGCAATATGCATTCATCTGGCCAGCCTCATAAATAACTCTATTCCATATGATTGAAAGCCTTTTCTGTGTCTAAAGACTGCCCAAGGATGCTCATTAGAGGAACCCTCATTTGTATGTAATATATTGTTGGAGGCCAAATGGCTCTTAATAAAACTGGTTTGATCTAGGTGAATCAGACAAGTAATGCAGCCAACTTCCTTGAAAGTACTTTGGCAAACAATTTGAAGTTACAGTTCAGAATTCATAATAGTTGGTAACTGGTGCACTCCATTAGATCCCTGTCCTTTTATAAAAGAAGATAAATAAGTGCAGTTTATTTAACTCTATGGAAAGAGCCAATCTTGAGCGATTAGTTAATAGAAACAAGAAGGAAAGGACCTGTGTGCTATAACTCAAAGAACAGTTCAAGAGTAGGAGGAATTCCATCCAGACCTTGAGATTTATTTTTTGGCAATGAATCAAGAGCATCCTTAAGATCCTTAAGTTCATTTACGGAAGACTGTATAACTAAGAGAGGGTACGTTTGAAGAATTCAGGAACTCCACCATACCGTGAACATCTTCTGGGGTTTCAGAAGTATATAAATTAGAATAAAAAGAGGTCAGAAGGAAGTGTACATAAGACAACCCCCATATTTTGGCATAATCTATGGAAGCCAAATGTTTGAACTGACTGTTTTAACTTCAATGCCAGGAGTCTACTAGGTCTTTCTGCAAATTCATAGCATTTTTGTCAGGTTTTCAAATGAAGACATTCAGCCTGTGTAGAAGTAAGACACCTATATACTGACTTGGCAGAGGACAACATTTTCTGCCTATCCTCAATATAATTTGACTTTTGTCGTGTTTCAGGAAGTGCTATTCCACTAACAGTTTATTCAAGTTTATCTTAGCGTGCTCTGTTCAAATGCAAAGAAAAAGAAAGTTTCATATTATGTGACGGAAAAGTTCAGCAAAGTAGACTTGATTGTGTCAAAGAAATCAGTATTCACAAAATTAGGGACGATTGGAGGCCAGGCATATTTTTTAGTAGAATGCCCCTTCACACCAACTTAGTCTTATTTGGGGTAGAGGCACAGGCTACTACCTTATACAATTTGATCTGGAATCTACTGACACAGACAATATTCAAGAAAACTTGCCTGTGCATCATAGGTATTATACCATGTACACATATAAATAGACACTAGTGGCGCTTTTCCACTACACAGTTCCAGCACGACTCGCCTCGCCTCAGTTTTTTTTGCGTTTCCACTAGGGAAAGTACCTAGTACCTGGTCCTTTTTTAGTACCTGCTCTGGTGAGGTTCCAAGGGAGCCAAGCCGGTACTAAAATGTGACGTCGACACACTGCTGGCCGCTGATTGGTCAGAAGAGTTGTCGCTGGAAGAGTCATGAGCAGTCCGGCATTTTTAAATACCGGCAGCAGCGTTACAACCATAGTTACAGCCATACGGCTCAATTCAAGCCACACTGCCTCCATGTCCTCCATTGTTTATGTGTTTGTGTCGCGTATAAAACGAAGTCACGGCAGTTTCGCGGAGACGTGCTAAGACGACCCCGCCCACGTTGAGTAGGTACTTTTTTGTAATTGAAAAGGAACCGTACCGAGGCGAGCCGAGTCGAGGTGAGTCGTGCTGGAACTGTGTAGTGGAAAAGCGCCATAAGGCAGAACATAAAGCACAGAATAAAAAAATTACAAAATACTTACAGACTTACAGTATACCAACATATGAGGAAAATAAAAAAATTCCAGGGGACAATTAGTGGAGGCCCCTGAGAGGTAACTGTTGTGTAGGATCATATTAGGATTCCTCGAGTAGACTGACATATGACTTTTTGCAAGGCTGAGTATTAGTATTGGTCAGTATCATCAATTCAAGATATCTGTCTCAACATAAGTCCATTTGTGGGAAATAATACATACAAGTGACAGGGATCATGACAAGGAGGAATGTCTCTTGTTGAGGAAAAAGTGAGAGAGAATGCGGATGATGTAAGAGGGGAGACATAGAGGGGAGGAAAGGAGGGAGGTGTAAGTATGTGTGACTTGTTAGAACATAAGTGAAGGCATACACGAGTGAGCCTGTGAAAATGTGCGAAATAAGGTGTGCATACATATCTGGTGGAATACCCATGATGGAAGGAGAGGGAAGGATTGAAGAGAAGCATATCAGAATATCTGCGATTCCAAGCCTCATCAGGAGGATCAAACGAGAGAGTCTCTTCATTGTGGGAGATCTTCAGCTTGGCAGGATACAGCAGGAAGTTCTGTACTCCCTTTCTTCATAGCTCTTTCATAATAGGAGCGAAAGCCGTTCTGTGTCTTGAGGTGTTTGGGGAATAATCAGTAAACAGCAGCAGCTTATTATTCCCATTGGCAGCAGATGAGCCAGCAGCTCAGTATGCATCCAGTATGGTCTTCCTGTTGGAGTAGTCTGAATATAACAGTGAAGGCTTGTTATAACCAGAGGACTTGGCATAAATCTCCATAACCCTCTTGCCAGCAGCGTAGGGAGTTGGTGCTGGAGAAAACCAATTGTGTTGCTGCCCTCCTCTCCCTCAGGGAGGAAGATCAGCCTAAGATTAGATCAAATAATCCTCCTGTTCAGCAACCTGGTTCTCTATGTTATGGATCATCTCCTTGTTTAGTTGAGCAACGTTATGCTGTGCATGCAGGTCAGACTCAATGATATTGGTTCTTTATGAGAGTGATGTGAGTGAATTAGATATACCAAGGAACTCGCTCTCCATTCTGGAGACAGTAACCTTTAAACTACTCATGTCTGTTTGGATTGCGGTGACAGCAACAGTCATAACACTTACATCTCACTGGATTTCAGTCAGGGCATCCTTTAAGTCAGAATTAGCTCAGGAGATATTGATCAGATGAGATGTTACAGAGATCTCCTCAGGAGTGGCAAGTGCTTTGCATTTCCATGGCTATACATGGTCGCTGTGTGATTGGTAAAGGTACTTTATTTGTCACACATACAGTTGTACTGCCGTGTCTCTGCATTTAATTCATCCTAAGTACTAGGAGCAGTGGGCAGCCATTGTGCACCGCCTGGTACCAACTACATCTTTTTTGACAAAGGGAGAAAACCCGAGCACCAGGAGGAAACCCATGCAAGCACGGGGAGAACATGCAGACTCCACACAGAAAGGCCCCAGCTGGGTATCGACCCAAGACCTTCTTGCTGTGAGGCAACAGAGCTAACTACCGAGCCACCGTGCTGCCAAATACTGTGCAATATTGGCGTGGTTTGATTCTGATAGGGACGACTTAGATTTCTTATTGTCTAGAATTGACGAAGGAGAGGGTGGTACAGGTTCCCTGAAGTCACGGGTTTGTTTGAAGGAGTTATTCATTAATCCCAGTGTAGGTTTAGAGATTACAGTTAACATAGCGACACCATTAATTCAAAAAGTTTGCAAAGTGAGAGCTCCAAACTGAAAGCAGCCATCTCCCTCAGTGACCTGGAAGTAGTTAAACCCCAATCTTTTGACATTTCTATGGACAAATGTCTCAATTCAATATTTCAAGTCTATATATTTCCTTATAATGCATGATTATTTTTTCGTACTGCTCAGATAGCCTACTGAGATGGACTCAGTCTGACTTACCATATGAATAAACACTTTCCTGGCCTTCTTAGCTGCAAATTTAATAATGAAATCCTTATTATCCAGCTTGGATGCAGACTCCTTTTACCTGTTATGGTCAGTCACTGACCAAGAATGTATTTAATAGTCCCTTACCAGTTTGGTCATTGACTGGGATGAAATCAATTAAGTATTCTTGCACATTCACTATCTAATGATGTCATACTGACATAATTGAGACAGGGTTTCCGCTTGAAAAAATTGGCACCAGACAAATGTTTGAAATTCCAGTCAAATATTCTCTGAATTTATTGAGCTTAAAATGATAAATGATATGCAGGCTACATAAGAATGATATCAAGGCATATCAATTTATAGCGTAATCTTATTATTGAAAAGTAGGCTATATCAAATAAAATGAGTGCCGTCAATTGACTCACGTGTGTAACTTCTAAAATAAATAAATAAATATTGCACAAGCCTGCGATCTTTTAACATGAACATAAAACAATTGCAAACAATTACAACTACAATTTGAAAAAAACACATCTGGACTGGCTCATACCATTTTAATAACGCGGCGTGCTGCCAACTTGAAATCAAATAGATGCAATAAAAACTCTCTGAAAACAAACTAAAGAATCCCTTAACATGTGCAGCGGCTGAATTAAAATCAAAAGTCTCAAGTGTCTCTCCGCAACTTGCAATGCGCATTGTGACCTTGTTCTCCCCTTAGGCGACTTCGCTGCGCTGTTTTGATCCGGTTCTGCAGAGAGAAACCTCTCTACTGGCACACTGGAGACAGGGATCACGCAGGCTATTTTGGCCAGTTTAGCCCACTCAGGGTAGATTTCGCTGAAATCTTTGATCAGAACTTCACAGGCTGTTAAGAAGTTCAAACCTCCATAGCCGCGGAGCGCTGTCATTACAGCGATGGCGTCTCGTTGCACACTTGCGGCATCGATGAGCAGGGCTGTCAAATATCAGTTTATCCTCATCGAAAGTACATATTGTGACATACAAAATTCAAATTGTGCTTAGAGGGAATATTTTGACCGGAGGGGTTAAAAATTACCGGACATCAGCAGATTTTACCTGTCAAAGTCCGGTAATTACCAGATAACGGAAACCCAGAATGGAGAAATCAGTGACATTTTTGGTGACTCATATCATGGTGTGCAATCAAGAAGCACAGTAAAATATTTAGCTGTCTTTGTGTCATACATTATAGAGTTTTTAATACTAAAGCCATAAGAGAAATTATATCATTTTCAATCTGAGGCCCTTGATAATTTGCATGAGCATCCTTATTTCTTACGCATCTGAAATGTTCTTGCAGTAGGATCAAATTTGGTTATTAACCCCAAAACATTATCATTGTTCTCATAAAGCTTTGGATTTTTTTTTATCTCTCTGTGCTGTGACTCATCTATAGATGTCATTGAATCTAATCTTTGTTTAGTCACTATCCATTATGCAGCACTTTGGGCTTTTTCAACAGAGCCAAATGTCTCAAATCATAGGTGCCCTCATTAGCAAGTTAGGCCAGCTCGTGCAGTTGTTAAACAACAAAAGCAATCTGTTTTCTTCAAATAGAAAAGCCAATCCCTATGAGCCTTTTCACACTTAGAAACTTTCTTACATAGAAGGCAGTTTAAAAGTGTCTTTTTTCGTGATTCACAGAGAAATCAAAGTTGGACACCTTGACAGGGCCTTTTTCCATGAGTAAGTTCACTGTCTTGGCATCTAGATGGACAGGCCAATTGCTGCAATTGCTGGGGTCATTAAGGTCTCTCCAAGCTGCACTGACAGCCCAGTACCCAATAAGCTGGAGTAGAAAAAGAAGGGAATAAATCATGTGGTCAAACTTGATCTGAATTGGATTCAATTCAAAGTGGCACAAACCTGATTATAAATATTTGTCAGCCACAGCCACTTATTATCCTTGTCCCTCACCTGAGACTTTATAGTCATCCTCAGTGTGCATGTTGCAGTCGGTAGGGTTGCTCATCATAGGGCCAGAGTTGTCACCATTTTACCATTTTCACACCTTTTAGCTTTAGACACGTGCACTCTTGTGAAGACTTGTCCTTCTTCCTCGCAGTGAGTAGCGAAATGAAGCACGCACTATGTAACAACGCACTATCAAAAATGAAAAAAAATAAATGAAAAAAAACCACACCTGCTGATCTATATTCACTGTCACCCAGCCTGTTTGCACTTTGCTCTGCTGCACATACATGAACCAAAATAGCAGGTATGCATGATGATGCTCACAAAGTTTGTGCGCCTAAGATGCTTGTCTCTGCGCCTGTGTGGTCAAGATTGGGCCCAAAGACGTTAAAATCGTCTTTGGGCCAAAGTTGTCTTTCTTCAGGTTGTTGAGTCTAAAATTAAAATGAACATTTTTTTAATGATACGAATATGACTTGACTCCAAGTTATGTGACTGGAGTCCACACCTCTGCCTCCTCCTTTGGACCCTTCCCATCCTTTCTACTTATAGAATACATTTATTGTCATTGAACAGCAACTGTACAATGGAATGTCAGTGCTTCTCCTTTTCAAGAACAAACAAATAATAACAAATAAATAAATATATTGCACATTATATTGTATTGCATACTCCAGCAGGAGACTATTGATTATTGCATGAAGCATGAATTACTGCATAGTGTTATTGCATTTGAGTTCAGTTCCTTAATTGCAAATGGATAAAAAAACTGTTCATTAGTCTGGAGGTGCGGGTCTTCATAAACGCTTCCCAGAAGGCAGCAGAGTGAAGAGGTAATTGACAGGATGAGATCAGTCCTGTATTATGTTATTGGCCCAATGTAAACACCGGGCCCTGTAAATGTCTTCAAGGGAGGGTAGTTTTGTGTTTGTGATGCCCTGCACAGTTTTAATCACTCTCTTCAGTCACAATTAACTGGAATGTTCACTATGCTAACTGCACTTCATCACACACTGTGAGATTATTACTTGTTTCATAGCCAATCTTCCGATGAGAAATGTTTCTGAACTTCAAAAACATGGAAAAAAAGAGCTTCTCCTTAGTTAGAAACTGTAGTTATTCATGCAGGAATAGCCAGAAACATTCATGCCCTTGAATAGAAAACAGCTAACAGTCTCCTCCCCTCTGCTGAGAGAGCAGACTCACTTAGATGGTCTTATTGTTGCAATTGATTGAGTTTGTTTATGAAGTTCAGTGGATTTGTCTGCAGGCTCTATCCATATGATGGAGGTCTAGGCTCATCCTTCACCCTCATCAGACAGTTTTCTAATCAGCTCCATCGACTGCCGCTGTGGGCGTGTGGCGGCAAACATGTTATAGAGGGATCAGAGAATAGCACTGAACTGCAGACGCTCTAATTTAATACATAAAAAGAAAAGCTGTGAAGTGGATTTCTTTGCACAGCAGATACAGTACACAGACCTGCTTAGTGTTAAGAAAGGAAAGCAATCATCATGTGAGGCGTTGGTCTTAATCAGTTGCAATAACGAACAAGAAAACTTTTAAAAGGAAACTTCATCATGAAGTAATACATTACAGTAGATTACAGCAGCAGCAGGTTTACATTATAACACTCTGAGATTTTAATCAGTGAAAAGTGACAAACAAGAGATATTTTCTACACAGAAAATGTTCCCAACACAAATAGGACTTTAAGCCAGGTAACTGTTTTAGTTCATGTGGGGTTTGGTTTTATATTCCCAGTTTTGGCCACAGTTTGGCTCCACTGCAGTTTCACAAAATACAGAGAAGCTACCATTTTGAACTTATGAGATAACTTGTTTGTATTTGTTTATTTTTTGACAGTATATTGTATATTTAGTTTAGTTTTTTTTTCTAGACATGGGGCCTTATGCAGCAACATTCTCTTAAATTTCTCATATATGCACCAAATGTTCTTAACCACCCAAATCTGCTCTTATGATGAATCCCACTTGATCTAAATTGGATAGAGTGGCATGTTTGTTATTAGCATAGGTAACATCCACTCAACATGATATAAAGACAGGGGCTGTGCTGTGTGCAGGGTGTGAAAAGTTAGGATGATTCTAAGAGCCCATGACTGACAGGGGCCCTACAAAATATTAGAACAAAAGTTATTTTTTTAATGTTTAATTTTTTTCATCATTCATTATAAATAGACACTGCAAAATAGAGTCTAAAGCACATTACTTATAGAGGATATCAGCTTGCATCAAATAATGAATTCCACTGTATGCAGAATGTTGCCTGTATTTCTGCACAGTGTTATATTTGTTAGTAGATATTGTACAGTTAGTACTGGACTACAGGAGAGTTGCAGGCCTGCACAGGTACAGCATATTTTAAACTTTTGAATGGGTCAGTTGGGCTCTGGCGACGTGGTTACAGCAGTTGCAAACCAAATAGTTGGTGGGGCCTGTGCCTTGGTGGTGGGGCCTAATGTAATATCTTTTCATGAGGCCCAAGATCCCTTGCAGTCCCCCTGGCTGTGTGCAAATACTCTGAGAGAGATCAGACTGGCATCAGAGAGGAAAAAAAGCAACAAGAAGAGGATGTAGTTTGGCAGTAATGAAACTGATTTTACTGTTAAATAAACTTTAACTTATTGTAGTCCTAATTGGGATCAATCAACCAATAGTATTTCTTTAATAATCCAATTATTATAATTTAAAAAAAAAACTTATAATTATAATTACTCTGAAACATAATTTAACTCTGATAATATGATAAATGCATTTGTGTATGTTCCTTAAATTTAAAACGTGTCTTTGCATTGGAAAAACTATTTGTGAACTGTGAAAATGTTTTCTTCTTATCTTGGTATGAGATACCACTCGTAAAATGTTGTCTTACCAAAGAGAAGAGCAAAAACAAGAAAACATCCATTGATGGATCCCAGAAATCAATGGGTAATAACAAAATAAGGACAAATGAGTTTGTCTAAGGCTTGTTGCATTAGGCCCACTGTTGGGGAAAAGCTGCTGAATAGACAGACCAGAAACATCAGGATAAAGGAAAATTGGTTCTTTGCACTTCTGAAGGTTCAGTTTGAAACATCACCACTCTTTACATTATCCTCCTGATGGTGGAGGCTTTTCTAATGCCGCAATCATCTTTCATTTGATACATGTAGATCTGATTTGTCCCTGCATTAGGATTCAGCAGGACAATTATGCACATCGTAATACTCCGCTCTGAATAGAAAAGCCTTAGTTAATGGATCCATTGAGTGGTACAGTATGTGACTTGCGGGGACAACTTAATTATTAATCATAAAGAAGTACAGTATAAGTGGGAGCAAAATCTAATAAGTATGAATAGTGCCAAAGTTGTTCAGAATTTGTGGACAACTTTTATTTGACCTGATGCTTCAAAGTGGCTCTCAACTTATCAGGGGTAGTTAAATGGTCCTGGAATAGTTCCACCCAGCAATCACATATGCATCAGATCTATCAGTGTTTCATTTGACCCCCAACTGTCCACCATTTATTCTTCTTAGTCAACACACTTCCTTAGCCAACATTTAATCTTCTTCATGTACTATAATGAATAATCTACATGCCTCTCATTTCCATCCAATTTTATGACTCTCCATTCTCCACAGATACTCTTCCTGCTATTAGTTCAGTGACAGTAACCACACTATTTTTAATCTTTCTCAACTTGAGCTTACTGTGACTGATGAAAAGGCTCTGCTGTGACCGAAACTTTGTTGTTAACTTATAAATGATTGTCTCTCCAGGCCAGCTGTGTCTGGCGTTTCATTAGCTGATCACACATAGGTATATTTGCATGGAAACATATACAGCGAATGAATAAAGCATTCACATTGTACTGTATGTCATTACCATGTGTGACACTTTGTAACTTGTTTCTTATAAGAAGTGAGGTAGGGGTGTATAATAATAGAAATAATAATATGACTCATAGTCTGTCATTGTTCAGTCACCCAACCCCCCCTTTTTGAATTTCATCTTTTTTATTTAAAGTTTAACTGCTGGATACAACGTGTCTCCTCTTCAGGCTTGGGGATTAACGGAATACATGTGATGGCGTTACATAGTAGTTACATTATAGTTACAAACAAAAAAATAGTAATCTGATTACAGTTACATAGTAAAAATTGGGATTATTTAGCAGGATTACAATTTTAACACACATTTTACAATAACGAACGATATATTACCATGTACTGTAAAAGTCCCAAATGTGAGCAGAGAATCCACGATGGTCGGAGGAGAGGATGATACCGCATGACACATGCAGTACACACACTTCACACACACATTGAACTTAAAGCTACCCTTACCTTTGTTACATTTTTACACATTTTTTTTGTTTAGGTTAAAATGCTATTAATATGGTAATGGAACTCTAAAATCTTAGAGAGATCAACCAGGCACATAAATAAAACATTATTCCATTCTCATAATATTCTGTGAAAACTGCGACCAATCATATCAATCGGACCGAATGATATGATTGGCCAAGCGACCTGCCTGTTTTCTCCTTCTGCATTACGTAATCGTGCGCGCACCCCCACCCGGAAGAGAGTCTGTTGCGGGTCCACGGCATTATAATACATCCACGATCCACGGAGATAGCCGTAAACAGACAGTAGCGACTGACAATGACCGACAAAAGCGGGCCACGGCTTTCACCTCCAGCCGCTCCCACGGGGAAAAAGGAAAGTATATTAGAAAAAGCCACCACAAAGAAATAGCTTGATGCAACAAGAGCTAAAACAAGAATCAACATCGGCTCTGCTTTCGAGTGATGGAGGAGTCTGATGAAACTTCATCCAGAGCTAAAAAGGTCGCAGAGTTTCTGCTTGAATGGTATTTTTATTTTGCATAATCTAACATACAACATCTGTAGCAGCTCTTCTGCACTTTATACTGTATACTGGTTGAAGTGGCAATATGGACAGGAGACTCTCATTAAAAAGTCAGGGACTGGAGGTTTTCATTTATTGAACATTTAATTATAATTCTTCATCAGCAGATGTTACAGGTGATGGTATAGATGATTGGTGGTGGATGATGTGAGGATCGTCAGCCCTACTCCAATACACGGCTGCTGAGCTCCTCCAGTTTCGGCTCCACCGGTACGATTCTCCACTGCTTCAGCATCTCTGCCCTCACATCGCTCGCCCACCTCCTCGGAAATACATCCATCGTGGCTCCCGACGAAGCTAACACATCGATGACTCCACTGCAATCAACTCCATCTGGTCCACAACTCGACATCCTCCGACAAACTCCGGTAGGAAAGTGGACCGCAGTGTATTAGCCAGCCTAGCCAGGTAGGCTAACGTCAAAATTGGATTATTTAACATTCGTTCCCTTACGGGCCAGGGACCACTGCTCCAGGACCTCCTCTGTGACCGCAAGTATGACTTTTTATGTCTAACTGAGACGTGGCAACAACCCAATGACTTCTCTCAGCTGAATGACACTGTACCACCTGGGTTTGTTTAGTCCTGCCAGCCCCGTCTCACCGGCAGAGGAGGAGGTCTCGCGATAATCTACCGCGATACCTGGAAGGTTTTACCTGCTACAGTTCCAGTATATTCATCTGAAACTCTGGCTCTTCAACTTAATGGTCCGACTCCAACTATTTTACTTACTATCTATCGCCCACCCAAACCTAACAAGGATTTTATTAATGACTTCTCTGCTTTCCTGACTCACATCTGCTCTCTCTTTCCCAATGTCATTTTGCTTGGTGATTATTATATTCATATGGACAACCTCAATCTGGCTCTTACCAAGGATTTTACATCTTGTCTGGACAGTTTTGGACTCAAACAGTACATTGGCTTCCCTACCCACACTAAAGGACATATCTTGGATCTGGTCTGCTGCTCGGTGTCACTCCTTTTAACTGTTCCGCTGATGATATTCCCATCTCTGATCACATGTTAATTACATTCAACTCCAGCTTAAAACTGTCCAAAACTGAACAGTCACGTCTTATATCTTTCCGCAATATCAAAAACATTGACTTAGCAGCTCTCTCCTCAGGTATTGACAGCCTCCCCAGTTTCATCTACTCCTCCCCTCCTGATCAACTGGTTACCCTCTACAAAGATCATCTCCACACTCTGTTGAACTCACTTGCCCCTATAAAAACTCGGACCGTATCATTCACCCACTCAGCTCCCTGGTTTTCACCTCTTCTACGACAACTCAAAACCAAAAGACGTCAACTTGAACGGCTCTACAAGAAAACTGGACTCTCTGTTCACAAGGAAATGTACCACTCCCACATTGTTTACTACAAAGACACCCTCTCCTCAGTCAAATCCCAATATTATGCAGGTCTGATCAGTGCTGGTGATGGGAATTCCAGGGCCCCTTTTCTCAGTGCTGAACAAAACACTATGCCCCCCGGACTCCTTCCCCCTTCATTTCTACTCCACAGTACACTGTACCTCCTTAACGACATTTTTTAATGAAAAAATAAGCAAGATCCACCAGCAACTGACCCCTCACTCATCTTGCAATCCGTCTCCTCTGGCTTCTCATGCCCCCCTCTTTCAACCGTTCTCAAGCTTCCAACTCCCCTCTCCCATTGTCATTTCTGACCTCATCCTGAAATCAAAAGCATCCACCTGCCAGCTCGACCCACTGCCGACCTCTTTAGTCACTGCATGCCTTCCCTCTCTGTTGCCCCTGATAACTGCCATCATTCACTCCTCCCTAACCTCTGGCTCTGTTCCATCATCTCTCAAATCTGCGGCTGTAACACCTATTCTGAAGAAACCTGGTTCTGATCCCAACTACTTCAATAACCTTCGTCCAATTTCTAACCTACCATTTATTTCAAACATCCTGGAAAAAGTAGTGGCATCTCAGGTTCATACTCATCTCCATAACGATAACCTATATGAACAGTTCCAGTCTGGTTTCCGCCCACGTCATAGCACAGAGACTGCTCTCCTTAAGATCACAGACGACCTCCTGATGGCAGCTGACTCCGGACTATCTTCCATCCTCATCCTCCTTGATCTGAGTGCGGCCTTCGACACCATCTCCCACCCCATCCTCCTCGACAGGCTAGCATCTATTGGAATATCTGACACACCCCTGGACTGGTTCATTTCCTACCTCTCTGGCCGCACTCAGTTCATCCAGCTAAAGACATTCACATCCCAACCTTCTCCCCTCTCCTTTGGTGTTCCTCAAGGCTCTGTCCTCGGTCCCATCCTATTTATCATCTATCTCCTTCATCTTGGTCGTATTTTCCGAAAATACAACATCCATTTCCATTGTTACGCGGACGACACCCAGCTCTACCTCTCCTCTAAACCCACCTCCACCTTCCCGCCCCCCTCCCTCTGTGTCTGTTTATAGGAAATCAAATCCTGGTTCTCCTCCAACTTTCTCAAACTCAACAGCGATAAAACTGAGGTCCTCCTCGTTGGTTCAAAATCCTCTCTCACTAACACTCCCAGTTTCACCATCCCCATTGACAACTCCTCTGTTTCCCCCTCCACTCAGGTTAAGAGCCTTGGTGTCGTCCTTGACAGCTTTGTCATTCCAGACCCATATTAATAATGTTACCCGGTCAGCCTACTTCCATCTTCGCAATATCAACCGCCTCCGTCCGTCCCTCACTTCCAACAGCGCTGCCATCCTGGTCCACACTCTACTTACATCCCGCCTAGACTATTGTAACTCCCTCCTCTTCGGTCTCCCCCACAAGTCCCTCCGTAAGCTCCAACTGGTCCAGAATTCAGCTGCTCGTATTGTCTCCAGAACTCCATCCATCAATCATATCACTCCTGCTCTTCAACAACTTCACTGGCTTCCTGTCAAATTTCGCATAGACTTCAAAATCCTGCTTCACACTTTCAAGGCCATCCACAACCTCGCCCCCCCCCAATACCTCTCTGACCTCCTCCACATCAAAACTCCCTCCCGGGCACTCAGATCAGCCTCCTCCATCAGCCTCACTGTTCCCTCTGCCCGTCTGTCCACCATGGGGTCCAGAGCCTTCAGCTGCTCTGCCCCCCGCCTCTGGAACTCCCCCCCCCCCCCCCCGACATCAGGAACATTAACTCGCTATCCATCTTCAAATCCCGTCTAAAAACCCACCTCTTTCAAACTTTCATACTCACTCTAATTTGTCATCCACCCTGCAGTTTTCTGATTTTATTTGTTTTTTATTGCACTTACATGTGTCCAACATCATATGTGACAACGTTACGTTTGACTGTATTTGTTGTAACATTACAGTTACCGGATCACGTTTAGCATATTGCTAACGGACCTAAGTTAGCTCTAGATAATTACCTAGTGTTGGGTAATGTAGATATATGCTATAACTTGTCAAATGCTAAAATATCAGATAATGTGATTTAGTACTGTATTGTTTGTTTAAATGGTTAAATGTGGTACAATGTATAACAGTGAAAACATGATGTGTGTCATAAGGATAGGAATACATGAAAAGCATGGGAACCAGTGTCACACGGAGGTGTGATTGGAAGGGGGTGACTGTATTAACATAGTCCTGAGCCTCCATCTGTTGATCAGCTGGTAACAACAGGGTCAGAAAACATATGGATTGTTTGTATGGGTAACTTTTAACCTTTTGTTGGACAATGGGAACAAACCCTTGAAAGACCCCCCCGCAGAATTTCTGGAGATTCTGTAGGGGTCAACACGGGAATCACACCTTACCACCTGTAAGGGATTTTCACAGGGAGGTCACAGATCCTGGAGTCAGAAGATGAAGGATGAAGCCAGACCTACAGCCCAGCGGGAGATGGCGCAACTCACATTCAATTTGCATTCTGTTTTCCTATTTAAGAAGGTCAGGGAAAGAGATAGGAATCAGAAATTTACGAACGCTGACAGAGATGCTGTTGACGTCAGGGAGAGTAAATTGACCCGGAATTCTGTATATGCTTTATACATTTACTGTTAAATAAATAGCGTGTTGAGACCGAATATTCTTCTCCTATTTTTTCATCAAAACGAACACGTGGACTGAGCTCACACATAGAGAAAGATTTAGCAAGTAGAATAGCTCAGACCGCAACAGTAACCTGTGCGTAAATAATGCCAGATCTCTCGTGATTGGCGCTTTTTCCATGTTTGGTAAAATGTACAGTTTATCAGAATTTAACTTTCCGCTGTAACAACCCATCCACTCACATAACTACATGTGTGTGCATGTGGATTGTCTTGGTCATCAATATTGTTGTGCGCGTTTGCGGAGGTGGAGGGGAAGGGAGTGTGGGGGTGGGACAAAGGAGGGAGGAGGGGTTGTTGCTGTTCAAGTTTTTTCAATGTGCTGTGTGAAATGCAAGACAGGTAAGAGTAGCTTTAAAAGTTGGCAGGGATTGTAGAACCTGATAATGTAATAATGCCCCAATAATGTAATAAAACCCCCTCATAACTCAATAAAAACATGTAATAAAACTTGATAATGTAATATCTTCCTGATAATGTAATAAAGTGCATTTCCCAATAATGTAACAATCTCTGTACCTATGATGTAATAAATTATTACATTAACGGGAAGTTATTACATTATTGGGTTAACCTTATTTTTGCAGAACCTAATAATGTAATAATTTCCCAATATTGTTATAACATTATTACATTTTTTATTGAGTCATGAGGGTTTTTAAAATTACATTATTAGAAGTTATTACATTATTGGGAAATTATTACATTATCAGGTTTTAGGGGATGTTTGTTATGCACTGTGGTAGCCCCAAAGAGCTTGTTGCGTACATAACCGCTCCCCTCCTGACTGTGTGTGCGTAACGTGTTCAGAGCAACTATTCCTGTAGCTACCTTTTTGCCGCAAGAAAACAAAACCTACCATGACACCATTACTACTTTTATGGCAGGCAGGAGGCGCTACGGTTATATCACTGAGCGTGTGTATGGCAGCTCAGAAGGGACAGCATTCATTTTGTGGAAATATTCACATTATTTTCAATTTGCTGGAGGAAATAAGAGCAAGAACATTACAGTAACATGCAAGTTGTGCCCAGGTAACAAGAGCCTGTTTGCCTGTTGCAGTGATGTAGAGATGTGTTTAAAAGCCTGTATGTGTTTATAACTTGTATGTGTGCATATGTTTGAGAAGCCACTTTTATCCAATAAAGAGCTGTAAACGGGACACTGTGTCTGTCATTCCTGCTATTAGTGTAATGATTTATAGATTATGGGCCAGACTTGGTTGTGTGATGATGGTACACAGGGCCAGCCCTAGGATTTTGATGGCCCTAAACAAGATCCTTGTTCTTATGTGAACTACACAGAGATTTATCCGCTGGTGATAAGCTTAATCAACGTTGTGTGAACTCATTTGACAAGAGCTTAAATGTAACAGACCTTCATTTATATGTAAAAGTCCAACACTGCAGTGTGTGGAGCAAGCAACACAGAAAGTCATGTGGCCCCCCCCCTAGCGGTTGTGGCCCTAAACAACTGCATAGACCATTTATGCCACGGGCTGGCCCTGATGGTACAGTCATTATATTTAAAGGAGGTCTGGACTAAAACTACATGAGGAATCACAAGGGTTTTTTTATTTTCAGTAACACAAAAGTACTTCAACCAACAACCAGTTACTTTTCTCAGAAGGTAATGCAACTAGTTACTTTCTAATGTTAGTTACTTTTAGAAGTAACATTCCCCAACACTGGATGTCTCAAATCCTGCTCTTAGATACATGTGTAAAACTCAGGTTTATGCTGAGCACAGATTCGGCAGATGAATGTGAAAACAAACACTGCGCAATAAAGCTCAAAGTGAAGCTCAAAATATATTTTTCAGCATTATTGAATCCAGAAGATAAAAATGTTTGGTCAATACTGTCAGTCTGAGACACATGCTGTATGGGGTTTTTAAGCCCTTTACATTTTAGTGCATTCTTTCTCTTTACGTAAAGTTCTAATTGTGCTGCAATGTCCTGATGGTGGTGCTGTGGAGCATGACATATAAAATCCATTCATGTTGTTAAAGCATGTTATGAGGTTCCATTAGTAAGAGAAACAGCAATCGTACATGTTACAATAAAACATGATGCAAATAAAAAGAGGGAACAGTAGATGTGTGCTTTGTTTTAACGTATCCTGGAGTCTCTTGAGAGGAGGAAGTCTGGCTCAGGTTCCGTTTATTTTGGTGGCAGCTGGAATTAACTCGGTGTCTTCCCAAATCATACTCTTCCTGTTCTTTCTGTCTATTCTACTATTCATCTATTGTATATCTATCCTTCTTGGAAGGGTAATCCCTTCTCTGTTACTCTTACTGATATTCCTTTTTTCCTTGTCAAAGGGTTTTCAGGGTTCTTTTTACATTTCTGAATTGAGATTATAAATATAGAGGGTGTCATAAACTCAACAAAACAATAAAAATTCAGTTAGTTTGTTCTCTGTTCATCCTCATTTCTTATGTGCAACCCCCTTTAGAATAGAGAAGCAACACTCTTCACAAGAATCCAAATGCAAAATCATTTTAAATGAATACATTTAAACTTTTAAGCAGGATGTGGATTGGCCTCAATCTATATTACTTCTCTTTTAGCTGCTTTTGAAAAGAGTAAAGGTTTCTCGCCTTGGGCTCTACAAGCAAAGCTCCAGTTTGAAGATACATTTGATTGTCTATTAGTCATTTGTGCTCTGAGCCTCTCAGGCAACCTCATGCCTCAGGACATAAGCGAGGCAATATTTATAGCCTCTTTTAAACACATTATTATTACCTTACATTTATGAGTTTGAGTTCAGTACAACAAAATGACTTCCACACACAGTAAGTCATCAGAGTTCCATTGAACATCAAACCTTACCCCCTGTGTTGATGTGCTGTGCTCATATGAACAAAGCCAGCGTTGTCAACATTTAGTTGAGCTGTCTGCGACCTTAACATCAGCGCTTGCAATCACATTATTTACCAGCTAATTGGACATGAAGCTGAAGCTTTGAACGGAACACGATTGAGCACAATGATAGATGAAATCCTTCCAAAGTTGACCTCGCTATTAGTGAGGTCTGATTTGATAGCTAGCCTATCAGATGGCCAGTGGTGATTATCATGCCAAACAGCAACACAAATAAATGTCAGAAAAAGTCAGGCCATTCATCCATCTCTCTTGGGCGGAAGCATCATTTACCATGAAAAAGATTAACTATGACTGGGGAACGTTCAAGCACATGCACGCAGCAGCCGTCAACTCATCAAATGAAATTCACAGGGCTTCATTATCAGGCAGCGAGCTCTCCTCTGCTCTGCTCTGCTCTGTAGCATTAACATAGCCTTCCTCCCAATGCTATCCCATCTCTTGATCACCAACTTCCATCTCAGGTGCATCATACATCCTAAACTGTACAACTTAAATATTACTATTCAACTCTACATTATGGGATTTCCCTTCTTTTTTTTCTATTTTTTTTAAGCCTCAATGCACACACAGACACATTTTTATAGTTCCCTACGTTCAAATCTGCCATTTTTTTTCTAGGAGTCATTGCAAATCCCTGTGCAGTCCGTAAGAAAGAGATTTGACACTGAAATTTACATGTGGATTAATATGACTGGGGGGTCGTTTTTGTATGCAATACAAGAGATGCTGCTGGTGAATAGAAATGTATGAAAATGCTGGCATTAAATATGCCATCCTCTTCCTCCTGGTCCCTGGAGTTGGAGCCTCTGGCATATTCATCTTTCTCTTTCTCACTGCTCCTAAAAAAATGAAAAAAATGTGTGTGTTGAAAATGATCCAGCTAAATTTCACTAGTTACCAAAATGGTGAAATATTGTAACAATTGTTCTTTCTCTAGCAATGCTGCTGGAAGAATTGTGAAAATAGATAGCCGGTTGCTATTTTCTGGCATACAAGCAAATAATTTGACACAGTGCAATTTACTCTCTGGGAGGCCCACAGCATGAATCATAAGTGCTGGGCCTACCTTATTTTTCAGGTTTCAGTGCTGCTTCATGAAATATCTGCTGTGTCTGTCTGTTATGGAAGGTGAGGCTGGATTACTGAAATCATTGGAGACAGCTGAATACTATGCATGTCGGCAGTTGGAAATGAGACCAATGGTTCGCTGAAAAGAGGGGTTGACTCTTGTGGGCCCCAACCTGACACCTTTCACTTTACTTCTGGAGCTAATGATCACATTCAACCTACTTGGCCTCTACTCCACATCTCAGTGGTTACCTTCTTGATGTTGGAGTAAAGGGAGCAGCAACACTGATCATATTAAGGGTCTTGTAAGTAAGACAGAAGCACAAAAAAAATGGTGGACTTTCAAATCAGGGATTATGCTGGACCTGCATATGTCATATGGGTATCGGTGTCTAGCTCTCTGGTCCTGTTATATGGCTATTGGACAGAACCCAGATATTTCACAATAGTCACTTCAGCAGACAGGAACGGACAGAACTGATGTCAAATAGCTGTAAAATCACAAAACATATTATTTAGTCCACCAGCACTGGGTGATTTCTCTTAAAGCCAATACGGGTAACGATAAATACACATTTTTTGAAATTAAATGGCAAAGTACATTGTTTGGAACTTCTTTCAGAACATTTTTTTAATTGAAGCCGCCATCATTTGTCCATGCCTTCTAAACTGTTACACATCACTATTGTAACAATCAAACCATGTTCTGGTTGCACATGGCTATGTTTAAGGTATGGTTAGGTCTAAGGAACTTGGTTAGGGTTAGGTAAAGACATTGGATTGGGTTAAAATGACTACAGTACTCGGTTTAAGAATGATTGTATCTCAAATGAAAAAATGAAATGAAGTATTTTGATTGTGCTCTGTGCATTTGAGATGCTGAAATGAGGCTGATATAGTGGATTAAACTGGTTCCTGGAGATTAATTGGACATGTCTAGATCAGATTGTTGGCCACCAGTCATTCACTACAGTTGTGTTATGTGCTGTCTCTACACATAACTGTTAGTGATCCTAAGCCTGGCCAGCACACTTTTTAATTTTAGATTTTTGACTTTCTTCATGGTGAAGGCACTTCAGATTCAGGATTCAGTACTTTATTGCCATATCAACATGATTGGAATTGTGAGATGCTGGAATGAGGCTGCTGGGGATTAACTGGAGATGTCTAGATCAGATTGTTGGCCACCAGTCATCCACTGCAGTTGTTTTATGTGCTGTTTCGAGACATAACTGTTAGTGATCCTAAGCCTGGCCAGGACGCTGTTTATGTGAGTGATTGTCCATGAGTGTAATGATAATCCATAAGGCTTGGCTTGACATGTGGAGTTAAGCAGGATTGGCACATAATCAATTTCGCCCCAGTGACTTACTTTTTGCCAAACAGCCATGCTATTCCTATTGGGATTTGTCTCTGATTTCTTCAATTGATCCGGGGGATTTTATAGACACATGGGCTTGACTGCTGGTGCACTTTGCTGAACTTGGCCAGGCTGCTTAATGATTTCTTTCGTTGCATATTTATCTACTGAGATGGCTGTGTTTTTCAAAGCAGAGTGGTACTAATAGTGCATCAATAATATATCTGGTGGCCTCGCAAATGAACTGTTTGATAGACACCAGCACACAGTGAGCGGGAGAGCATGGAGGGATGCAAGGGCCCAATTAAAACTAATAATTCATAATATTTCCGTATAAATAAACATCTATTATCAATTTATATGAGTCAGTCTATACTGGTTCCATTAAAACTGTTATATTGAATGTCTCAATGGTGTCCAGGGCACTTCTTTATTAGATTTCACATATGATAATGTGTTGTCATTCACTGATATCATGGCCTTGGCTATTCGTTCATTAAAAAACTAATTAAATAATCACTGTAGTTTTCAAAACAGAAAGGCATCTGCTGCTGTCCAACATGAGAAAAACAACTTAAAGTACCATGCTGGGTTCCCATGATTTAGTCAGAAATGACCATGAAGTTCACTGTGATGTATTTACTTACTCGTACAAGTTTAAAATGAAACTATGTAACTAATAACTGTGCTGGAGAGAGATTGGTGATATTTGGCCTAAAAACCCAAACAAATACACCCCTCCCTTCATACTCTGTCAGAAGCTCCGCCCTCCAAATTCATGGACGTGCATTGCCATGGCAACAACTAAAAGATGAAATGTGAAAGAATCCAGAGCGATGCATCAGGTGTAGAGTCATCAATGTTCCTCTAGCACATTATCATGAGCGGGAAATAAAAATCTGTCTCATGTGAGCACAACAGTCCATCCACACTCTCCACCCCTCTACAGCCTCCACCTTTCTCATTCAACCTGCGGTCAGCATCTCTGTCCACAGAAGCAGCCGTCTGTCAGATGCAGCTGCTGCAGAGCTGAGAGGACAACTGCTTTCACCAGGCTGACTGACAGCAGACATTTACTGAACCAAAATAGTCTGCATGTCAACTCCACTGGAAGATTGATGTTTTACTGATTTATTGATATGTCTTGTAAGTTGAAAACATACATACATATCCATATATTTGTGTGATTTAAACAGCTGCCTGTTCGGATTATGCTTCTCTAAATGTAACAGTATAAAAAAAACCTGGGGAGTCTCCATGAGGCTGTCTCATATTCATTGTAGATTGATACATTTCATAAAAAGCTTTGTGTGTGTACCTAACACCCACAGCCTCTGTCTCTCCAGTTAGCCAGCACTCTCCCACTATTCAACAGTTGCTGGAGACTGTCGCTATATCAAAGGCTCAATCCCAATGTCCCCCCTAAATCCTAAACCCTGAACCCTCATGGACTTAATTGACATCTCCTGGTAAGTGAGATAGCACTTCTTATTTATGTTGACGACACCAAAACATGTTACATGTACATTAAGGGGCGTTGCCAGGGAATTTGGGCCCCATGAAAAGATAGCAAATTGGGCCCCACCACCACACACAGGTCCCTCCAACCATGCGCAATTTCTGTAACCACAATATTAACTGTACAATATCTACTGACATTAAGCTATGAAAATATAACACTGTGTAGATATGCATTCAACATTCTGCATACAAATAAAGCGTTAGTTTAATTGTAAATTAAATATTTTATTAATGTCTATTAATGATGAAATGTTACATGTAACACATTTTCTAATATTTAATTTAAAAAAAAAAATTATAAAACACACTCAGTCTTAAAGCACATAATACTTTAAACAATATATAAAACAGATGGGTAACATCCAACCCATCACATAATCACATGCATGACAGTCAAGTTAGTGGACGAGAAGTAACACAATCATGAAGCAATTGAAAAGAAATGGTGTGTATAACCTATGCTTGAATTCTTCTTATTTAATGTGTTTCCATGTTAAATCTTTGTAGCTATGCCAGGCTGAACGCCCACATGCAGGTTTTCCTTTATTTTTTAACACTTCCAGCTTCCCCCGGTAAATAAGTAACACTGTATTTATTGCTGACTTAATGTCACAATGCTAAGAACTGTGGGGATTTCCTTCAGGCACACATGGTACGGCCTACAGATGGATCTTGCTGGTGATCAGTGCTGTAGACTAACGTTAGTGAGCACAATGCACCAAGAAAGCTTTACTACTCTTCAATGATGCAGTGCTGGATCTATTTCATCCATGTTCAAAATGCCAGCAATGCTAAATCTGGAAATTAAATAAAGCATGCTAAAAAAAACTCATTATTTCCAGAACTGCATCAATAAAGAAGTATTACACTCATTTTGACTCTTTTGACTTTTGAGTACTTGTAGCTACTTGTCTGTAATTCAGTGAAACACCAGAGGCTGCAGAGCATCAGACCAGTAATAATGGAATGATTGAAGTTAGACTGCTTTTGAGTTGTAGGAGATCTAAATATGACATTATCCCCCCCCCCAACTACAGTTTTTGCTAAATGTAATTAGATCAAGCCCATTATAGATTGTAATTATCTCATGATCATTATCTTGCGGTCTTTCTAAATAAAAACTTAATTGTTGAAAGGGAATAGGCCTGCATTGTTTTGTTTTTAATGTGCTTATTATTGTAGTTGGAAAATGTGACAATTATTGTAAATGAGATTGTGTTCATTGAGGTGATTGTGTTTACACATTGTGAAGATTGCATTATGCATTTTAATCTAGCATCATTTTACATTGAAAACAGCAACTATAAGCACTAATTGCTTTTTTACATTTTATTTTAAAATACCCCAACTTTTTTAGACAGTTGCCCACCAAATATGTTTTTAAATGTCCACTTGATCCCTCCCAGTCTCTGACATAAGATTCCAACCTTGATATCATTCAACATTATTCAATGCCTCACAAGCTTAAAGAATTTGAGTGAGAGTGAGAGAGAGAGAGAGAGAGAGAGAGAGAGAGAGAGAGAGAGAGAGAGAGAGAGAGAGAGAGAGAGAGCTTCTGTTACCACCAAGTCTCGGAAGATTCTAATAATTTTACTCCAACTGCCTGTGGTTATTAGTGCTTCCACACCAGATAGCTGCAGCCTTGTCTTTTACATACAGTTTGACTTTGATAATGACCATCAATAATAGAATCTTTAATATTATTTCATTATAAACTTCATGTATAGGGCGGCTGTGGCTCAGAGACTCAGAGTGGCTCCAGTCCACATGTCGATGTGTCCTTGGGCAAGACACTTAACCCCAAATTGCTCCCGTTGCTGCGCCAACGGTGTGTGAATGTGTATGAATGGTTAGCTTCCCCCTGATGTGCAGGTTGGCACCCTGCGTGGTAGAATGTGTGTGAATGGGTGAATGACATGTAATGTAAAAGCGCTTTGAGTACTCATAAAGACTAGAAAAGCACTAAACAAGTACAGTCCATTTACCATGTATATTTAGCAACGACAGAAAAAGGTTAAGCAACATGTGGTCAGCTGTGAAAACAACAATCTATGAGGTGAAAGCAGCTTTCTTTCTGTCAGACGTGTCTGACAGCGGCTAGAGCGGCAGTAGCAAATGTGTGCTTCTTTTACTGATATATTTATCTATATCTTTTACATTTCTTATCCAAACAACGTCAAACTTGGCACTGAACTTACTCGTGCCCGTAGCAAGACATCTGTCACGTTTGAAATCGATCGGATGAACGGTTCGAGAGATATGCGAATAACAGACATACAGAGACAAACAGACCTTCCTGTAATTTATAGATAGATGTTTTAATGTTTCCATGTTTTTATTATTATTGGGTTTAGTTTTTATTTCTCAATTTAGTTTTTTTTATGTTGTTTTGTTTCCAAATTCTTAATGTTAAATGTTTGTTTTTATGTAAAGCACATTGAGTTGCCCCTGGGTATGAAATGCGCTATATAAATAAAGCTGCCTTGCCTTGCCTAGTAAATCAGTATGAAACACAGACCTGGCCTTAAAGCTGCAGTTGGTAACTTTGAAGTACAACTTTCAGATCCCTCCCCCTCCCTCTCCGCTGCACTCCTGCCCTGCCTCCAGAGTCCCTCCCCCAGAGGAGGCTGACGTGCGCACAACGTCAGCAGTAGGTGGGGCTAAATGAGCCTTTTTTTTTTTTTTTTTTTTTTTTTTACAGATTACTAGTTTCATGTAATGCTGTCTCTACATAGTGACAGTCTTAGCAAATATGACAAAACGTTACTTTTATAAGACTTACCAACTGCAGCTTTAACGCAAAAGCAACACTACTATTAGATATTTAAAGTAAAATAGGTTCCTGGTTGTGCAGCTGCACAGCTTTCTCCTTCACCCTGTGGAACACATCCTGGCGCTGATCTTCGTCAAGATGAGGTAGAGAGCGGAATCTGGGGTCTAATGCAGTGCACTCCAGCAGATGGTTGTCTTCATGATGCTCACCGTGGTGGAGTCTTCCTCATCAGGAACATGCTCTGCTCAATTCCATGTTGTTGCCTTTCCAGCTTCCATTCTGCCACCGCCTCCTTTAGCACTCCAGCTATGTTAGCCCCAGTATGTGACTCCAAAAGAGGTTGTGTTTGAAGCACAAAGCAAGCCAATTCCCATGATTGGTCTAATAAGCAGCAACACAGAGCTATCAGGACGCTTTGCTCTCACACGCTGCATCGATAGTCACATAAACACACACATGCGTGCAGTCTCTCTCTACAGCGCATTCTTGCTCCCTCACTCCAGATTCCGGGAGATTTTGTCTCATTTGCGCCCTACTCTGTCTTTGGTTATGCCCCTAAGTGCAGCCACTCTTTGGCAGGGAGACAGTCTGAATAAGTAACGCCGCATTTTTGGCAGTAACGGTAACGGCGTTGTAACGGGGGGAACAGTAATTCATTTGATTACTCCTTACTGAAAAAAGTAACGCAGTTAGTAACGCTGTTTATTTATAACGCCGTTATTCCCATCACTGGTTGTGATAGACACACTATCAGCCCCTTGGAGAACCTCAACCACATTGGCTTTGACTTCCTGGTAAAGTTTTGGCACCACCACCTGGCTGAAGTGCTGGCGTGACGGGATGCGGTATCTTGGCTCCAACGTGTTGATCAACAGTCGAAAGCCTTCATTTTCCACAACTGAAAAGGGCCTCAAATCTTAGCAATAAAATTTCTTGCGCCCTTGCGTTGTTATGGGTGAGAGGAGATGCAAAGTCGCTCGTCAGGGTGGTTTGCCCCTTTGGCAATTTTCGCTCAGGCAGTGGCGAACTTTGCTCACTGTGATGGCGGTTGATATGCTGCAACATGTTGCTCGTGTTGCTTCTATATGTTAGCAGTCTCTTGCAATATTTACATGCTGTTTTAGTCTTGTCTGTCTGTTTCTCACCGTTTTCATTTGTGTACATTGGGAATCCAAAATGCCGCCACACGGCTGATTTGAAACTTCTATTTCAAAGTTGCTGCTTACCGTCGCCATGTCTTCCCTCGTTCTGTACCAACTACACCTGAACGCCCCGTAGGCTACGTAGTGACGTGACGTCTGACGTCGATCAAGTGAATCAACCAATGACTTTTTGAGATAACGTAACCTACTTCCTACGCATTCGTGGTTCATTTTTTATGTCAACCGATGCAAATCATCACGCATTTGTATCGATTTTTAATCGCATGCGTCGTTACATCCCTAGTTTTAAGTATAGTGAATTAGCTTTTAGGCCACAATAAAACACATTTCTAAGTAACATGAACTTAGTAATTGTCAACATGAATGCAAGTATTTAAATTGATTGATAATAGTTAGCATTATGCTAACTGGCTAACGTTAGCTAGACATGATTAGACTATGATTCAGATGAGAAGAAATACTAAAGATAACTCGCTAACACACAACCGCTAGTGCGCTAGTTTGTTAGTCAGCTAGCGAAAGTAAATGAGGTAGCTACTTGTAGTTTATAAACATAGCTAGCCTAAATACTACGTGGTCACCATGTATTGTGGTCACTCGTCTGGCACGCATGCAGGAGAGGGAAACTGTGGGCCGTTTACACGTCATCAAATTGTATTTTACATTAACAGAACTTAAAATTAAATTATTTTTTGATTAACTGAACATTTTAAACTCAGACAAGTCATGATAGTATATTGATACAATATGCATAATGTGTGTGTCATCCAAGCTCAATAAAATAACAATTACAAGTAAAAAGTCTAACAGTATCTCAGAACTTGATTTTTTATTTCACAACAATATATATATATATATATATATATATATATATATATATATATATATATATATATATATATATATATATATATATATATAAGTAATGACTAAAGGTCCCCTGAATTAGTTTTTAGAGTGTGGTTGTGGCTACTTCTGTCAGCCACATACAGGATGATTTATTCGATTATATTGATTATATCCGCCAGTTAAACCCCTGCTGTCACCCCTCCGAGTGACAAAATCCCTCCAGATAAGAGCAGGTACCTTAAATGAACCAAACACACAATAAACATCCAAACTTTCAAGAGAGAAACTGACAACAAATAAGGAAAATAACAACAACAAAGCTCCATCTGGAAGCAGGAGGCTGGACTGGAGGCAGGAGTCCCGGTTTGAACTAATGTCACATAGAGAGTGAGGAGCTCTGTGTGTCACCAACTCTCCATGCTGGAGTTCTCTGCCAGAGAGGCTCCCTGTCCCGGCTGCACCGTCTGTGACATATTCCACATATATAGACATTGAAACTCTAGTGAAAAGTGTAATAATGCAGGTATTTCTTCAATATGTCAATCAACAGATCGTTTTCACTGGGTTTTTTTGAGAACAGTGTGTGTCACGTGGACAAAACAGACGAGAACCTGAAATCTCTGAATGATGAGACCCAGCATGAAAAGCACATGGATGCTCTAATCAATCAATCAATCAATCAATCAATCAATCTTTATTTATATAGTTTTAATTTTAAAGAGACCCAACATTCCCACATGAGCAAGCACTTAGTGACAATGGCAAGAAAAAAACTCCCTTTTAACAGGAAGAAACCTCAGACAGAACCAGGCTCAAAGTGGGCGGCCATCTGCCTCGACCGGTTGGGGTAGAGGGGAGAGAGAGGAAGAATAGGAGAGAGAGAGAAGCACATAGAAAATAAACATTGAAGCTAGAAGGTCCGGGACTGGAATCTGTCATCCGGACGTCTACAGGCCCAGATTACCTGTGAGACGAGAAAGCACAGCACAACTCCGGGGAAGAAGTGTAGGTTACTGAATGCATTAATAGTACATGAATGTTAATGGATATAGATGGATGGATAGAGAGAGAGAGGAGGAGAGAGGAGCTCAGTGCATCATGGAGGTAGGAGTCCCCCGGCAGTCTAAGCCTATAGCAGCATAAACTAGGAGCTGGCTAACTATAAGCTCTATCAAAAAGGAAAGTTTTAAGCCTACTCTTAAAAGTAGAGAGGGTGTCTGCCCTCCGGACCGAATCTGGGAGATGGTTCCACAGGAGAGGAGCCTGATAACTGAAGGCTGTGCCTCCCATTCTACTTTTAGAGATACTAGGAACCACAAGTAGGCCTGCGTTCTGGGAGCGCAGTGTTCTGGTAGGTACATAAGGTACTATGAGCTCTTTAAGATATAATGGAGCCTGACCATTAAGAGCTTTAAAAGTGAAGAGAAGGATTTTAAATTCTATTCTAGATTTTACAGGAAGCCAATGCAGTGAAGCTAAAATAGGAGTAATGTGATCTCTCTTTCTAGTTTTTGTCAGAACGCGTGCAGCTGCATTCTGGACCAGTTGGAGAGTCTTTAGAGACTTATTAGGACAGCCTGATAATAATGAATTACAATAATCCAGCCTAGTGTTAGGAATCTGCATTCTCTCCCCTCCCCTTTGTGTTTGTCTCTGTGTGTGTGTGTGTGTGTGTGTGTGTGTGTGTGTGTGTGTGTGTGTGTGTGTGTGTGTGTGTGTGTGTGTGTGTGTGTGTGTGTGTGTGTGTGTGTGTGTGATTCTGAATTTCATTGGGATTGTGTTGTTGCCAGTTTCCAGTTATTGAAAGGAAAAAGTGAAAATGAAAGAGACTAAATTCTGTTTCTTTTGTTTATTTTGATATATTTAAATATACATTTAGTAAAAGTAAAAAAATAAATAATGTAAATTCATTATTTGTAAAAGTAATGCTAGTGTGATATTTGGTTATTCATTTTACAAAAGGTATTTAAACAAAGGTTTGTATATAAGGTGTGTTACAATTCATTGTAGTGAATAAAGGGACTCAAGATGACTTCAAGTTTACAGATAAAAGAGAAACAGGACATTAACTAAGTGTTATTGTACATTAAGTTAGTTGAATTAAAGAACTTGGGGTCCGTCCTTGATTAGACTAGGGATAGGTGGGTTATATAGTGATAATCCATGATGGGTGACATATTATAGAGGGGTGGTACCAAACATTTTAAGGCTAAGGTCATCTTTTTACAGTAAGCAACTTATAATGACTTAACTGCATATACAGTAATGTTAAAGTAGCAGTTTCTTTCTCTTTTCCCTGTGATCCTTGTGATCTTAAAGTCAGTCTATTTTAACCAGCCTGTTCTCTGTTTTTGGAAGTTTTACCCTGTGTACGGTCAAAACCAAAAGACACTGTCAGTGTATCACAGCGGGGATGCACTCTGCCTGGTCAGAACGGAGAAAAAGTCTCAACCAGGCAAAGAGAGAGAGGAGAGGGGAAGAGTTAAGCCTGGAAGCTGCAGTGTTATTCATACAGGCTTTAGAGTTGACTTGTTTTTTGTTATCTCTTGTATGTTTCTGTCTCTCTCATATGAGGCCTAAACAAAAACTGCACTGTCAGAGTGTTTGTTAATGCACCATGTTGTCTGGCTGAGGAGGTGTTCATTAAGCAAAACTAATTCCTGTGTATAAAGTAAGGGGTTTCTTCTCACTAGCATGTTTCTCATTAAGTCCCCTCTTTCAGAATGTAAATGAGATGTTTAATGTTTATTTAGTTTCAAGATGAACCTTTTGAATATTGTGTGTTCATGGATGGGTTTTTGGAGTGGAAATTAATAATTCTATCCCATCACGCTTTTTTGCCCAACACACTGTTCTGCTGCAAATTAATTTGAATTGTATGACTAATTACTAATTGCCGAGATTACACTTTACAAGTGACGTTGATTAATTATGTTTTTTTCAGCTTTTGTTGTCAGGGGAAGCATATTGAAGCATTGTTATTTATGAACTGGTTGGGGTGGATGCCTCTGTTAGACGGTTGAGTGCCCATTTTTCTATAATGCAAGACACATCCCTGTTTAGTACTAAATACAGGGGGCAATGATACTAAAAGAAAGACATCATAGCATCAGACACACTGAGATTAACAGGTGATCTCTAAGAGAAGGCATACATGAATTATATATATATAATAAAAATGATGATTGCTAAAATAAAATTCAGGATCTCACAGAATAGATAGAGTATGCAGAGTCATTTGAACACAGTAAAATAAGAAAATACAATGTTTTAGTTTGATGTGTTTGGAGTTGACACTAAAGACTTGATGACTGACAGAGTTTTCAGAAACCCCACTGCCTTCTGTTGAGCAAGCAGGGAACAGTTATGCATGTAAATTACAAAACTGCTCAGAGGTTTCAGGGCTGACAGTGATACCCACTGTTATTCAAATTAACACTGCAGATCACACAAGTAAAAGTGGTGGGCACAGAGCAAATCAGAGTCTGAGAACCAGTTTAAAATTCATGAAAACACTGTGTTAATATAAAAAAATATTTTTTTATTCTACAGCTTTCAAAATTAATTTGCTACACTGGAGTAGTTGTGTTTGCATTTTTAATAATTTATTATTGCCTATTTACAGAATTGCAGGTACTTGCATCCACTTTAGGTGCTGAAGCTTCTCTCCATACTAATTTTGTCACTGAATTATGAGAAGTATGCAGGCGATAAACCATCAAATTTCTCCATGTCATTCTCTAAGCTCTATCGCATTAGGCCTGACATTTTAAAACTTGATTAGTATCCCGCACTCTCGCACAGTGCAGCCGTAGGTATTTTGCTAGTGCAGAGGAGACTGAAGAGAGGCACTGCCTATTTTTCATTTTTGTAAGAGGATGTCTTTGACTCATTTTGAATTTACAATACTGTGACAGTTCCTCCATTCATTGTAGACACAAGGTATTCTCAAAATCTCTGCTCTTGACTCATAAACCTCCTTCTACAGACTGAAGTTAACACAAGCAATCAGATCAATGGTGTCCGTTTAAAAATGCAGTAAAAGCGCTGGTCTTCTGAACAGGGCACCTGAACTTGAAGGGCACATTCATAATTTCTGCTAGATTCAGGAAAGTGAGCATTTTATTGACTCCTTCCCGCAGCTCCAGTAATTGAAGCAAGTGATAGCTGGGGAGGTTGCCATCCATAACATATCGAGGAGCCCTTCGCTATCTCTACCAGGGCATTTTACAGTCTCATCAAAGGATGCTTGGAAGCTATTTATCAACGGCAACACCACTGAGGAGGTGCTTCAACTTGAGCGATCGAGAGTAGCAGACATCCAAGGCAAACAGAGGGAGGAGATCGAACAAAATGAATTCTTTTATTGGTCTGAGTCTTCTTGCGCGGAGCCAGTAAAACTTTGATGCTCTGGCTCCTGAACAAATTAATGTTCTTCCACAATCCAGTGTGTACTGCCTCCATGGCCATTGAGAGCCATGACAAATCTACCATCCAAGAGGACCAGAAATGTTTGGGAGGAAGAGTTATTATATGGTACCGTCCTCCTCTTTTCTTTTTCTTTTTTTATCTTTGGGTGGGAGCTGTTTCTTTTCAAGGACCAGCACAATTCATCCCCAGAGAAGGCCAGTTGGGATGCATTAGATTTGATTTCTTGCATACATCTGAGCAACGTAATTCTTCACACACTCCATTTTTTCCAGGCTTTATATCATCATAGAGTGGAACATACATCTTTACCCAAGTTTAGACCACTGGTCCATGTGATACATCAAAGTTCTTAAATTTTCCTGCAGTGAAAGATCAATAGAAGGATTGGTTCATGTGGGAATGTGACCAGTGCTTATGACAGATGCTTACGAGTCTTTTGAAAGAGCTCTGGGACTAAAGCAGACAAGCATACAAATGAAAGCTGTTTGTGAAGGGGCTGACTAAAGAGCTGAAATGTCTTTGAAGGACTGCTTTGACCCACAGCATGTTACCAATGCATGGATGTGATGTGATGTGATGTCAATATGTGCCAGTGCAGGATGTTTTTCAAACAGTTGATATGCGAGCGTTGTAATATCTAACAATTATTAAGCGCCAATATTATAATAGTACTTTTTTGTATGAGTATCCAGTATGGAATAATGATGGAAATATGCCCAACCCTACTTACAACAATGACTCAGTGTGTGATTCACAGAATTTGAAGTGCATAATCAACAATGCCCAGCAGAAAGAAGCATGTAAATGTTTGCACATAGTAACCAATGATTACATGTTGAATTAATAAAAGGATTGTCAGCTACTGTCTCACAGAGATCAGCTTGGCGTCTGTTTAATTTAACAGGCAGGAGGATGAGAAAATCATTCCTCATTCTGATAGATTCAGTTTTAATCTTTTATAGGTCACTCATTGAAATACTTGGAAATTCAAAAGTTCCACCCTAGAGAGGTATTGGTGGGATATTACACAACTTTTTTGCTTTTGTGACTTTTTTCAAAATGTTTCATTTTAAGTTGCAAATGAAGGTCAATGAAGTTACCAAATATAGTTATTCGCCCAGTAAAGGGTTAATGTTTTGTATGCATTTGTATGTTTGTTTAGTTATCTTTGTAAGTTTGTAAGAATTCTTGTTGAGTGGATAGAAGTCGATCTACATTCAGGCGGGGAGTTCCGGTCCTCTGAAATGAGGCCAACGCGGAAGTAACTTAAAACTGCATTCTATCAAAAGGCCACCAGGGGGCGACCGTTTTGGTGTCAAAAGGACTTCCGTCTCTATACAAGTCAATGGAGAATTCACCAACTTCTCACTTGATTTCTAACCTCAGTAAACGTTTTCAAAATGTGTTTATGGTCTCAATCGCTAGTTTAAAGCCTTCTTCAATGCAGTATGATGTTCATTTGGGACATTTTGGCCTCCCTGATTTTATATGTGACGATAAAGCAGGGTATGCATTAGGGCGTGGCTATTTCATGATTGACAGGTTGATTGGTTCACAGGTTCAGGAAGGTGCCTCATGCTCCTCCTGATGCCCATATAAGTAGAATCCGTGTTTTTATTTTTCCCAGCATGCACCGGAAATGTTCAAGATGGCGCTGCTCAGATCCGATACTATTGGTTTCCGTGCAGCAGTCCACAAACCAATGGGTGACGTCACAGATGTTACGTCCATTTATATACAGTCTAGGTGTACATTCAGGAAGCACATGTGAAATAGTACGACCCCTAATGGAGATGAAGGAATTACAACATGACTGCTTTCTAAAGTGCAGTGCAGTGCATAGGCTACAGTATGTGTAGACAGGAACATGTCTCATGTGTCAAGGTGCTACTGAATTGTTCCTGACATTATTTTAATCCAGTCTAACTCTGTATAGGCTATGGTTTATGCAGAGATGCCGGATCTGTGCGTTTCCTGTAGCTATGCCTGTGGTGAGTGAAAGAGTGAGATATGTGGGATACATGAGCTGATGATCTGGCAACCCTCAGGCCATCCAACAATATTCACCCTGCCGTTGTTAAAACTAAACCCACACCTTTGGCACAGTGGCATGCCATGGATATAAATAATTACAAGCTAATTTCATTAAAAAAAGATCTCTATTGACATTTAAATCATTGAGTCATTACTGGGTTTACTTTCACCAGGGGAGATGGCTTTAATTTAAATGTTTAGCCTTCTGAATTTATGGAAATGTATAACTCTCAATACTGAATGTCCTGCACGGCTAAGTTAACATTACAACATGGGGGTTTTGCACCAGCTCAGAGCTAATTTGTTTGAACAGTGGGTATGCCAGCCTCTTAATCCACCCCAAAATGCTGTGGATTTACTCCGTGCCCCAGTTTTATCAGTGGAGTGCAGTCCATACAATCATCTTCCCCCTTTGTAGTGCTATAGTTTATGGGGTGGGAGGCGCTACCTTTCTTTAATTACTATGTTAGATATGTTCCAGATGTGAAATGAACTGGTAGAAGTTAGGCTGGTGTTAAGATGAAGTTCAGCAGTAAAATTATTTGTGGAAAATCCCAAAGTAATAATCATCGCAGGAGCAGTAAATTAGGATCTTACCGCCTCAAGCGTGACCATAATACATCTGCTGGAGGGGAATAGGATTGTTTAGCAGTGTTTGGTGCTAACCAGTTACTCTATGAGGTGCACACACTTTGGGATTTTTATCTGGAACAAACATAACCTGCACACTGCCATTTAAAGACAATCCCAGCTGACACTGTCCTCACAAGACAAACAACAGAATAGGTAGACATTCAGAACAAAACCAGCCCTGCATTAAAAAAAAGATGCAAAGAGCTGTGTTGGTGGATACTTTCAAGTACAGGTGAGACTAAGAAATATGGTCAAGGAGGGTTAGTTTGAGCAACATATACAAAGTTATGATATATAACTGTTAGAAACTGCAGGTTGTTTCCCCTCATCTCTACAACTAGACAAAGTGGTATAGTGGTGCAAGCACTTCCCCCGTCTTCCTTCCTTTGTCTCCATTTCACCAGACTGAGTGTGTGTTGATGCCCACCTGAGTTTGCCATGTGTCTTTTGAAAATCCCTCACTGTAAGTAGCATCTAATCTATTTTCATTTGGATTATGATGTGTTTAAGTATTGACGTTTAGTATATTGACATATATTTAAATATAATGAAGAACATTTGATTTAATTGGCTAAATAGTACTTTGATTGATAATAATGATAAGCTTATCATTATTTGAAATATTAATTGTATTGTAATTTGCAAGTATTTAACATCATTTTAAAGCTGGATTTATAATTAGTTTGGGCAAAATATTGTTATTTTCTTTTCTTTTAGAACCATGGCAATCAACAATGGCATCATTCTAATTTCAACACTCACATCATTCTGGAAAATAAACAAATAATAATTGATTGCAATCTGTGTTTCCTGGCTCCAGTTCGAACCTTTATATCCATAACAATAACGCTTTTGTCCTGAGGTAAATAGACATATGGCATTCATGTTAGAAAGTAATCTACTAGGAATGGAGCACCTGCCCAGATAATGCTGCATTGGGCTGAGTCCTCTGTGTTTGCACCACGACTGCATCAATGGAGGAGACCGATGACACAATCGGTCCTAATGTTGGTTGCTCAATGACGTTGACGCTCATGAAGTTTGAGTTACAGATGCCATGTAGTGACTGTAGTAATTACGACCAGGAGCAGTGGTGCAGTTTAGGTAAAAGTTGACATTTTTCCTCATTGAGAGGAGGAGGAGGAGGAGTGGATGAAGATATTGATCCAACAGTGGACTTTGTCACAGAAGATGAGTCAGGACAGTTTTAAAAGGACATAACTATGATCCTCGCCTAACCTCGACCCTGTGGCTATTAGTGTTGCCATGACAACAAAGGTGGCCACACACACCATGTTTGTCTAACCTTTACAATGTGATCATTTTAATGAAAACCAGGATCTTTCCCTAAACCTAACCAGGTGTTTTTTGTGCCTAAAGCTAACGATGTTAGACGAGTGATTTGAAACAGTTTTGGAAATGATAATATTGTCCTGCCAATTAAGGCTGATAAGGATGTTAGATTAGAAGATGCTCCTATGTGTCATTCTGGAGTCATATGGTCAAACAAGATATTCAGTTGTTTAATTTGGAGAACTTGTTGCAATGAAGTGACCTCATTCAGATTAATGAGGGTGCTGTCTGCTTTTCTCTCTCTGACCATAACGTTAGTTATTTAAATGACCTTTTGTATTTATGTTTACCTGGCACAGACCTCTCATGGCCATGTGAATTAGTAAGACACTTTATCTTCAGCAAAGACACTGGGCCTCATGTAAGAAGCATTCATATGAACAGATATGTTCTTAAGATGCACACAGGAGTCATTTAAGATCATTTGTGGCATTCATACATTTTGTACTGAACATTTTCTCTCAGGTGCGAACAAAATGTACAAGTGGTCCAGAGAGTGGACTCGGCTATGACTGAGGAGGTAGAATTGGTCGTCCACTAATGAAAAGATGGGTGGTTCAGTTCCCTGACCCTCCAGTCCACAAGTCAATGTGTCCTTGAGCAAGATACTGAACCCCAAACTGCTCCTGATGGTTGTACCGACGATGTACGAATGTGTGTGAATGGTTAGTCTCCTCCTGGTGAGCAGGTTGGCACCCTGTGTGGTAGCTCCTGTCATCAGTGTATGAATGTGTGTGAATGAGTGACTGTGACATGTAGTGTAAATGAATAGTCTGCCTTTCCTCACAGAGGAGAAACGCTTGTTTTACTCACAATTTAAAATACAACGTGAATTCATTTTGAGTTTAATTACGATACAGAAATTAATACAAATTAAATATGTGACTAAAACAAAATGAATGCAAAATGAATATTCTGTTTCACATATTATCATCATCATGGCTGCCAATTCACCAAGAGGGTTTTAAGATTTGATGATGTATTGGCATGCATACTCAAACAGCTGCCTCCGTCTCTCTGCAGCTCTCTGTCCCGTGTCATCTTGTGTTGCAGCTGACAGTGTAACATCACCCACTGCAGGCTATAATATTCTCTTCTAATATCTCTGACTGTCACATGACTGCCTCGCATCACAGTGTGACTTTGCTTTAGAAAGATGTTTTTTTTTTTTTTTAGCATTTAACTTCACGTCAAAGCATCCCATCTCTATTTTTGACACAGTACAAAGCTGCTCTGATGACATGTTGTTGGCAGCTGGATTCATATTCTCTAATTGTTCCGGCTCTTCTACTGCCTGTCCTAAATGTGTTATGTGCCTGTCTTCTGATTTCTGATTTCTGAAAGCAGGACTTAAAGCTGCACAGTGTTTTTCCTCTTTGAGAGCTTTTTGAAGGATTGTTGAGTAAATTAAACTCACCCACAAACCTGATATGACAGTTTTGGTGGGCATTGATTATACTATAGTAGTATTCAGGTGGCATTAATCAAGCTGTGACAAATTCAGGCAGTTAATGTTTGTTGAATTTGACTTGAAACACAAAGAAGAAAGTCAGAGTTTCAGAGTAATAATAAGACAATTTACTTGCATGAGGCCCATTGTTTTATGGGTGAAAGATGTGACTTGGGAAACAGCTGCCTACACCTGCAACCTCTCCCTAACCTTGACAAGATGCTGTAGATGTTGTGCATGAACCTTAACAGTAGAGGTGTTGGAGCAGCAATCATATGAATCATTTTGTAACAGTCACTTGTAACAGTTTGGGATGTTACTGGCAAACAAGGTCATCCTGCTGTAGTGCTGTCAGATCACAAAATACTTAGTGTACATGTTTAAAATAGTAAATAAAAATACTCTGCTTTAATAATCATTTTCTCTATTCTGAGTTTTTCCACAAAAAAGTTCAGTTACCTCATTAAAATCTTTAACCCTTACATACTGGTCATAGTATGTCTAAAATGTCAAAATGGGTCAAATTTGACCTGAACAGTATGTAAGGGTTAAAATGGTATTAAATGTATATAGATATGCAAATAAACTGCTGAATGCAAGATGTGTCCTACTTCAATGAAACATCCATTTTCACAAATAATGTTTGTGAAATGAATAGCTCAAACATCACAGTGAAGGACCAGTAAGCAAAACATATTTTTGAGTGGATCACTTCTGAAAACCAAAAAGCAAAAAAGTTTGTCCTTCATTGTCTGTGGAAAGAAAACTAAAAAAACAGACAAAAGTATGGTGGCCCTGAAAGCTCAATGCTTCAAATACACACATTGTGCTGAATTACACACAGTCTGACTAATCTTGACAATATAGTGGTGGATAGGGACAATCTTATCTCATTCTCTGGATCCAACCTTGCCCTGTACTTATTATTCATGTATGCCAGTGAGGAGAAACTACTGTCACAGAAATATTTAGTTTTAAAAAAACAAAAAACAAAAAAAAAACACTTTACCGCTTTTGCTGCAAGCTCTGGAAATTCTGCCTGGCAGCTTATCCAGACCTACGAGGTGCTTATTGAAAGAGTCTGTGGACATCTCAATGAGCTGATCCTCTTCTGCAGGAGTTAAGCTTGATCGTGCTGCTGCATCATCACTGAATGGGAGTAGGATCCATTTGCTGTCAAAATACCACTTGTCAGAGTCAGAGAAGTATACTTTCAGAATTGAAGCACAAACTTCCTCAAATGGTTCCTTTAATGTCTTTAATTTCAGTGTGGTCAGAATATTTTTCAACTGATGGAAACATAGAAAGGTTACCACTGTCTACTCACTCTATCTATCTTTTTAATAGTATTAAACTAATGCCTATACTTTTTTATAAAGCTCTAAGATATTTGCATCAGTCCCTTGCATGGAGCTATTCCATTTGTTAAGCTCCGCAAAAGCAGCAGTGATACAGACCAGTGTTATATATGTAATATGGTAATTTCCTGTTAACTTTATAAAAATTATAATCCAGACTCCGAACGTTAATGGTTTATCTGTAACTGCAGCATGTTCATAGCAGCATGGCTAACAACAACAAACACAAAAAGCATTGTAAATACATAACCTCTCCTCCCCTCTTACAGTAGATGTCCTATGGAGCAACAACTGTGGGAGTAATCACATTTTTTTCCATCCTTAAATATAACATAACATCCACAATGTCAATCAGCAGGTATAAATATGAACCTTTACATCCTGTTCATATTCTAACCCATAATTACTCTCTACACCATTTCCCCCATCAGTCATTAATACATGTTTTGTTTGATTAATTATTCACAATCACTATTGTACTAACATTTTATTGAATATGACAAATAAAACATGTTTGAATGCTGATTTTTTTAAATTTAAAAATAAATAAATAAAAAAAGGCCAGATTTGTACATTTGCATATATTAAAATGTTAACAACTGCACAAAAATAAAAAGCATTATGCATTTTATTTCCATTTTTGTATTTTCGGAGTCACATTAGGACAATCTGGCTAAAAGAAATGTATAAGCTGTAGGGTGTTTTTACAGCTCGCAAATGAAAAAAAGAAGAAGGGTTAAACCATGATCTTATTCTGTATATTTTATCTCACCACACTTTTTCTTCCTCTGTATTGTCTGTATTGTACTATTCAGTGGGGGAATATTCTGCCCCATTAAGTAGAGTCAGTCACTCATCTAACTTATAATTTCAGGCGTGCAGGACGCCACCGCTCTCTAGCAGGATATCAGTGGTCTGAAGGAACATTTGTTTTTTGTAGTCTCATTGCAACTGGAATCTCTCTGATGTGGTTGGACTTCTGCACTTGTGTGGGTAGGTGTCTTTGACAAGTGCATCTGAAGAATCACCAAGAGACAGCTGTGCAGGCACTGGTGGAATATGTAGGAGTTGATCAATATGGCTTCTCCTGCAGCTATTAGCAGGTTGGACTGAACAGGATACAGGTCCAGTTTTTGCAACTACACTGGCAGGAACCCACTTAGGTGTTGTTAATACAGCAGGCTGAGGCTTGATGATGATGTCCAGAACTGTCGATAAGTCAGGGACTTTTCAGTCTCCTTTTTCACCTATACAACTGAAACAAGTGCTTTTCCTACCTCCCTAAAGTAGAATATGTCCACAGTGTTTGAATCCAGCTTTGTGACAGGGAGTGTGAGTTGTATTTGCACGTCCAATTTGCTCCATTTTAAGGCCGTATCAACAAAGCTTTGGTGCTAACGATATACCATACATAATACACCCATAAAGTTCTGCAGCTGAAGGTAATTTTCCCTTGTTTCCGTCTGTTTTGTCTCCGTCTGAGTGAGCGCCGAGGTTTCCAGTGTTTCAGGCTTTTCAGATTGGTCCACAATGAAAACTGAAGAGAGAACAAAAGCTTCAAATTGCGTGTCTAATTAACAGAAGTGCTCACACACAATTATATACCAACTTTCATGTATTTTGCTTCTTTTACTTCTCTAGTATTTTGCTTCTATAACATAATCTGATGAAATGTCAGAATACAGTTTTTAATGTGACTCACGCAGGTCTGAAACATGTCAGATTAATGTTTGAATCTTACAATAATGTTGTTTAGGTGTCACTGACACACATCTACACAGGTCAGCTGTTAGCTGGTAGATTCCAGGTTTATATGGTGAAATAGTTTGTAATAAAGCAAAACTTACGGAGGATGGACTGAGCTCCATCAGAGTTTTCAGGACATTTTTATTATTAACCCTTACATACTGTTCATATTCTACACCCTCGCAGTATGTTCTGGGTCAAAATTGACCCTGTCTAAGAATCCTCTCATAAAGTGAAGTTTTGAAGCACAGATGGGTTTAGAAAGCATCAATAGTGGATCTGACTGATCAATACATGTGATTAAACCTTGATTCATGTTTCAGAGAGCAGAGAGAGTGTATTTTTTAGCTTTTACACCACTAAACATCTCCTATCACACAATATCATGTCCTATTTTACCTAAGACATGAAAATATAACAGAGCAATAATGATGGAAATGTATTTTATAACTTTATGGAAGTGTGGGGTTTATTGTATAACCATTAGAGCCATCAGTCTTCACTGCTACATCATAAAAATAAATCCTAAAATATTTTCATTTTTGTGCATTTTGGGCCACTTTGAGAAAAATAACCAAATTTTAGGGTAAAATACATTTGGGGTGTTTTTAGAGCTGTCAAATTTCAAAACTGGTCAGATTTGACCCAAACATTATGTAAGGGTTATGTAGCTGAAAGTCAGAGATAAGAAAGTGATGCATGAGTTGCTTTCCCTAGTAACTAGTTGCCTAACACTGGTCAACACCTCTGATATATAGATATTTGGAAGGCCTCTTGACAGCTGCCTCTCTACTTCCATATTTTATCTTATTGTAACAGTTTATACAGCAGTTGGAGCAGTGATGCTAAATTGGGAATGAAATGTCCATGATAGTTCAACAATCCTAAGAAGGATCACAGCTGACTGACATTCTGGGGTGGAGATGTGTACACAGCAGCTGCAGTTTTCAATGGTGCAGTATAGCATCAGTCACATGTCTCAGATATTCCACAGATGGTTGGAAAAACTCACATCTTCACTTACATACTCTCAAGCCCATACTCTCTCAGTCTTTGAATGGTCACACCCAAGTTGAGCAGATGCTCTTCATTGTTTGCTCTGGTGCAGGCTTGGGTGGTCTCTATTTTTCCACACTTTCCTGACATAAAAAAAACATAAAAGCTGAGCTGCTGGTGATAGAGGTCATTGTAGCATGTATGATAATGTCTACTGGTGATGTGCTGATCAGGATTTTTTTATTGCCCGCACCCACTAAACCCATTATGAGAGGCAATCTGAACCATTTGACTGGCAAAAATATGCATGGATCGACGGCCTGAACCCCACCCGCAGACCTCCAACTGCACAGAAAATACATTCTGAATGTGAGTGCAGGGTGTGAACTACAGGGGTGCCAGGGTGAGCTTGGCTCCCCTTAATAAGACATGAGCTTCTCTGAAAACATGATCTTTGAAATTTTTGGGGGGGTCTCTAAAATATTCACAATATGCTATTTTTGCCGTTCATTTCTATTGTTTTTTTTCTTTGCATTTTCATTATCAGGGATCATGTGTAAAATGAGTCCATTATGGATGTATGATTTACACGTGTGGGTTATTCTGCTATTCTTACCGTCACCATCGAAGTGATGGCCCAGAAGTGATGACCCAGTTAAACTGAAAGATCAGAACAAAACTCTCTTGGTCACTCAGTCTGCACACAAAATCGACATCATTCATTTCTGTTATGTAGCTCAACAGTTAGACTATGTCGTATTTGTACTATATACAATATGAGTTGACATCAGCTGTCAATTAGAGTAGGAGCAAGATCAAGAAAGCAGCTAAATATGAGTCTGCATAAATATTGGAAAAGTGCTAAATGAAGGTGTAAGTGCTGTAACATGTTCACTGTGTTTCTTTTATCTGCCTGCTGGGAAGGTATGTGTGCAGCTCCTGCCTGCAAAAAGAATGAAATAGAGGAAAGTCAAGGAAATACTTAACTTTCCAAAGCAAAAGCTTGCAATAAAATATTGAACTCAGGAGAGGAGAAAAACAAGAGACAATATAGGTCTTCAAAGAAAGAGAAAAAAAGGAAAGAAAACACTGTAAATTGGCTCTTAATTTCATGGGGATAAGTGTTGTATAAATAATTAAAATGTTTTTGATGAAGAGGATTAGTAAGTCAGTGTGATATATGTTCTCTGTAATTGAAAGCATTAAGACCAAGTGCAAAAGAAAAACATTATAAATATATACTGGAGAAAATAGAAAATATGGAAAAATAAAGTTGGTAAAAATAAGACAAGGAGGTGAACATTTGGAAAAGGAGATATATAAGAGTTAGAGTTAAGAGTTAATTAGAAAATAAGGGGGGGGTGGGGGGGGGGGAGTACAAAGAAAGAAAGAGATAGAAGAGGAGCATAAAAGTTACAGTGTAGTATAAGATAACCAAACATCTGAAATTAGCTTTAGTAGAAGGCAGTGACAGGGAGAAAAGTCTGAGGAGATACAGCTGTAAGGTTTTTGTGACTGCCTGTCTGACATCCTTGTGTGTGTGTGTGTGTGTGTGTGTTGTGGTGTGTGTGTGTGTGTGTGAAGCAAGTCTAAAAATGTGCAAAGGAGAGGTCAGACTGACTCTATTTTAGACTCAGTAGTCCATGATGTGTCCTTTAACATAAGAGGCTAAAGTTGTTGAATATTGTTTGTGTTCAAGTTGTGTCTTTTGTGTGTCCAACAAAAGCTTCAATAAATAATAAATAAAAAAGTCTTAGATATACATTTCTGATCAAAAATTGAATTGAGAAAATAACAAATGTGTATAGTGTGATAACATAATGTGCTTAAATGATAAAACACAGGAAAAAGTTCTGCAAAATCTGGGCACTCTTTAGCCAATTTCACACATGTGCAACCATGAAATCTTCCAGGCATTAGCCAGAGGCGCTGTATGTGTGAACACAAATGTCGGACCGGACATTAAAAAAATTACAAATCGACCGCCTGCTAAGCTGCATTGTATTGACCAGGCCTGAATTCTCTGCTGTGAAGGAAGAGAGGGCTTCCTGGGATTTCTCCTAAAATAAAAGCGTTTGTATTTCTTGTGAAAAGCTTCAAAACTCTGAATTATAACCACAGTGTAATTTTTCTGTCTTGTCCTTATGCTGCATACTCTACCCTGGTGCCAGCATGAAGCTCATATGTGAAAACTATATTTGTTAAATTGAAGTTTAAAATGACTTTCAAAGGGTTCAAATTATGCACAGAGCAAAACAGGTGAGAAATTGTTGCCCAAAGGTATTCAAAAACCTTTTAAAATGAGAGAAGTTCATATGATTTGAGAAGATTGTGTATGTTCAGGAAACAATTAGTAGAGACTTAAGAGGACCTTTAGTTTGATTGTGCGAAATGAAACGTGTGTTTAACCCTCCTGTTGTCCTCGAGTCAAGGAAGGAAGGGAGGAAGGAAGGGAGGAAGAAGGAAGGAAAGGAGGAAGGAAGCGAGGAAGAAGGAAGGAAAGGAAGGAAAGGAGGGAGGAAGCGAGGAAGAAGGAAGGAAAGGAGGGAGGGAGGATTGAAGGAAGGGAGGATGGAAGAAGGTAAGAAAGGAAGGAATGGAGGGAGGAAGGAAGGAAGGGAGGAAAGGAAAGAAGGAAGGGAGGAAGGAAAGGAAGGAAGGAGGAAAGAAGGAAGGAAGGTAGGAGGGAGGGAGGAAAGAAGGAAGGAGGGAGGGAGGGAGAAAGGAAAAGAAGAAAGGAAGGAAGGAAAGAAGGACAGAGGAAAGAAGGAAGGGAGGAGGGATGAAAGAGAGAAGGAGGGATGGAGGAAGGGAGGAAGGAAAGAAAGAGAGAAGGAGGGAGGGAGGAAGCACAGACGGAAGGAAGTAAGGGAGGAAAGAAGGAACAGTCAAAACAGACGGGGTCAATTTGACCCGGGAGGACGACACAAAGGTTAAAGGGTAGATATTACACACTGTAGCTTCAGCTCACACCTTTTACAACTTCAGAAATCTCTAAGTTGTGTTTCAGCTGTGATATCATTATTAATTGACTGCATTTGTGTTCTGGACAGTTGGTTGGGCAACATGGGACTGCTGAAGGCATCATCTTTGGTTTGGCGGTGTCAAGCAATTTCGAAAGGTTTTGCGGAAAAGACTGAGCAAAGCACACGGTCTAAAAATAACCCTGTGCAGTTGTTCTGATGTTGGACAGCCAAACTGAAGCTGCTTCGGGGCATCAGGGCTGTGAGGAAGCCATGGGAAGGACCAAGGGGGTCATGTGGACGAGCCTAGCGAGGATGCGGAGGCAGAAGGTCTTGTCTCAATGCACGCTATAAGCTAAGTGAAAGGAAAAGATGAAGCAACTCAACTTTGTGTGTGATGTGAGGCTGTATTTAGTGTGAATCCATGACTAAGAGATGCTGTTTTTCTTCCAGCAGTTACATGGGTCTGAACGAAAAGAAGAAAAGGATTAAGGTAACAATGAGGTAGCAGAGCTGTTTAGCCTCTAACCTCAAGAAGAAGAAAGGACCAAGGCATGACTCTGGGACAAGAAGAAAACATTGCAGCAAAAGACATTGTTTAATGATGTTTAATTTTACATTAGATGGAGAGGTTTGGTTTTGTTGCAATTTAAAATACCAATGTATTGAGTTCAGGGTCTCTTGAGGTTTGATGTATACTGAGGATTATCAAATGATAAGAGGAAGAACATTTTACAAATGTTTTCAAGCTAAGGAGTCAATGTCTGTCTGTCGTTCAATGTCTGGCCTGCATACTGTGTATAATTAAGGCATACATGAAGAAATCCTCCTAGGATAATTGAACACTTGAACTGGGTTGTAATGCATTGTTTTTAACTTTGCTTCTAAGGTTTAGTGGTTTCTGTTTTTCGAGAAAGGTCCACTTTCACAATATAATTGTATCTTTTGTGTTTGGCTTTCAGGACCTTTGTGTAAGAGTTACTGAGAATGTAATGAAATGTAATGTTTAATGCTCTCTTGTGTCTTTGTGTATTCTTGAGTGAGCGATAGAAAAAAATGTCCACGACAAAGGAGTCGAGATGTACCACAGCAAAAATGTGTTTGGTTTCCCACTGCTGAGCTTGTGCACTCTCCCTGTAGCATTTAGCTGCTGAGCTTCTTTTGATGCCATTTCTATTGTTACACTAATATTAATGGCTTTTTCAAGAGTCAAGTCACTTTCTGTGAGTAATTTCGTCTGTGCTGCTTCATTCCTTAATCCACACACAAAAGCCTGTCTCTCTCTGTGTCATTTAAAGCATCCCTAAATTCACAGTGTTCAGCTAACTTGCTTAGTGCTGTAACATACATTTTGACAGACTCATCGTCTTCTTGGTTGCGTCTGTGAAATCTGAATCTTTCTGCAGTCACCAGAGGCTTGGGTGAAAGATTTGTTGGTTGTAGTAGATTGTGTAGCAAGTTAAAAGCCTTTTGCTCTATTGCATCTTCTCAGCATCTATTCCATTAGCAGTGACACAGTAGTCATAGTGTTCAGTTTAAGAGCTATGCTCTCATTGAAGGGGCTGACTAAGACAGTAACTCCAGCCATTTTAAAGATCCAGGTTGTATGGTGCTGCTTTTCTGTCACAGACAGCTTCCATCTGTACTCTTTTCTAATTTGACATAGCGGCCAAGCCGTGTAATTACAACGCTACTGGGCCCAAAAAGAGATGTTTGTAAATCAGCAGATACAACACCCACAAGCCCCACGAAATTACTCGTTTCACTATCAGAATTTGAACCATTTGGTCCAAACACATTTCAAAGGTCTAGAAGTATAATTTTATCCCTATTCAAATTAGCTGGAGGGCTAAACCAGAAGTTGACTACCTTGGTGGCGGAAGTCTCTAATGAGCATGCTCCATGGCATTGGGCCCATAGAGTTTGTGCAGTGTGTTTTCAGGAAGAGGTATTTTTAGCTTCATGCACCACTAAGCAACTTTCCTATGAATGAATGGGGCCCAGCGTCCAACACTGTATCCAGATCTCTTCATAGAACTGATCCATGGTGCTGCTGGCTAGCTAACTAGCTAACAGCATAGCAGTAGTCTGATCCAAATTTAAGTTCACACTGCAGACACCTTTTAAGGTGCTGTAACACATTGTAACATTAGCAGAGCACAGGCTACCAGGGATAGACCGGGTGAGCACAATTTTAATCCTGAAAGAAGACACCTTTGCTTTTTACATTTTTATTCTAAAAAGCAAAAATATTTGCAAGAATTTGATCATTCACAAACACTAATTAACATGGACATGTGTTTTCAAAAAATTGCGATTCCCACTTTTAAACCACAACACTGAATGCATGGTAAGGAACCACCTTCAATACCTTCTTAGACCACCAGGGGGCCGTTCAACCACCAGTTGAAAACCCCTGATGTAGACCAATACAGTGACAGCACTAAGCACTCCGAATCTGAAAACAGGGGCAGAGGAGCTTGGGAGCATTAATTAATTATGACCATTCTATTGTGACTAGCACAAAAATGGGTCCAATTAAACAACTGAGCTTCAAATCTAATTTGTATGTGCATGTGGGTGAGTGCAAACAAAGGTTAAAGCATGTTGAATTACAACTAATTTAATGTTTTACTGAAAAAAAAGGTCTTAAATGAGGACACATTTTCAAAAGTGCAGGCTCATTAATGTGATGTATTAAAAATAGCCTCGAACATGAACTTCTCATTCATTCATTCAACTTGAATATAAGTATTGCACAAAAAAGAAAAATTAGTCAGCCTTACTGATGGACAGTTTTTCATTGAGAGAAGACTTTGAATGACAATCTGATGCATCAGGCTGTATGAATAAAAGGGTTGAGAACATATTTTAGACTGATTTGTCCCTGGCTTTGCAGCCACAGATGGATACTATAAAAGGTAATATGAATAGGCAGCAAAAGTAAACATACTGATGTTCTTAGTCAGTTGAATACAAGTATCACAAGACTCTTGCAAAATATAGTTAGCATAGCTTGCTTTCCCTAAGTTTTGAAGAAGAAGAAAAAAAAAAAAAACAGCTGGCTTTCCCTGCATAGATTCAACAGTTAATTTACATGTGTTTTTGTCAGTTGATGTGTGTCGCAGGAAATGGAAGAGCCTCAGGGACACATATGAGAGAAAAGAGTAAGTGATCTCAGCCATGGTTAATGATTGAAGAAGCAATGTTGTTGTTATCTAGTGAAAATGGGCGAGCTCGCTACACGCGATGACGCAAATTTTACATTATGGTCACAAAATGATCATGCGTCGAAACTCGAGCGATAGCGCGACAGATTCTCATTTGTCGCGTTCATCGCATTTGGTCTGAACACGGCTTTAGTTTGATAATCTTATGAATATTCACCTTTCATTTGTATCTCCTCCAGTTTTGCAGCTACCAAGACAATGTGTGCTAAATCATACACAAGTCTCAGTATATGGCTGCTATGTTCTTTTTAAAAAACTATTCTGTATGACAACCATCCGATTTATATACAGTAAAAACTGCATTTAATATTAGACACTAATCAGCTGTACATAAAGCTGTACATTATCATTACTATGATAACATGTTTATGTTGTCTATGGAAGCCTTTTCAGTCCTGTTATAATTGTAGCTCTACACCTACAGACTGGTGACAAATTAAAGGAACAACCAGTACAGGTCTGAATGATTGACCCTACAGTGAGCAGATCTGGTGGCTCTGTTATGCTGTAGGCGGCATTTTTCTGGCATTTTGCTTGCAGGGTTTGGGTCCACTTGTGTCCTTAGAGGGAAAGGTCACTGCAAATCAATACAAAGTCGTTGTGAGTAATCACCTTTCTCCTATGATGAAACATTTCTATCCTGATGGGAGTGGTCTCTTCCAGGATGACAATGCCCCCATCCATAGGGCATGAAGGGTCACTGAATTGTTTGATGAGTATAAAAATTATGTGAATCATAAGCTATGGCCTTCACAGTCACCACATCTCAACCCAGTTGAACATTTATGGGTATCATCAAAGCACCAAATGAGGGAATATCATTTGGAAGAATGGTGTTCATCCCTCAAGTACAGTTCACAGACTGAATCAATACCAAGGTGCATCGAAGCTGTTCTGGCGGCACATGGTGGCCCAACTCCATACTAATACACTTTATGTTGGTCTTCCCTTTAATTTGACACCCATGACTGTATATTTTAAAGGACCAGTGTGTAGTTCACCTTCAGCCACTCCTTTTCAAGCATGTAGGATAATCTACTGTGGCTATGAAACTCACGAAAAACCTATAGGCCAGTGTTTGATTTGTCTGTTCTGGGCTACTGTAGAAATATGACGGTGCAACATGGCAGCCTCTGTGGAAGTGGACCTGCTCCATATGTATGCTCCATATGTGTAGATAAAAAGGGCTCATTTTAACCAAACGGAAACCGGAAACCTTATTTTCAGGTGATTATACACTAAGGAAACATACTTGTGAATATATATATATATAAGACAGATCCCCTAAATCTAACACACAGGTCTTTTAAGACTCATGTTTGTCACTCACTGAACTTCTAGACGAATCTATGTCCAGGTTTTCAAATATTCAACAACGATAATAATCCAATACATTTTTTGCCAAAATCACCACATCTCTCCTCACTATCCGCTAGATGTCCCTTCTAAGTGCGCGCTTTAAAAAAGTCTGGTCTCATTACACAGCCTGGGCTCTGAGATTCAGCAGATAAATATGTGGCTCGGAGCGAGCCACACAACAATGCTCCAGCCAATCAGAGACAGGGAGAGACGGAGAAGGGGGGGTCACGTAGTGTACGCAGTCGGAGCGAGAAACGTCTGTTACAAACATACAGTGGCGGCTCAAGAGATTTTCTGTTGCAGGTGCTATGGGGATGCTAAACACTTAAGAGAAGGTGTGCTGTGTGCTTTGGATGGCATGTCCCTGTTCTTCCTTCCTTTGCTGAAGCCGCCGCACCTGGTAGAGCTCTGCTGACAGGTTTTCCTCACTGACACCATAGTGTCGGGCCATGGGCAGCAGAAGTTGTTTGTCCAAAAACGTTGTGTGTTTTGGGCTGAGAGTTGGCACACCTCTCAGTACGTCATTTGTCTCTGTTGAAAAGCGGCGATTCATTTCCACTATCAACCTGCCTGGGTCTGCCTTTTCTCACGTGAAGTCTGTGTTGTGCCTGTGTTTGCACACAGAGTCTGCTTGTTGTCGGATTTTGGAGCTCTTTTTGTTTTTTTCATGAATAGATCGTCCACCACCGATCCGGAAAAAAACTTGTAGAGCATCTGTAGTGTCTCAAAAAACTCTGCTGCAGCGCTGACATTATGTACACAGTCCACCAACACTAAATTCAGCCTGTGTGCATGGTAATGTATATAGATGGCTTGCGGCACCTCCTTTCTGAATTTTTCCTGCACACCATTATTACATCCTGACATCACAGATGCTCCGTCGTAGCATTGGCCGACACAGCGATGTATATCAATATTACACTGACTGAGTGTGTGTTTGATGCTGGCTAGCAGAGAGTCTGAATCCAATCCATCTGCGGCAGTGAAATGCAAAAACTCCTCATGCACTTCCCCTGACTCTGGCTGCAAGTACCGCACGATAACAGAAATCTGCTCCTTTTTACTTATATATTTACTCTCATCCACCAAAACAGCAAAGCACTCGGCATCTCTCACCTCATCACTTATCTTCTTTCTTATCATTTTTGCCATTACAGCAAACATCTCATTTTGAATATCATGGTGAGTGTATTTGGCGTTTGATGGGTTAGTAGCTAACTTCTTGTCCACTGTTGGATCAAACTTAGCGATGACATTCAGCAGCTCACGAAAGTTTCCCAAGTTGTGTGACTGTTCATCCTCTCTGTGGCCTCGCTGTGCGATCCCCTGGCAGGCTGTGAAGCGCAGGCTCTCCATCACAGCTTTCATGTATTTTCTGTTCTCCATTACTAACGCAGAATGTCCCTTATCAAGCATGTTTGCTATTTTAGATCCGCTTGTCTCTTTTTGCTTGAACTCACTCCATCCTTCCATAGCAAATGTGTGCCCCATACTTTCATGATGGCTGTTCAGAGATGCTGATGCTTTCCGCCAGTTGTTAAATCCGTTGCTGGTAAATGCTGGCTCTAAATGAAATCCGTGTCCTCGTTTCAGAAAATGCCTACACGCAAAACAAAAAGCTGCATCTTTGGCCACACTGTATTCCAGCCATGAATACTGATCCATCCAACTTTTGTTAAAAGTTCTCTGCTGTTTCCCAAATTGCCGTGTGGGGTATTTTTGAAGGACTGGCCGTCTTGGGCCCTCTTGAGGATGGTTGCTAATATCACCTGCACCACAAACCGTAACGTTAGCATGCTCAATGGAAACCGCCACCGGCGATTCTCCTTCGTCTTCATCCTCCGGATTTTCTTGTTCCTGGGGCTCTGTGACAACGAGCGGTGTGTCTGCACCTTTACAGTCTCGTTTCCCTTCAGGTTGTGAACTCAGAACGTGGACGTTTAGGGAGCAAAAAACGATCCATTTTGGTGTATTTTACTCTGCTAAATTTCCAAACTCACGATCAAAAACAAGCTGACATACGTTAAGGTCAAAGGTTCACTGCGCGCTGCGCCCATTGGCCAAAGAAGATCACCTGTTTGGGCGTCATGTTTTTTTAGACTAAAATATATTTTTTTAATTATTATTTAATTCACATTTTTAAACAACTTGAACAATACTATTCAAACATGACATTAAAATATAAATTAAAAAAAATATATATTTCTTGGGGGTGATGGGCGGGGGCTATGGCTGTTATAGGGGGAGCTACAGCACCACCTAGCTCCTCCCTGGCGTCGCCACTGCAAACATAGTGGAGAAGGAGAGGTAAACATCCAGAGAGGAGAAAGTTAGAAGAACAAAACATATAAAAAAAGGACTTTGACCAGACAACGACCCGCGGACACATCGGTGTGGTTTCTAGCGGCGGAGGGACCGACGGAGACCCGGCGGAAGACGCTGATCTGCCGGACAGGTGAGTAACATCAGCGCTGCTTAACGTTACCTGCTGACATTCAGCTCACTGTCTAGTTAGTCATGATATGTTGTTGTTGTGATGTTATCTGTAAAGTAGCAGAGTTGTTACTACAGCTGTTTGACGCTTTGCACGTTAGCTTCACAGCTGACGTTATCTACAACGTAGCTGCTGTGTAGTTGCTTGCTGTGTATCTGGTGTTTGTTCACTGCTTTCAAACAGGCGGGGAGTTCTGGTCCTCTGAAATGAGGCCAACGCGGAAGTAACTTAAAGCTGCATTCTATCAAAAGGCCACCAGGGGGCGACCATTTTGGTGTCAAAAGGACTTCCGTCTCTATACAAGTCAATGGAGAATTCACCAACTTCTCACTTGATTTATAACCTCAGTAAACGTTTTCAAAATGTGTTTATGGTCTCAATCGCTAGTTTAAAGCCTTCTTCAATGCAGTATGATGTTCATTTGGGAAATTTTGGCCTCCCTGATTTTATATGTGACGATAAAGCAGGGTATGCATTAGGGCGTGGCTACGTCGTGATTGACAGGTTGATTGGTTCACAGGTTCAGGAGGGCGCCTCATGCTCCTCCTGATGCCCATATAAGTAGAATCCATGTTTTTATTTTTCCCAGCATGCACCTGAAATGTTCAAGATGGCGCTGCTCAGATCCGATACTATTGGCTTCCGAGCAGCAGTCCACAAACCAATGGGTGACGTCACAGATGTTACGTCCATTTCTTATATACAGTCTATCACAATAAGATTATTTGGAGTGATACGCAGGCCAACATGCTATGTTATCCTTAGCTTCAACTCTTGTCACTGTAGTTGAACAGCTGACTCCTGCTAGTTTTTACTCCGTTGTGTTTTATTACATAAACAGATTGATACACAGATAAATAGATTTACTTCATTGATCCAAGATTTGGAACATCTTGATTTAGAGCAGCAGGTTATCCAGTATATATAATATGATGTTTGTTTAATTCAGCTGAAAAAATCAAGGTTTAGTGATTTCCAAAACAAAAATAAAATCAGCACGTTTTCTCCACACAGTTGTTACAATCCAACTGTATATGAATGTTTAACACTTCACATTACTGTAGCCATCACATCAGTCTTCTTAGTTATCCAGTAACAACCCCAGACACAGACGTGATGTCAGCTCCAGAAACCTCCCAGCCTCTCATCCTGAAGCCCTGCTCCTCAGACCCGGACCCTGCTCCTCAGACCTGTAGCCCTGCTCCCCAGACCTGGACCCTGCTCCCCAGACCTGGACCCTGCTCCTCAGACCTGGACCCTGCTCCTCACAGCATTTCCCCGGCTCCAGCTCGTCTTCAGCCTTTTCCCCAGTTCAATATCCTATTTCTATTCCCTTCAATAAATGTATTTTCCTTCAGTCAGTACAATTTACAAATATGTTTGTGTACATTTTTCTTATTTCTACTGATATTGTGATTGTTCTGTTTTATACTAATAATAATACCTATTATTATATGAAACCTACAAAGTGAAGAAGAAAAACTTATAAAATTAGGCAAATACAGTAAAATAGTCTGGGTGACAGATCTCCACACACAAATCAGCTAGGTATCACTACTCTTTTGTCTCTGAGTGCTTCATCTTGGAGGGAATCTGCATCTCTGGCAGAAACACCAGGCTGCCTGACCCTGGACAGGGTGAGATGTGGCTTCAGGGGGTCTCCAGGTGATGAAGACAGGGTGAGGTGATGCTGTAGGGTCAACAGGTGATGGAGACAGTAGGTTGAACATCATTCTTGGGTCCCTCATCAGACAGCGTGTAGCAGCTGATGAGACTGCTCAAGGTTCAGGTCCTGAATTATCTCCTGAAATGAGAAGATTGTTAACATTTCATTAATGTACATAAGTTAGATTTTATTATGATCAGATGCAGTTTTCACATTATATGTAGAGCCAGTGTCAATCCAGACCCTGATGTAATCTGGATTTATTTCACAGGATAGGGGTATTTATGGAGGGAATTTATCTAATAATACAAGCAAGCAAAGCAACATACTTACTGTTCAACATACTGCTCACCTGTAGCTCTCCTGGTTTCAGACTCATTGAACTGGTTGAACTCTGACCTCAGCCTCTCCCCCCCCCCCCCATTTCCCTCTAAATAACTATCCACTGTGTGAAGTTACTCCTCCTGTCTATCTGCTCTTTTCTCTTCTTACATCATTACAGGATGAAACTAACTGATACTAATAATGTAAATAATGTCAGAGTAGGCTGCTGTATGAAGCTTTCTTCCCAGATCATTTAATATTATCAATAAACCGCATCACTAACGTGACATGTATCACTGATGTTAGAATAGAGGTTAGTACTGTGACGCTAGTAGCGTTAGCAACAATGCTAACATAATTTATACTTAGGCTAAGCTACTCCTCCTCTTTAACTTTGGCTTTAATCATATTTGGTCTCAACACCTTGTTAAATACTGTCAGGCTTATTATCAAACTAACTACTACAACACATGCTACTGTACTATCAGAGCAATAAATGCTGCTATCAAACTGAAGCTAACTTAACGTCCTGCAGCAGACGCTTCAGACTCCGCCATGTTGGTCAGCTTGCCCATGCGCAGTGGTTACATCCGTTGCCATGACAATGCACGTCCATTTTCACTCAAATATCAACAACTTTTCTTCTCGTTTTTCCCCACATGGCTTACTATACCTTTTAAAGACTCATGTCTCTCACTCACTGAACCTCTAGTCGAATCTACGTCCAGGTTTTTAAATATACAACAACCTTAATACAACAGAGGCAAATGGAGATTTATTTGGGGTGTTCATAACAATGAGAAATTGCATTTTAAAAATTCAACAGGTTCAAGGAACAATGTGCCTCTGTTATAGTATGGCGGAGCTTGTGTTCTTGATAAGTGATGGAAACAAATATTTAATTTGCTTACATTCACAACCGTTGCATTCCAATGGCATCAGGTTTTCACAGCAGAAAAGAGCAAAAAGACATCCATAGAAACCTCTCAAAGCACACCAGCAGCATACTGTTTGTCTGTATGCTCAGTAAGATCCATACACGTAGGGCCTGATTTACTAAGATCCCAAATAGTAGGTACTAAATTGCGTGCACAGTGCAATAGACAGCGCGTCTCGTTTGTGTGCGTTTTGCAGGTGATCTACTAAGAATAACTGTGTAAATGAAAACAGGTGCAACAGGGTGGAGACAGCAGTATTTAAATGAGGGTTTTGTGTCTTTATGGAGAGTTTGGAATGAAATGTGATCAGGTTCTAGTGGAAGAGGTTAACTAATATATTGAGTTATAACAAAAACTAATATTACAGGAAAAACCAACATATGGGAGAGTATTAGTGACGAAGTCAATGCTGTTAGTAAAACCAAAAATATTCCTCCAAAATATTAACAGGTGTAAAAACTCAGTCCTGTGTGTATTCTGTCATTGTGCCTCCGTCTCCTCCTCTCTACAGTAACAGAAGTCATCTGAGCACAGTGCAGCCGGTTAATACCTGTCCTTTAAAGGTTTTATTTATAGACACAGTTAGTGTCAGAAATAATACCTTCAGGTTTGGTAAATCACAATGTGTGTGCTAAATAACATATTTACATTTTCTCCTCCCTGTATTTTTCACACTGGGGTTAAAACGTCTCATATTACATATTCATTATGACAAACGTACTAAATGGACAGAGTGTATTATCTTACACTGATGAAAAATGCAAACCTCAGTGCGCTGCGTTAGTAGATCAGCTTGCACATTTTTTGCGGGTGATGTCAAGTTTGCACACGTTTTTACACACACAGACCTTTACTAAATCAGGCCTATAGTGTTTTGCCAAATTATGGCCTAATAAGTGGCTTCCAGCAGCAAAAGCCGCAATAGAATCATGACACCTTTTGACCTGGAGGTGTTGTTGAGATGTGGCTAATTACTTTCTCTAATCACTGACATTTGTCTGGCAGTTTGGTACAAATTATTAATACAATAAATTATTGATCGTGAATGAGCTTCCCACCTACAATTTGTGCTAGGAAATCCAACTCAGCTACATATCACTGCAGGAAACACTGTGGCCCCACTGGCCATGGCTTTGGATTCTGAGTGTGTGCTGTTATATGATGTTGTGGAAAATGGAAAAATGCATTGAAACTAAACTTGAGTCTGCTCCTCTAACCCCTGCGTGGATTTGGTTTAGAGTGCATTTAAACTGATGGAAAGTGTTGATGGACATGATGCACATGTCAATACCCAACACAGTACATCCCTTTCCATGTTTTTCAAAGCACTGTAGATCACTGTGCAGTTCCACTTGATTTATTTTGACCATCATTAAAGCATGTCTCTAAGGATTTTATAAAACTTGTTCTGATGTAACTGGGGAGCAAACAGAAAAGTTGACATAATACAGTGTATAAACACTGAAGAAGAAAAATCCAGTATAAGACGGGAGATGGAATACAGGATGACCTGAAACTACCGAGCTGCACCAATTATGTATGCAGAAAACCTCCCCAAGATAATCTTTCAAGGAAGAAGTCTTTGGCATACAAATTCATAAACTAAATGTGCAATTTGAACAACAAACTGATGAACATTAAAGTGTAATTAAATGTAATCATAGCAACTCATACAGAGAAAATGTGGAAAAAAAAGTTCACAGTAAGATCATCGAATAACCTCGCTGTAGATATGTGCATTTTTAGAATCACATTGCATCTTTTATCCTAAATAAAATTCAGAGATGAAGACAAAAGAAATGTAAAACACAGTGGGAGGAAAAACATGTGCAAAGATAATGATTCGATTTAAGAGAGAGGTGCTGATACAGTCACTCCATCCTGGTGTTCCTGCAATGACATCATCACAAGTACTGCTACCACAGAGGTATTCATGTTATGTACTCAAATTTAATTCAGCATCCAGTGCAGTGTATTTCCTGTAGTCATTGGGTCTAAAATATGAAATATCATTTAGATATAAAACAAATATTGTACCAGGACAGGAACCCAGGGCTGCAAAGCAACAGTTTGCTTCAAGTTTGTTTATTTGTACTTTAGATTCATTTCAAATGTTGTTTCTCTCTGCAGCTTTTATTAAATCTGTGTACAGTATGTCTGATTACTCTGAAATATTCTACTATGGAGTGTCTACATATTGACCGGCACTTCTCATTAGATTACATTATATATTAATTCATATTCCTTGGTTGGTAGAGGGAGATAATTACAGAGATGATACCAATTTATCAGATTCAAGCCCTATCTGTCCTGATTCTGATCAATCATTCCATAGTGAGAGGACATGCTACTATTATTTCATGAGGACATCATTATTTATTTCACCTTTATTTAACCAGGAAATCACATTGAGATTAAAACCTCTTTTGCAAGCAAGACCTGCAAGACGAGCTAATTAAATATGATATTTACTTTAATATAAATGTAATAACTTTGAGCACTTTTTCCACAGCTCTCTGTAAATATTATTGAATACTACTTATCCCATGAAGCAATGTGGCAATGTATGTATTCTATCAAAGAAGTTTCATGCAACCCTTTGAATGCATTAATAAATCTGATCAACAGTCAGTGACACACTCACAATACAAATGACACAATACAAAGTTCACATATTTCATAATAAGAGCATTTACCATTTAAACCTTTTAAACTACTGGCATAAAAGAATGTAAATTATTCATTTTCACAATGAATGAAATAAACATTTGAAATTGAATTATAACAAAATATTTTTTGAAAAAAAAATTGCAGTGCTGTGACTGGTGTTGTTGCTGTTGAAACAAATGGCTGGACAAGTCCACAATAATAATCAACTGTGGATGCTGGCAGGTCTCTTTAAGCTGTCTAATTGTTTTGTTTTGTAGCAACTAAGCTTCCAGCTGCTTTTTCCAAGTAAACATAAAATAGATTACACAGATCTCTCCGCAGCACATTTAAATCATACTAATTTAGTGGAATGGTCAGATGTATCGAGTGCTGTTCATTCCACTATTAACTCATTTACAGTTAAAGAAAAAGGAATGTCACACATGAACTTTTGTTTTGGTGTTGTTGAAGAGTTCTGCTTATCAGTCAGCTGGTCCTGTTGAAGCTGGTAGTTTGGCATTAGGATGAGCCTCTGGTTAGACAGCTGCCTGGTTCAATTATTAAGGGCAATTATCAGACAATTGATTAATCTTTGACCTCCCTTCATAATATAAATATATAGTTATGAGCTTTAGATGTCTTCAGTACTCTGAAGACTTTAAAAAAAAAAAAAAAACTTGGATAAGTGATGTGCTAGTTGAGAAATGTGTGTTTAATGATGTATGTTGTACACTTGAAATGGAATTGCACTGTACAATACAGTACACAGTCACATATATACATTAATTGCTAATAGAAAATAGACAGAACAATTCAACTTGATGTTATTCTCTTTGGGACATTTCCTGCTGTGACAATAAAGAATACCAGCATGGCATACTTAGATCAATGATAAGTTACATGCAGGGAGCATTGCAAATAATCTCCCCAATGGGAATTAAATCAGAAATAAAGAGCCTCCAGGGAGCCGTCACACAGAGTAGAATCAAACCCCTTCAGATAGCCGTAGCCGTAGCAGTGAAGTGACTGTAAGGTTGCACTAATTTAAATAGACCGCTACTGCAATGACATACCGTGACATGCACAGAAGGGCGGTGTGCTGTCAGCTGACACAGCAGACAGTAGCATGACTTGGAGTGTCCTGTCAGGACAAGGTCAGCTGGATGAACACTATGAAAATATGTCCTTACATGCAACCTAGACACTGAAAATCAATCCTGAGAAACAGTCATGATAGTTTTTTCACTTACATCAGCTGCTACTTTGCCAACACCGATAGAACCTAAAATGAGGACTGTGCTGATTAAGAAAACACAAATATGAATACATGCATATATATATTCTATGTTTAAATGGGAGATTTAAGTCTGTCACTTGTCTGACGCTGGACTAAACTTTATTATAGCAGAATGGAGCAACTTTTGATGAAACTGCCACTGCAGTGATTGAAGCTGAACAGTCATACTGATAAAAACACAACAACATGCAAATTCAGGCACTTATTTGAAATGATGGATTGCATTTGTCAAACAGTGTCTCCATGTGTCTCTGAAGTAATTCTACTGTATTACAGACATAAATAGCTACTGATTGGTGCATTTCGTGGACGAGTTTAGAATTGGACAGATGGACAGAACAACAAATAATATCCTGCTGCTATCCTTAAAAGCTGTCAGAAGTCCTTTTTATTTAATATTGATATTTTCTTAGAAGTCGGCAACAGTTTTAAAGTGAATTCTGAGACTGGGGCATTTGATCAGTTGAGGTCATTTTGAAGCATTTTTTTGCACTTCTCACTTCTCACTACCTGGCTTTTTTCAACAGGACTTGTGAGAAAAGATATCTTTAAAATAAAGTGGAGGGTGACTTTTTACAGCCTGAAAGCCAATACAAGTTATTGAGTCAGTGACCATCAAACACACATCAGACTGCGGGATTCTGCTGCTTCCCAATCCCTGTGGCCGTTAATTGACCGATATGAAGATGTAAAATGATCCGGTTTTCATAAAAAAGTGATCCCCATCCCCTTATTGGTTCAGGTAGGCTAGTAACTAAGTCTTGGTTTTATGTTTATTCTGGTTTTGTTCAAGTTTGTTCAGCTTTGCTCTTTTGGTTTTTGTTTCACATCCCAGGAATACAGACTTTTCCTGCAGCGCTTCTTTGTCCTTTAAATCCTGTGATCTATCATATTTATTGTATGGTCCTTTTAAAGGGTCGCGGTCCTCAAGTTGGAAACCGCCTGTTTAAATGATGGTAATCAGTTGCACACTTGCAGTAAATTTGGAGACTACTTAATGGGAATTAACACAGAAAAATCCTCCCATGAAACCCACATGAAGGATGTTGAATTCTACAGAAATTGTTCTGTTTTTTTTTATTTGAAGGGAATATTAAGTTTGAAGATAAATGGCGCAGAATGAATGAGTTCATTTAAATCGAGTAAAAGAATGTAGGCTCATTAGGAAAACAGCGGACTGTGGGACTGTCGCTGTTAACAAACATTTCAAGCTAGCAGCAAAGAACAAGCTCAGGACAGGAAGTTGATCGACTTTTTCTTCAAAGTAAAATGTCGCTAATCTACGGAAACAGCCAAACACCAGCAAGTGAGTTTAAAGTTGAAAACACAGACCGGAAGTAGCTGTGTTGCTTGCCGCTAGCTTGCCTACAGCAGCGCTGCCAATAACCTCCAACTGAAGGAGGGACTCCGCTCAGCGCTGCGTTGGTGGATGCTGTACAGTCACACAGGAGGACCGGGGACTTGAAGAAAAGCACTTTTCAGGATTTTCACAGACTCACAGACTATTTTCCCACGAAGACATCACACACAAGACAAACAACATGCCAACAAACATGAAAAATCCTCTGTACTGGGCTATGCTGGTGGGGATGAGCATCCTGCTGATGGAGCAAGGTAAGTGATAGATGTTGTCATCTTTGGAGCACTTGTTCTCGTTATCTCTGGCTCTGTTTGGATGGGACTGTTGCTCCATTTATTCTCACCCAAGTGTCTGTGTGCATGTCTAGGGCAGTGTTCGCGCCTACATTTGACATCAGGATGCTTGCCATCTAAGCTGCAGCTTAAATGAAGCGATTAGTGGAGTGCAGTTGAGCTGTCTTGGTACCAGTGCTTTGACTCTCTAAGTATCTCTAAGTGGTTGCTCTGAATGTATTTTTACAGCAGCTATATTAGGCTGTGGCCATGTTCATGTGTGGAAGTTTAATCCTTCTCAGCAGTATTAGTCTTGCTTTGGATGTGCATTTATGAATCTGGGGGGGGGGGAAAGAGAGAGAAGAGGGGAAACTAATATGCTGTTCATCACATGCTGTCTGATTATCCTTCAGTCACATAGCTCTTATTCTAATGTACCAGCACTGTGCAATTGTCCTTTTTTGCGCTTGTGGCTCCTGCTGCCCGCGAATCATCTTGACGCGCAGTAAATCTCCCGGACTGGAGGTCTTCGCTGCAAAGTTGATTAAGTATTAGTTCTTAATCCACATTGACTGCGTGCTCAGGTCATCCAAGTTAAGCCATATTCTCCGGGCAGGCAAGAAGGCTTTGCTGTTAGAAGGGAGAGCAGTGAAGCAGCTCAGTCTTTGTGACCTTGTTTACACCTGACATTAACAATTCCATCCAGTAACTAGAACTGCGATCAGATCCAGGTGCGCTGAAACCGGCAAATTAAAACCACCTGAGGGAAATGAAGTGCACCTTTATCAGCTTTAATCAAGCTATTGTGGTTTTAACTTTGTTTTTTCTTTAATCCCCATCCTGAGTCTACAATAAGATAGATACGCCAGGAAAGATTAATGCTGTTAAATCCGTCTTGTCCTTTGATATTACCCCTTGAAGTCAGAAGTGAGCAAATAAATAAATAAAGGGGCGAATGGAGAAATGAATGAAGGTGATAAATCAATAGATTTATTTTGCCAGCAGCCTCTTTGCTTTTTTTTACTGATGTGTCTTTGCCTGTGCACCCAGCGTCCTGCCCAGTATGTGATGAGTAAAGCTGCTGCACAGAGAAATAAAGCAGTCTCTTATATAAAAAGCTGACCTAAAGTACATATTCTGCCTAATGACTTATGCCAACAAATTCAATGTGACTGTTTTTTATTCCTCTTACCAAGTAGAACTGATATGTGGGACATATAGCACATTAAGCTCTGAATAAACTGTGGCACAGACTCTTTGCACTTTTCAACCTAATTATGTACTTGGAAATGTGTCAGTGGTAAGAAAAAGATGGAATTAATCAAGTGACTCACTCAGTTTGTGTTTAACCCCCCACTTAATACAATTCAGCATACTGTCACTGTTAATACCATACATCATTAGTTATGTAGCAAGCAAGGTAGTATAATCATTATTCTGCAGGTAAGAAGTGGTGTCAAGTGAAAAGAAAACCTCTGCATACTTAGACAACAATTTGAAAAATACACAAATTACCAGCGGAACAGGCAGCCGGGGAGGAAGCGTTTTGTTTTGTGTCACATCGCTGCGCTATTAAAAATGTCTGTTTTTAATACACCAGCAGAAATTGTGTCCCCCCACCCCCCCCATCCTATTTCAAGTCCAATCCATTCCCCAGACAGCACCAAAATTGTGCTGAATTCATTTGCATATCAGCAGATCTCTCGCAGAATCAGAGATGCGTTCGATTAGATTAGATGAAACTTAAATGGTCCCCATGGGGAAATTGGGTCATCGCAGCAACAGAGCAGGGCACAGATAAGACTGAGGCAAATATACTGTTTTTCTTCCCTAAGATAACAAATAAACAGAGCTGAAGAACATATGGAGGATAATGAATTAATGAATACAGATAGGCAGACTAACAGGTGAGCAGAGGTCTTCTGGCTGGTAATATGACTGATGATGTTTGTCATTTTCAACTGTCAAACATGACAGTCAGCAGAGCTAACATTAGCTGAATGTTTAGTAGTGTTGTAACTCTGGGTCCAGGTCACCCAGGTATCTCCTCCAAAATGGAACCAGCTATCAGAACCAACCCTCTGTCAACGATTCCCTAAAAGTAATTATTATGAGTACATTTGCATTACCCAGTTCCAAACCCCTCTGTGTCAATATGGGCTTAGCTGCAAAGTATGCAGTCATCATTGTTTAACATGGAAGACTGCAGATCTATTTTTAAATCCCGAAAGTAGCTGTTACAGTAGCTCCTCTCACAGTCTCATCTGATTAGAATAACAAATGGGAGCAGCTTGCGCACATCGTGATGGTTTATGGGGGAAACTGTTATATTTTGGCTGCTGTACAGAAATATGGAGAGTTCCCTGCAGGTCAGAAGCAGGTGGATCAGGGTGGATGATGAGAACAGGGTAGGATCAGACGGGCAGAGAAAAACAACCTGGAGCAATTGATAGAGACAGTGTGAGACACCTGGGCTGAGGAGCTGTGCTAGTCGGCCGGCTGAGGCTGAAGCCAGTGTTGCATTAAGCGCCATGCATCTGGATGGGAGTCGACACGAATAAGTGCTCGAAGCGCTTCTCGGCACACCTTTAGGGGATGAGCCGCGGGCTAAAATTGCTGTGGGGCTGCGTCAGCTCAATAGAGAGGGAAAGGGTGGGAGGCTTCGTCCAAAATGAAGATCAGTTCAGTTTCCTGTTGATATGTTTTGAGCGTTATTTTCTACCTTTTATGTTTGATATGGAAATTAAGAGACAGTTGTACATCATGCACAATACATCATAGCGTCACGCTTTCCTTCAGCTTTCTCATGTGCAGTGAGAAAATATGTATGAATATGACAAGGTCAGCTGAACAGTACCCCTCATGTGGTCTTGCATTTTTTGTCTGCTATCTAATATATTTGGCACACACAGTTGTATGCATTCACCATGACAAAATGATTCATGCCTGACACCAGAGTCACACTTGAATAAAAAGCTGCAGTGAAAAGAATGTGTCCGTACAGATCTTTTCATGTTTCCTGGAAGGTGAGGCTGTAAAGTTGACGCATGCAGCTCAAACAAAAGAGTACTTCAGGCGTGTATTCTGCAGCCGGTCCTCATATTTTTACCCGTCGATTGAATATGCATGTAACTTTCAGAGTGTTGCTCGAAACCACGAAAGGATCCGAACCCCACCGGTTGATCATCTTACACGAGAGCTTGAATGAACAGACTCCGACACGTGAAGGGGTAGGCTGGAGACAATCAAACGCAGACATCAGTGGGTTTTTTGGGGGAGTTTTTTTGCAAGAAGGAAAGAAGTTCCAAAGTGAAAAAAAGAGCAAACAACCAAAAATCAAAAAAACAAAGCGAAACATCCCAATATCAAACTGCCCCAGCCGAAGCAGCACATGTTCTCTTCCTCCCAAACAAAAGAAGAGCGTTTCTTTCTGGAGTATTAATCCAGCTTAAGATAAACACTGGTAATGAGGCAGTCTCATTGTTTAAGCGGGCTGCCTCCCTCCCTCTTTCTCTGTATGTGGCTGGGAGAAGACAGTGTTGGCTGTGTTGCCAGGATGCAGCACAAACTCTTGCGATTTTTTTCTTTTTTTTTGTGTTGTTGGCCAAGATGCTCACAGACCTGTGTTTAGTGCCCTTGTCCTTCCTCCGTCGGGCCCATGTCGGCCAAAGACGAGAATTACGGCGGCATAGATCGGAATTTGGCGCAACAGCTGTTATTGGATGACCAGCTGAGAGAGCAGAGATGGATAGGGGTGGTGGTACCGGAGCCATGGTGTGCTCGCTGTATGCAGTCTTTTGTTAAAGACATTGAGATCATTGTTGATGGGTAGAGTGTGTTCTGTTCTTATCGCAGGGCTACAGCTACTCAGTAGGGATCTCAAGGCAAAAAAAGAGGCAGAGGCGTTGTGTCTGTCTCCCGGTGCACAGTCCTCCATAAAGCCTCACAGGCACAGTGTACAGGCAGAGCAGGCAGATGGTCGACAATGGCAGGTAGATATCGCCACCTGTGTACAGTGGCGTGATATCAAAATGTGATAAATGGGCCTCATGTAAACTGGGTATGAGATGCTATTAAAGCCAGGAGGCTTCTCCACTGGAATGCAATGAGTTCACCGTCAGACGCTCTCACACTGTTCTAAGATATATTGATGTGTGGATTTCATCATGAAGCGTTGCAATCTTTTGGCTGCACTGTCCATGAACTTTCCTCATCCACCTTTTCTCCACACATAGATGTCTTACAATTCCCAGCATGCCACAGAGAACTTGAATGAACCTCTTGCAAACAGCTTAGTTACTGTATGCATAAAGTGCTGTCAGAAAAAAACACCAGTTTGTATTAATTGTTGCCGACTTTCAATTTACAGTTTTACTTATAAATGATTTACATTTCTGTCCACTGAATAGATCAATACTTCTGCTGTATTTCTGACATCAGTGAGCCCAGTAAAAACACCACGGCCAGCAATGACTGCAGCCTTTTCAGCACCCCAGTGGCTGTTCTAGCTGAGGACACTGACTGCTGAACCGTGGGCTGATGTGTCCATGTGGATTGGATAGATGGATGCTTCAGTGGCTCTGCTTCAGGTCTTGTGTCTGATGAAAATTTGGGGGTTAGGCAGTTGCATTTTTACAAAACTAGAAAAACTGCTTCGCATTCATGACGTTTGCTATCTGTGGTGCAGCGTTCAGCACTGCTGCCACGTATTAGTTTTCAGATGGTTTGGTGTCATGATTGTGTGTTAAGCATGGCTCAGTAGGTTTCCTCCATTTTTTTTATCAACAAAGAGAACAATCGAGTGACTCAGGGGTTCTGACATAGGTCACCCCCCCCCACACCACCCCCACCCCCCGAGCTAATTAACACCTGTAATAATAATTTTTGTTCTGTTTGTCTGCTGGTTTTCAACAGAGAGCAAATCTTTGCATATGACTGACTAGAGGGGAACCCTGTCTTTGTAGCTGATATGTGTTCATATTTTGCCAAATTGGCGCCATTCGAGTATACCAAATGATCTATTAGCAGTTCCTGTTTGCAGTGTAGCCATGACTGTACAGACAACCATCACTGGATCACTGTGATAATGAGGAAAACATCTTTCTTCTATAATTAAGTTGTGATTCACATCTAATGATGATATTCTCAGGAAGTGTAAATCACACTGAATCTAAAAGTGTGGATCATGATGACTCAAAGAAGGACAAAGAAGGACATTTCAACACAAATTGTGGCTCACGCCTCATGTCTCTCCTGCCTCACAGTTTGAAGTGAATGGCACAACAATGAAAATAATTCAGCAGAGTGGCTCTTTGGGACTTTTCAAATTTTATTAGACCCAAGAAATAAAGTGGGCTTTATGGGTTTACAGCTGTTCCTTTTATATTGAATGTGTATGAAATTTAAAAAATAACGTATTTTTAGGCCAGTAGTTGTCACGTGATGCAATACTGAGCGTGGTCACTACACCAAAACCACCTGCACTAAAAGCAATAATAAGTATGACTTTACCTTGTTTTTACTAGCGCTCCACTGGAGGATAAGATACAACCTGTTCCTCTTTATACACTGTGAAGTTTCTATTCAGACTGATAATTATACATCTTATTTCTCCCATAATTAAATGGCAGTTAGAATTTTGAAGAACAAGTGACAGCTCTAGTAACCATACCTTAGAGCAATAGGAAGAGGATGGAGACTCTCCTCACATTACATACTACCTGTCTCATGGCTGCAATGCATTTGAGTCTATTGCGTCTGCTGTAACAGGAAACATTGGTATTGCTGCCTCTTCTATATGAGTTAGAAATATATGGATGTGACATCTATGAAATAAGAAAAGAATACAGGAGCAAGCAACAAAATGAACCCAGAAATGAAAGATTGATCACTTAAGTGTTTTTTTGTTGATGTTTTTTTTTTGTATTCTTGCTCCACAGCTTGGTTGCTCTGGATATTAAACTTTTTTTTTTTTTTTCAATTAAACTTCACGGTGCTTCCCTCCATGGTATAATATTAAGGAAATTAGACACGTTATGAGATGATGAGTGTCTGTAAATGACAATCGTTACTCCACAGATGTGAAATTGCCACTTTGCATATTTCATGGAAGCAACAAGAAGGTCTATTTGTTCTCAGAAAAAAAGGCAAATTGCAAATTGGAGGTAATTGTTATCCAGTTGCCTTTTTCATTCCTGTGGTGGGAAGCAATTTCTGTGTAGCATTCTGTGTCTATAGTCAGTATTGTTTTCTTTTTTGTGTGTTCATTAGGTGCTTTCACAGGTTCATATCACAAATTATCATTTCTGGGTTTGTGAAAAGTTTGTCGTGAGAGTTTAATGGAAGCCTGATTGATTTATTCACACTCGATTTGCTCACAATCAATTTGTACCACTGGAATTTCACTGAAGGTTCTCAGAGCTGTGGCTGCTTTGTGTACAGCATTGACAATTCAGTAGACAAAGAAAGAAAACAACAAGTCTCAGGAGATGTTGAGGAAAAACACATTTCTTGAATATAATTAGATTTTTTTTTTTAACTGTATACACTAGTTTTCACTCTAAATGTGTGACATGACAAAAGGCCCAAAGGAAGAAGAATACAGACAGATTCTCAGACTTCATCCCAGTGGAAACTTCCGAAATGTTGATATTTGAAATGCAGATAAACATTCTGCGGTAAATCCATCATGGGTAGAAAATGCAGCTGGAATCAGTTCTTTGTTTATCTTTCTGACTGTAGGTGATGGAAATGTGCTGAATAAAGTCCTTAGCTTGCACACGGATTCAACTTTCACTTCCTGGATATTAAATAATGCACCGTCATCACGCAGCAGCAATACCTACACAGTCGCACAAAAGTAAAGGCTGAGCTTTATTGAGAAGCTCCCCCCCCCCCCACATAGTGTGCCAAGTCCCAGTGAAGTGGTCATGTGACTCGGTGGTCACAAGGGACATTGCCAGAGAGGGCTGATTAATAAGCAGCAGGGATAGTGACTTCAGACTGCGTCCATTCACCGAGTTGTCGTGTCTGAGGAATGCTACCTCCTTGAGAAAGTCGCAGCTCGCACTCAGCACTGTTTGTCTCTATGTGAGCTGCTTCACACAAACACTGCTGGATGTATACGTGTCCTTTGGGGTGAGAGAATGCCAAAGGCTGTTTTAGCAGAGTTACACGAAGCATTCGGAGTTTCACATTCTTCTGATGTTTTTTGACTTTTGACACAAAGGAGGAGATTTTCTGAAGAGTTAAGACGAGCTAAAGTAAAGAGGAAACCGCTGAGAGGCAAAGCTTCCAGGTTGCCAGGCATTTCACAAGTTATTCTTATTTGTTAGGAGCATTATTTATGAAGCTTTTACAGTATATGCAGCTGCGAGTTAGGGATTTTTATTGCCACTTTCTGCATTTTATGTGCATAATCGAACCTAGCATCTGTTATTTTAAATAATTGATGTTTTGGTGAAGCTTAAAACAGCAGATCTTATCAAAGAACAAACCATTATGTCAAATGCAAACATTATTAGGCTTGCAGGAATCTGATGATGATACATTAGAAGCATTTATACCAAAACCAAATTTCATTTACTTGATTGCAGCATCAGAGAACTTTCACCAACGTATTCTGGACATGGGTTCGTAAAAACTCCAGATGTTTGTATTTTTCAAGAGGCCCTGGTGTCTTTTTATGTGAGTGAAGGTTAAATTATTACTGAAGGTTGCTTGACCCTTGAGTGTGATTGCCTGTGTCACCACCGCCAAAATACATTCAGAGTATAGAGATGGTGGAGCAGCTGGGAGTAGTAGATCAAACCACAGGGTTGCACTGTTGGCTATTGGACACTGGAGCCAATGCACTTGTATTTTCAATTGAAGCCATAGCTGAAGCTTGCACAATTTGAGTGTTTTGTAGCTGCACATGAAAAACTAGGCTCTTATGCTATCAAGTGGTGTTTTTTTGGAGGCATATTTTAGGATCCCTAAAATGAAGAAGGATGAAGCATCTGAAGCCAAGTAGACTGAGTGGCCTCAGGATAATGAAATAAGTTGAAATAACAGTTTATTTGCCAAGAAACAAAAAGAGGTACAGTATCCCCTACATGAACCCTGTGATGAACAAAAGCAGCTTTCTGTCTTGTCACCTGGCTCTAATTAGTCCTTTGTCTCCTTTTTTTTTTCTCAGCTCAGTGTGACCTTGCCATGATATGTGACTTTCATTGTCTGTATTATAATCGGCTTACCCTTAGTTCTTGTGTCTAGAATGGGTAATAACAGCCTCTTATTGTGCACCAAACATCCCTCTCCTGCCTGCGCCGCTGATACGATCAACCTGTTTCTTGCTGCTGTTCTTCATCCACTTGATTGTGAAGACTTCCCAGCCTTGCAGGAGCATTTACAGACTGAGACGGTTTCCCTAAATCTTCCATATGTTCCTTTTTTTTATCTGATTTCAAAACTCAAGGGAGGGAAACAGATATATAATTCACGTGGGCCGGCAGTATACCCACATCAATCATACACCATCACCTGCCCAGATCCTTGACATCCACTCGGTGATAAGGAGGTCACCCGAGACTCGGCCTGCCCTCATGCATTAATAGCAGGGGAGGCATCTCACAGTTGGGGGAGTTTGTGTGTTCTGAGGGTACTTAACTAGTGCAGCGGTATGGTTGTAATTTTGGAGCAGATGGCAGAATTAGTGGTAAGCAAGCACATGGTCTGTGGAATAATCTGTGTGCAATTATTGAGGGCTTGCCTGGGCATTTGTGTGAAGCATGAGAGATAATATTTCAATTAGTGCTATCATTGATTGTGCTGGAAGCCCCTTGGCAAAGGCCTTTGTGGTGGCAATCTGGGAGAGTGTTAATAGAAAACATTTGAGCCTCCTGAGAGCAGGAATCTTCATTAAAGATATAGTTGTCTTTCTTCCCTTCTCTTTAAAAACCTAAAGTTGTTTGGCAGACTCAGAAACTGTGAGGAGCTGATAGATGATATGTAACTTTACCTGTACAGAAAGTTGGATGCACTGGCACATGGATGTATTTATTACAAATGTCCCACTGGGGGAGGACGGAGCATGCAGGTTTTATCCAAATCATTCCCCTAACCTTGTGATTGATGAATGCAAAGTTAACAGATAACATAAAGCGCCCCAGAAAGGACCTACAGGCTCTCACGGTGTCAAAAAGAGCCGATAAGAAAGACAGCAGAGAGGAGTTATGAGCCTTATGAAGCTTTTTGTATTTCTGTTTGTTGTTCACGAGTGCATGGATGTGCAGGTCCACGTTCAGGATATGTAAACTCATGAATATTTAACCAGGATTTTCCACCTTATGGATGTTATGACAGTCAGCTTTAGTCTTGAGTGATTCAGTGGAAGAAACAAAGCACATGGCACCGATAGACCCTCCTTGTATTCATGAATATTTATGAACCATCAGTTGGCCGAGGAGACTTGCTGTATTACAGGGTAGATCGAGTGACTTGATGAGTTTACATCCTCGTCTCGTATCCGAGAAATGTTGCTTCTTGGCATCTGGGCCGGTGTGTTGCGGTTGCAAGCGTGTACTTCAGTAGCGTTATAATTGCAATCACATCAGCAGCAGCTGTCTAAGATGAACCCTGATGCCATTTAACAGGTTGATTAGAGCGCACGCATGGAGCTCAGTCGATGTGCTGCTTTCACTGTGTTTGGGCTTCCTGGTGGTAAAGTATCACTGATGACCAACAGCAGGCTTCATGTACCTGACTGTGCTGCAGCTGCTCTCATTCACTTCTCTTTATCATTTTTGACATGTTTTTTTCTTAAGTTTAAAAAAAAAAAATGCAACAAATGTCACAAACTGCTGTCTACAATCTTGTCTTGGAGAATGTCATAATTAAAAAGCAATATGTTGTGTTTGTTATAACGATGTTATGTTGGATAAGAATGATTAGTTATTTAAATATCTTATCTGTTTGCTTAGATTGTCTTTCTCAACTTTTCCAAATATTTCTTAATATACTGCAAGCATGGAGTGTCTATGAATAACAAGCATTTTTACTGGTGGAAAAAATAGAACAAGATATCATTAGTGTGTGCAGTGAGAACAAACTTGGCAAGAAAAGTTTAATACGACTGTTGTTTAAGGACTTCATTTACAACCTAATTCTCTACAAAGCTCTTTGCATTATTTCAGACATTACAGTGCTCATTAAATTTCATGGAAGCTTATGTAGGCCTGCCTTATAATTAATGTTCAACGCTTGAGTGGCAATCTTAATAGTCTTTTAAATGGTCAATACAAAAATGAATGTTTCTCATTAATCAAAATCCCTTTGCTGTGATTTCTGCTAAGCCATTTTCCTATTGCCTCGCTGACACACAATTCATTTAGGTCAAAAAGCCATTGTCCTAAATTTAACAAATCACAACAAATCCTCTTTAAAAAAATGACAGCATACGTCTCAAATTTCGGCCTATAGTTACAAAAAATACTTTGTTAGGGTTAGGGAAAGATCACCTGTCGTTTATACAATGTATACTTTATACTTTAAGTTATGCAACCTTTGTTGTCATGGCAACTGTAAACACTAACATTACAGTGTTTAAAAAAAATATCTAACTCATGGTTGGAAACATGACACTTGTGGTTGGAAAAGAGAAGCAAACAGTTGTCTACTGCAACAAGGTCCATTATCTATCTCCCCATCCTTCCACTCAACCCACCTCCTCCTAAAAAGTCAAAAATCATCTCAGGTCACTTTATATTTACATCATCTGACCTGTGTCACTTCCCTAGAGCTTAATTACGGCAGCCTCAGAAGGTGTAAGCATAACTGTAGGTTGTTTTTAGAGTTTTGTATTTTTGACCTATACTACTATTGTTCTTGTGAGGATGGGCTGAACTATCACTTTGTTTTTCCCCCATCATGATGTGGAGGAAACTTGGGGATTAGAAACTTTCCCTGAAAAGTACGCTTTCATGTTAATGATCAAGCCCTGCTTTAACAAAGTCTGCAGGAATTCAGCAAATGGGAGTACAATTAAGATGGCCATAAAATGAGTGGCTACTTGGTGATGCTGCCCTGAACCAAGAATAACACAGTCAATACATTTCAGGGTGGTACTGTTTATGCAAACTGCTAAAAGTTTTATATATATAAGTACAAGTCATTGCCCTTGCTAATTGGGTAATATATGTAGCTAGTTAAGCAGTTGTATTATGGTGAAACAGAAACAGCCTGGTACACATCTGTACACACCAACAATGCATTAGTAGCTATCAGTCTAAAATATAACAAAGCCGTTCGCAGGATGACTTAGTCGTTATTCTATTCAGTTGTAAACTTCTGAACCTGTAGCAGCTGCCATTGGAACAATATACACAATGAGAAGCTCCCGGGGCTTCATTCTAAATGACGGCTGTATCATCAGTCAAGGAGCTGCTGGTTCAATCCAAGTTCAGTCAAAGCATTTGTCCTCCTCTGCTGTGTCACTGTACAACGATCAGCACAGAAAAACAGCATGGCACCTTCTAAAGCTTTGTCTCGAAATGACCTAACTGCAAACCTAACCTGCCCCCTCTGGAATACATACATTGAATGTTGGGCATCGACCCAAATTGGAGCTACTTGGAAAACTCTTTAGTCAGTAATGCCTACAGTCCCTGTAAGACAACAACCACGTAATGTGGTTATGTAAGTTAAGAATACAGTTACTGACAATCTACTTAAAGATCCCATCCAGACATGTTTTAACAAATCAGCCAATACAGTAATGTACATCATCTGATATTAGCTTATTGCAAATATTTTGCCTTTGTGTATGTGTTGACTAATACGTAATTAAGACATTTCAGTACAGAAATGCCAAACTAGGTTAAAGGTCATTTATAAACAGTGTAACCATTACTTTGTCCACCAGAGTAATGACAAAGTGTTTCCTCAACTGTCAAATGTCTCAAAAAGTGATCAGCTGATATGTCATTGTAAGATTACATTGTCCCAAACATTTATAGTATATTGGACTTTGACTTAGATACACACACATTACCTGCTGTCTTGTGTGTATGTAACAGACAGATTTTTTAAGCTTTAGAAGAATGAACCATCATTCTTCTAAAACTGTAACATCAAAAATTCATTCTAATCTCATATCTAAAACATCTCAGTTTGATGAAGGGGAATGCTCTTTGATTTAAAAGCAGGCTGTTAGATAATAGCAAAGACTCAAGTACCTGAATGATAACTTTTGTTAACATGACTTCAGATGGACCTCAATCACTAAAGACTGAAGGCGATTGTAAATGTACAAGGAAGCAATGCTCAACTCCAACTCCAACAATGAAGCTGAAGTCTGAATATTATCTTCCACCATTGTGCTCTTGTAGGTTGTACGGGGAAAGAATTAGGCAAATAAAGATTTGACCTATATTAACATAACGTTACAGGTTGTCTTACATAAATTGAATGATTCCTAATAATGTGCAACACGTCAAAGTGAAACCATATCATCAGTTCTGATGCCTGTTTACAAGCCCTGCGCTGCTATATTTAATATAAACCCGAGTTTTGGGTGGCAGAGCCTGCAGAGATGAAAGCAGTGCAGAACACACAATGTCTTTCATCCATTTTACTGGAATGCACCACCATTTGAGTTTGTTTTGGTGAGAAAGAATGTCTAATTTACATAAATGTCAGGTCCGTGGTGCTGGAACAAACACACTGACTCTGCTGTGTGTTTCTAGTAGTGCTGGCATGTTGCTATGGCGTGCTCTTGAGTCATACAGGATATAATGAAATGTGGCAATTATCTATGTTGGCTGTTGTGTAAGTAATGTAAAAAAAGTCAACATACCTGAGGAGTGATGTGACATGCTGGCAGCTCTCACTGTGGTTTATATTAGATCCACTCACCCACTCATTTTCTGCCTGAATGCAAACATTTCAGCCGTAGCGAGATCACTGCAGGTCGGTATTCCAGGTGAAACCTCAGGCAGAAACATAAAAAGGATGCAAGGTACTTTATTTGGTAAGACTTTAACTTTGAGGCCGGTTCATCATTTTTATATATAAAACATTCAAAATACAGTTAGGAATCTGTGTTTGCAATTTATTTTCATGAAGGGGGGATGAACGACCATGGGAACGATACAGAGGGGGGAAAAAAATGCTCCGATGAGAAATTCAAAATATCCCCATCATCTAATCTCGCTCAGACTTTTGATTATGCTGTTTACTGTAAGAGCTCAAGCTAATGCAACATGCTGCGACGGTGCGGTTTGCTCTCCTGCACAGTAATTGGTAGCGTTGGTGTCTCAGGCAGTATACTGTTATCAGCGCACCCCAAGTGAGCCCTTTGATGCAAGATGTTTTAAGTCAAGACTGCTAAAAACAAACCTGCCACAGCCAAAGAGAGTGCGTCTTCAACCCAACTCTGGTCTGTGACTCAAGTGCAAATCTGACACACACACACACACACACACACATATACACACATTCAACCATGAAGCTCTGCAGATATTATGAAGAGCCACGTATTTATGTTAACACGTGTAATAGTATATGTTATAGGGATAAAAGTTGTAGTTTTTACCTGGTGTGATGACAGTTATTTGTGCTGTTGGACTGTATGAGCCTGTGTGTAGAGCTGGAACATTAACCCTTTACTCCACTGTTCTCAAAGTGGTTCCTGAAGGGGTTTTAACTATAATTCCATCCACAAGTAACGCCATAACAGAAGGCATGACTATTTTATCATGGGTTTCAAACACTTTAGGTAATAAAACTTCTAAAAGCAAAAATCCTCGGGATAAAATCTCATCAAATGGATTTCTGTTGTCTAATTCATGTCAAGTTAAGGTTCAATGATGTGAAAAAGTTTGAGAATTAAAGAAAGAAAACCAAATGCCAACAATTTTGGTACTTAATGATTCAGTTATGTATCACGCAAAAATGTCAAACATTCTCTAGTTGTGGTATCATAAATGTGTGGATGCTGCTTTTCTCTGTTCCAGTGTATCTGTGCATAATGTTTAGTGAGGTACAGACCAGAGGGAGCTAATTCTTCTTTTAATCCCATTTTTCAAAACACAGCATATCATGTAACATTTATATATATAATGTGAATTAATTGCTTATTTCAATAACTAAATTAAAACTTTTAAATTATTCTATCATGTGATCAACACTTCTCACAGTTTACCAAGACTGCAAAGACCAATCATTTGAAAAATGGACCTCTTTGTGGACAAGAATAAAAAATGAAATCAAATGAAATGTCCTTAGTGCACTCTCTTTTTCCTTAAGTGTCTCTCTGCTCTTGTAGGTAAATGGATGTGTTTTCATCAGAGACACCATTGTCTCAGTTTGGTAGTGTGGAATCCTAAGCAGCTGGCCACACCGCTCGCAACGTTCCCTCACAATGTTTTCACTACTAGCCTTCCACTTCCAGTTTTAGTTGACTGTATCCAAAAAACACGTACAGTACAAAATAAAGCACAACCCAACTCCTGTGACATATGTGATGAAGTAGTCATCCTACTAGTAGTCTCTTAATGCTTAATATATAACTTAATATAGTGAAATATAAGTGTGTAGGCTGTGTTGTAGTGAGCATGTGGTTGAGAGAGAGCAGAGTATGAAGGTAGCAGTAATGATATAGTTGTGTGTGTATAGTTTAGGCTACTTCAGTGAATACATGCTCTAAATGACATAATATGGTTTGTTGAGATTTCATGTTACGTTGTGTTAGAACACGGGTTGCTATAACCCAACAGATTACGCTGTACATTACATGTCTTATCATTTTATAGGCCTGGTGAGCTGCCAGGCCAACAAGAACCCTCGCCAGGCCAAGAGAGAGTGTGTGTGTATGAGGCTGCGGTGACTGTCCAAGAGCAGGCTGAGCAGGCAGAGAGCAGGAGAGTTTCTGCCCAAAAACAAGCGCAGAGATCCTGGGAGACATGAGAGCAGCGGCTCACTAACAGCTACGTGTGTTTACAGCAGAGAGCAGGAGAGAGGACAGACGTCTCACTCTGCCGCTCTGTGCTGAGACCGCTGCTGTGGACGCTCACTTAAGTTTAGAATTGTAGCATCCGTCGTGTCACTAAGTATTGATAACATGTTTAGTATTTTACAAACTGGATATGTTTTATTTGATGGTGGGCACTGATATGCAACAATGAATTTACAACCCTGTATTTGAACATAAGAAAGTAAAGATCATCAGCTACCTCTGACATATAACCTGTACTTCTGTGTCTCATAGTTTGGACCCTCTGCTGTATCAGCCAGGCTTCAAGAATGCTGTTAAAAAAATAAAGCAATACACACTCAACTTTCAGTTTCTGAAAATAAGAATGAAAACTGTCAAGAGCAAAGCCTGGCTGACATCAGTTAACTTTTACTCACCAGTCAACCAGCTCTGCTTCATTAATTCTTCCTTTTTTCCTCTTCAGAGTATTTTTGACTTCATATTACAAGCATTTTTTAAATATTTCATACCCACTTCCTGTAATTGACTCATACCTGAAGAATAATGCGTTCTCTTTTCAGTTTTTGCCATGAATATATTAAATAGAATTTTGAACCGATATCTTATTTATGGTCTCCTTTCAGTGACTGAATTCTTGTTTCAAAGTCACACGAATGCCTTCTGTGAGAACTGAGAGATGAGTTGTCTCTCCTAAGTGGGTGACTTGGACTATTTGGCCATGTAGCAGATGCAATCTAAAATCCAACCTCAAATATTGGCCTCCAACTGCTCCACCTACTCCTCCGGCTTACCTGAAGCCATCTGTCGAGAGGTAGCAAAAGACCAATAAGAGACTCTTGCTTGCAGCCTGCCTTCTCTTTCATCTCTTTGTTTTGGAGTATATTAATTGCTCACTGTGCGCTTACATACCCAGTGTGATGCAGATACTTGGTTTTCCCAAATCTCCAATCCCTTCTCCATTTCTTAACTACTTAATTAAGTTTGGTAGCCAGGAATGAGAGCAGGAGAGTTTTTGGAACAGCATGAATTCCGACCGATTAATGCTGAGAGAGTTGTGTGTGTATTCTGCTCGTGGCATGATTTCTGATGTACATAAATGCAGGATATTTCTCTAGATGAAATATTGCCAACATCAATGACACAGCAACAGGATTTTCACATCTGACCTTGAGGGTTTTTCTTTCTTTCAGTTTTCTATCTTTTTTTTTTTTAGGATGAAGCAAAAATCTAATTTAGCAGGGGTAATACATTACATCATATAGTGGCTGTAGAGGCTCATAGACATGACAAGTGCCCTTCTTGGCCAAAAAACGTTAGGGATGCAACTAATGATTATCATAATTATCAGTTAAATCTTAATTATCTGTGATTTATTGTTCATTCAATGAAAAATGACCCATGGCGATGTCTTCAGATTTCTGTTTTGCTCAATTACCAGTCCACATGATTCATTTCCAGTGAAATACAGACAGTGAAAACACAGACACATTTTCACTTGAGAAGCTGGAACCAGCAAAGAGAAATATGCTTGTTTGTTTTCCTGTCAAGACTTGGCAAGATGTGGAGATTGATACCACTCTCACTTCTGTACACTAAATACAGTATGAAAGTACAGCCAGCAGGCGTTTTTAGTGCAGTTTAACAAAAAGACTGGAAACTGTGAGCTTGCTCTGTCCAAAGGCAACAAGGGTGCTGTTAGGTGTATTTTGCAAGTGTTGGACAGAAGCAGGCTAGCTGTATTTAATGTATGTATAAGATAAATAATTTAGATTTCCTGTCACATAGGAGCAGTAGCGTCTGGGCTCCACATAATATCCAACCTCACTGTAGCCTTCCTCTTATACATATGATTATTATTAGATGAGAAACATTGCAAGAGCATCTTACATGATATAATACTTATTTAAATATATATAACATACAATAAAAAATACTTGATGCTCAGCTTGTCTCACATCCTCAGTAACATGAGAAGTGATGATGCACCTGCAGCTGATTCCCCCTCTGTGCCTGTTTCATAAACTGAGGCCTGTGTAGCTTCATTTATCAGCAAGATAACTAATATATTAGCTAGCTAACATTATTACACACCAGTATTACACATTATGAAACACTGGTTACAAGTTGTGTTTGATTATTTACCTTCACGCTCCTGTCTGTCCTTTTAATTCCTTCAAAGTTCAAACTCCTAAGCATCAGGACAATTACTGAGACATTTTGCAGAGACATTTTGGATTTGTATTAATGAAGGCTCTTCCTGCTACGCTGGGTACTTAGTTCCACTTTCCCCCTCACTATCCCTGCATATGAAGATGAAGACTCGAACATTCTCACATTTGAGAGGTTTAAACCAGAGAATATTTGGCTTTGAAAAATATCCATCACCTAATTCATTAATCAACTGATCAGTGTAGTTCTACTGTTTTTGTTGTTGCCACTGCTGCTGTTTTTCTTACAATTGTGATTGCCTCAAGGCCAATAAAACTCCAGTTTAATGGGCGATGATGTCATTGTATTCAGTGCCGACATCCATTTATGTCAGCAGTTGAGTTGAGAAAAAGCACACTTTTTCCCCTCCTTTTTTTGCTATTTCTTATCACAATGGAGGTGATTTGCTTAGTGGAGCAGTTATAGTTGATGAGCACATTTGCCTGAAACAAAGGCTATTATGCATGTCTATTTTGTTCTTAATTTGTTTCTATCAGTCAGGTAATCAAAACTGAAGACTGTGTGTGTGTGTGTGTGTGTGTTCGACTTCAAGGTCTTGATGTGTGTTATGTTTTGAGGCAGTTTTCTGCTTCTATAATTTCTTTAACAAGTATTCATGGTCACACTATTGAAACTGTTAAAACATTAATTTCATAACATTGCATAATAGACATCATGCTCATAGTTGCTTAATGCTGTAATAGGCTAATTGTTGACTGTGTTTGTGTGTTAGCAAAGGTTAATGTAGCTTTACAAATGAAGCTTCATATTGAGTGTTCCACATTGTTTAGAGGCAGCAGAGACACACAGAAAGAGAGCAGAGAGAGGAAGCTAAAGGAAGTCTGTCAAAGCTGCTTTCAGAGATGCAGCCGGCCGACAGCTGACTGAAATATCCAGCAGCCGGTTTTACACATATTATCTCCACTGAGTAGTTTTATCTTTGTGCCTTGTTAAAGTTGGAGGTAAGTCGTAGAGTTTTTTTCTCCCCCCATTTAGACTGTAACACCTTTTAATATCAACTTCATTACAGTTTATTGTTTAAATTAGGTGCAATTTAAAAAACAATACTTTTTCAATGTGATGATGAGTGAAATAATCTGTTCTGTGTTAGGAACATAATGTACCTCTTCTGATAAGCTTTTCACTGAAGTTGATGAGTTAAAATAGCACACAAGTATATGTGTATGTGTGTGTGTGTGTGTGTGTGTGTATTCCCATGCGTTCCCAGTTGTGTGTATGGGGGCTTGAATGAGTCACAGAGGACAAAACGTATGTGCACGTGTGACTCCTAATACCGATGTGTGTGTGTGTGTGTGTGCACATCCTGCAACTGCTTGTGCATGTGATTATTTTTGAAGTGATTTGTAATGGTGCTGCTAGATGGCGTCAACATAACTATGGTTTGTATTTTTTTAGTCTGAATTTTAAATCCTTTACTCTCGGTTAATTATGAAGATTGTAGCACACATGTACGACTGCTCAAACTCCATGTGATTTCTACTAACTGTGCAGTAGAATATTCTGGGATTATTTCAGAGAGGTACAATAAAGGATTTACAGACTAGTGTGATGGGTACGAGGGACTGAGCACATACAAAGCAAAAGCTCTCGTCTCTCTCTTCGTCACTCTCTTGAGGAATCCCCGGATTTCTTACTGAAAGCGGGGAGGGAAAATAAAACTGATAAAGCTGATCCGGTAATTTATTCACAAGGATATTTAAAGTAACTTACAGAAATGGCTGATGCAGAATCCGACTTGAACTTTCTCAGATTGGGACAGTCATATCCTTGAGGCTAGCCTGAGGCTATTCGGAAGGCCATGAATTGGTAATGCCCTCTGGGAAGCTGGACACCAGCCTGTACCATCCATGATTTCTTTTCTTTCCATGTCCCATACAGCACGGGAAACAGAGACCTGTTTGCGCTCATGGTAACAACTTTGTTGCTGTGTTAAGGCTGATTGGCTCAAGGTGTGTGAGCGTGCCTGATTTCCTCCCACAATATGCTTGCGCTCCTATGTCTCCATATCAGCAACTGTCAGCTGAAACCCATTCAGAGAGGCACATAGTCTTATCATAAATGGTGTAATGCATCCTCATGGTGAATGCTTTTTGTGCCGCTTTCTACCCGCTTGTCGTATGCACTCCCACGAAGAGCAGATACGGTGGACAAGTTCATTGGTATGTACATGGTGTTCTAAAATAAGGCAGGCCCACACTGGGATCATCAATAGGCTGACACAGTGTTGCGGTGGTGGAACGGAGAGGTTAAAATAATATCTAAATCTGGAAATTCTGGGAAGTGTGAGAAATGAATCACTCTTGTCTCATAGCATTTTCTACAGCACCTCTTTGAAAATCCTAACACGCTGTATCTCTCTCGCCAGATGGCGGGCCTCTTGGAAGTTGTTTTCGCAGGGGTTCTTTTTGCTCTACAACTAGGTACCACAAGCACTGAGAAATAATATTGCTATTAGTATGCAAAGAGATGCTAAGGCCTTCTTTTTTTTCATAAACCTTGGGCTCGTTTGCTTTGACTCATTGTCAGATTTTTGCTTTCCTGAGGTGGGTAATTCAAATGAGGCCTTCTTGTGGGACAAAAAATGGCAACATTAAAATCAATACTGTATAATGTCTGAAGATATTGCGGTCCTACTGTTTGTATTGTATCTAGCATCCCAGGAGACTTATACATTCAATGTGAAATATGCAGCCTGTGACAGTGTCATTTATACCAAATTATTGGAATTAGGAGGCAAGAAGCAACGTTCGATATCAATTTTTAAGACCCTGCATATGGAAATGTATTTCCTGTAACAAGTTCTGAGACAGACTTTTTTTATATAGAAGAAATAGAGAAGACAATTTCATCTCAATACTATTATCTTGTTTTTTCTAGTAACATGACTCAGTGTCAAGTCAGTCAGAAGCTGCAGAAACAAGGTTACACATGAAGAAAAAAGGACAGGGACAACAATAAAGTGAGTAAGTGGAAGATTACACAATTCCAAGAAACCAATATCATGGTCAACAAATGTGAAACCTTCAACTTATGGTCAGCAATTTCTACAAACACAATAAGCTTGTTCTGCACAAGGTCAAGAGTTAATGTGCAAATGCTACAATGAGCATTAAAATACATTACATGCCTCAGCAACCTTACATATTCCATATCTTTTACATTAAAGGTTGATCTAGTTTTGGAAGCACAACCTGAACAGAAACTGTGCAAAGCAGTCTCAGCAATTGTTTAGATGGAACGTCTGTTTCTCAGCATTTGGCTACACAGTCTACACACTGGACCGAGGACAGGAATGATCTACATGGATTATATCACACATGATATAATCCATGTTTCTATCACTCCAATTTAATTACAGATTGTTGAGACACCTTGGTAGATCACAGTGTAACCACACTGTCCTTAGTCTTATCTTTGTCCCTGTGTCTTCTGTCACAGTCTACTGTCACATATCAAATAAAGTTAAAATTGCCAAAAGGAATGTTACAAATGCATCACAGTCCCTCTTGTTAGTTTTTGTGTGACGGGGAATGGCATGTAGCACTTCCTGACATGTGACAACAGATGGGGAGACTTTCCCAGCTTTCTTTTTTACCCAACTCCCATATCTTAGTACTTCACAATGAATATCATCACATAGCTCATCAACATCCCATTTATTCTTGGTCAGCAGTACAGTTTGTAGTAAATAATGTAATATGATTCATTAATTTGGTCCCACAAGTTTTTTTGTTGTTTTTTTTTTAAATCTGGGAACACACCTACATTTAATTGATTGTGACATTAAATATCCTATTCAGTAGATTTGAGTTTATAAATACCCTGTTGGACGCTCACTTAGCTGTGACCCAGTAAATGAATGGGAATAATCAGAGCCATTGCCCTTGGCCAGAGGAGACTAGTCCAGTGCTTGAAGATCCCTCAGACAGGCTTATTATTAGGCCCAGACGTGGACATGTTTGACCTTTTTAGACTCACCAACCTGAGCAAAAGGAGGACGTCATTAGGAAACTCAAGGTCAGAACAGGTGGACTACAATCAGGTAATGATAGGGAAGCCATCATGCTTGTCTCCTGAAGAGCTGGTCTTGAAAAGTCTTTAATGTGCTCTATTTATTGAGACTACTTTCCTCGTATCAGGCAATTTCATTGTCCCTCATCGCTCAGACAGCTGCCTCTGTGTTGTAGACCTAAATGTTTAGTCTATTAAGCAGAAGCCAAATGAATTGTGCTCTAATCATCGATTTTACTTGTACGTTGTGATGGCTTCATATAACAAGCAACAATTAGGCATGCCAATATGAAGGCATAGGGGAATAAATATGCGTTATGTGCTGTGTGCATATAGCCTTTAATTATACATTGTGCAGGAGAATAAAAAACAAACAAATCATCAATATATTAATATTTCAATTCACTTGACTTTGGGAAACCAAACCTGACAGTAAAGTTACATTTACATTCAGTGGTGGTATCACCAGTCTTAAGACATGGCTAAATTTGAAATTGTGCCAAATTTCCATTTAGAATTAATTTATTCAGCAAATACAACAAATGCAAAAAAAAAAAAAAGGATTCAATGTGAGACATCAACATTGCACATTTAAATTCATGCAACACAAATAAAGTCTCTCCTGGTTCTAATTTCTCTCTGTGGGCTGCCTCACCATGCAAACTGAGCATTTAGCTCCAGTCTGGACTGCTGCACGTTTCCAATCATTGTGTCTATTTCAAATTTCCTGTTTGTAAAAAACACATGGGGCACTTGTGAGAAATGATGGCTACAATTGTGATATTTTTAGTGTGGGTTTGGTGTGGAGTTAGGGTGTTTGCATGTGCTTAACTAAGCCAAGCAAGTTAGTTGTAAAGTTAATTAACAGTAACTCCTAAGTGGTTGTGATATTAAATCCCCCACAAACCCCCCGCAGCAAGCCGGAGGGGAGGCTTGCGATTAGGATTTCTCTTAAGTGGCTCGCCCGCCTATGTGCTCACATGAATCACTGTATCATTTTGGCTTTTACATCAAATCCTACGCAGGCAAAACTGTGCAAGGGCAAGTCTGCATTACTGAAATCATATTTTAGGCTCAGGAAAGCCTCTTTCCAGTTATGATGTTGTCCTCCAGCACAGCCAGTGCATGTTATTGGTGATGCTGGACCCTCTTGCAGTGAATTTGTAAAGTCATGTCACAGGCTTCCATCAAGGGGATAAAGTAGAAGTGGCTTTAGTGTAGTGCCTGGCAACCAATCACTCCTCTGTCTGTTTTCCGGCTCAAGCCAGAGGTGGAAGCTTGGCCATCAATATTCTCTCTCCCTTCTGCGCCTTCCCTCCCCCTTTCAGTCTTGTCCCAGACAGACAATTGCTTTATTAGATAAGGAGCAGTAGACCCACCAGTTCTAATGCTGTGCCTTGTTCAGAGTGGAACATCGCATATCTTCCCACCTCTACGGTTTCAGGTCAGCAAGCTTTGAAAACCTGTGAATAAAAATGCTGTCCTGCATGTGCTGTTAGCAGCTTTACATTTCAATAAAAATATTCAAGTTTTATTTTTGATTTGGATTTCATACGTCTATAATGGTTTGATAGCAATGGGCACTTTTTATAAGCAAACGCAGCATTTGATACATAATGGATATGATGGAGAGTTATTTATTCAGCTGGGCAGCATAGTTCCACATTCTCCATCATGTTTTCTTGAACTGAATTTGTTTTGTGACAGTATCATTGTTACTTGGTCAAAATACACACATTTTTACAGATACAAAAATACTTTGCATTCATATTACTGTATTTCCTCTAATAGTGAATGGTATTAAATTAAAAGCCTTTCTCCAGTAATGGGTGGGGGTGGAGTTGACATCAACAAATAAATCCCAGATCCAAAAAGAGGCCCGGTGCCTGTTATATAATATGCATCCCAGTTAAACCTGCAACACCAGTATGCACCTTCTGGCCAATGCTTACATCATAGACCACTCTGTCAGGTTGCTGCTGTTGTGGCTGTAAAACAGTGGGTAGTAATGATAAATAATTATAATTACATTATTGTATGCCCATTCAAGTTTGAAGAGGGTTAACCACAAGTTAGCTAGTTAGTCGGTTTGGTGGGCAGAAGTCTGTGGTGCAGATTACCATAATTACCAGTAATGCAGTAACTATTTTACAGAGTAAATGGCAGGAGATCACAAAACATGGAGGCTTCATACTAAAATATCATACAGACAGAATTATAAATAAAGATAAATGGACTGTACTTATTTTCAGGAGCCCTCGGCCAACTTGAGCTGTACTTTTAAGTCAAAAAGTGGTACGAGATGTCACTTGAAGTATCCACGCAGGCTGTGGTAATGTCATGTTTGAATCGAAAGATGATCTTGTTTAGATAGAGGCGGGAGAATGCAGGGGAGAGAAAGCGAGCTTGTTTTTCTGTTGGTAATTACAATCTCAGCACCAGATCAATCCTGCTATCTCACGCACTCTGCTGAAAATATCTCTGAAATAGGTCTCCCAGTCCTGAAAATGAGACACTGGAGATTCTGGCATTGGTGTTGATATTTTGTTTAGCAAGTACAAGTTTTAAATAATGGTATAATAAAGCATAATCAGCAGGAATTCCTTGCTTGCTGAATTCCCAGACTGAGATTGTTGTATGTGAAAACCGATTGAAGTATGAAGTAGGAGAACAGAGTAGCCTCTTTGTCTTATTTGAAATACTAGCTTTCATTTCACGATGCCAAATAGTGATGTGAACTACATAATATATTTCCATTATGTTCTAAAATGCACATGCCGTCTTTGTCAAGCCTGAATAGAAAAACCTGCTGTTCTCTTTTCTTCGTCTTGGGCTTGGAGAGCTTTGTTCTACTTGTTTTTCCCAACTGTTGTTGTGTTCTGGCCCTTCCACACATACACTGACCATACACACACAACATGCTCTTTTCAGGTCAGATGAGAACTGAAACAGTGTGTTGCCTAATCAGGTGTTAAGTTACACTGTCTCTGCTTGTCAAGGAAAAGGCTTAAAATATGGATTTATAATAGGATGTTGCTGCCATGCATATCCACAGTGGACAAAGCCGGTCAGTGAAGCGATGGTTTAGGTCGCATACACAAGTCATGAATACACTGGGCAATTAAAACAATTGGGGTGGCAGTTGGACATAAGGCACAAGGAAGGAGTTTTTCATCCGTCTGCCGTTAATCCCGTGTTTTCCACTTTCTGCCCAACACAAAAGAGCCTCACAAAGCAGTGCAGCATTCCAAGGATCGACAATAAAACCGTCAAACGTGCAGAATGGTAAACACAGTCCTCATCAGGCCTGGATCCTGAAGGTTGGTACTTTTTCATTGCTGAGGGTACCAGATCGATATCACCAATTATCAGACCATGTTGAGGTAAACGGTGCCAGCAACATCCCAGAGTTTCTCCATTTCCAGCACAGCTAAAAGTAACTCAGTAAGCACTTGCTCTTCAGGAGAGGTATTTTGTCATTTAGCCAAGGTGTAGACTTTTCTTTCCTGCGCTTTTCTCCAAATTTGACCCTTTTGTGTGAAGTGGGTTTTTTGGAATAATGAAATAAGGATATCTCCTTCTCTCCTAGGGTTACTGAATATGATTGCTGTACTTCACAAACATCTTGTTGATACAGGAAATGAAACAATCGAGATGATAAGCACCCCTGGTTCTTACATGCTGGCTACTGCAGAAGCAGGAACAGACATAACTGAATTTGGAAAGAAATGTGAAGGGCACTTCTAACGCCATTCAAAAAAAACAAAACAAAACAAAACCAAAAAAACAATGTATTCTACTGTATAAAGCCAGTATATTTATCCCCTCTTTGGTAAACATTTTTTTTAACTTAAAAACACAGATTCATACTGGTAATTAATGCTGTGATAAATAAAAACATGCTCCTTTCAGCATCTGTTGTTTTATAGGAATCTATTTAATGTTTTAGGCTGAAGGAGAAAAGACTCAGGTAATTATGTCTTCTGAGTAAAAGAGAAAGAAAGAATGAAATAAAAGGAATCCTCAATATAATAAAGCAGTAAAAAAGTCACAAGGTTGGGAGACTGGAGACAACTCATTTAGTTTTTGTTAAAATGATAATGATATAATATGGACATAGCTACAGACAAACATCTGCTAGTGTACACAGTGACACAGGCAGAGTAAAGCTTCATAACTTCTTAAACTATAGTTTTTTGGATTATTTCAGAACACAACATACAAATGATTCAACCTAAATCTAGATTTGACTTTATTTCAGGACTGCAGAACTGTCGACCCCTGAAAAAAACTTAAAGCTAACTTTATTATTTACATATATTATTTTGGGCACTTGGTCTGAGCAGAGCAACTTTAAGATCAGCATTGACCCTTTATCGCTTTAAGGTGAACATGCTAGCAAGCTGTTTACTTTTAGCTGTTTATTTACACATCCAGTAGAAAAATTAGCAATCATTTAGTATTTCGGATGACAAGACAGATGAAAATCCAACATTCACTGTCCTTTTTTACCCTAACCCTCTCTTTTGGTTTCCACCGACCCATGACAAAAACATCAGTTTGGTGCTGGTCAGGTAATGTACATAGTGAACATAAACAGTAAAGTTTCAGCTATAAAACCAAATCAATGAGCTGAAAGATGCTAAAATGCTGAGTGGTTGCTGATGGATTGGTAGGATTATTATTAAAAAAAATATTCAAAAGAAAATATAGATTTTTCTTGACATTCATGAACAAAATAGTAAAACTGTTGTTTGAGTATATATGAGTTTTTATCTGTTATTTGTTTACTGTAGGGAACCCAAGTTGCTCAGATCAGCATAGATGATGTAATGCTTTTCATCATATCTTGCAGTCTAACATGTAACAGTGGTGGCTGTACTGGGGTCTGTTACATCTCAGTGGTCATTCTCATTTTCTTAAAAGGGTGCGGCTTGTCTGTTTACTGACATAACAGCCATTCTGATATTGCTAAAGATAAAAGGTGACTGTTTTATCACACACAAGAATAATATGAGATATAATATTGGAATTTGCAATGTGCAAACCAACGGAGCATGTGTTTGCAGCAGGTAGCATGTGGTGTTGTAATCCTATTATAAGACACATAGCGTAGATGAGCAGTCATCAGCCTGTAAATCTGATAGAGGCCACTCTGTTTGGAGAGCATGCACCCCCACCTCACCAAGGACCGCGCTGCTTGCTGGATGGCAGCATTTCCCTTCACTGCCCCATTTCCTGTTCAAAAAAATGCATACAATGTACCTGGCTCTTTCTGTTACTTCCTTTATGTGGCGTAGATGCACTTGTGCTAGATACAATGGCTGCCAAGTAGCCTGCGATGTAAAATATGAGTCCGAAGTCTTTTTGTAATCTATAAAAAGCTTTGTCCGCCCTGAGTTATGTCAACAGCTTTTACATTTTCCTCAACTATGTCCTTCCGACAGTCTGATGAAACTACTGGCAAGTAGCAGTGTATTTGCATAGGGGTATCCTTCAGTGTAATGTTATGTCCTTTGTCCTATCAACATCAATGCCTATGGAGAGTCAAAAGGCATAGAATTACCATATTATTATTCTTTAAATTGGTAAACTAATCTTCCAGTCAGATCTGTATGTGTCACCAGAGGGGGTATTCTTCACATCTCCTTTTTCACTATTGGTTGGATCGAGATGAAATTTGGTGCAGATATTCACAGTGCCCAGAGGATGGACTCTAATTACTGGTGATTGTCTGGCTTTTACTGTAGCTCCACCATCTAACTTTCCTTTTCCTCTACCACCATCATATGGTTCTATTCATCAAATCCTTTGCTTTATGACAAAATACCTGAACAATTAACAGTCATCCTCAGCTGTGGTTCGTGTTAAGTGCTAATTAGCAAGTGTTTTGATGCCAACACACTAAACTATCATTTAGCTCAAAGCAGTGCTGTACCTATGCCGCTAGCATGACTCTAGAGTCTTAGTCTTGTTTTACCAGGCAGGGTTGAGGGATTAGCTGATTTGTACAAAGTAACAATTTTCCTAAATAGCTTTTTTTTTCATAAGTGAAATAGCTGCGATGGTGTCAAAAATATACCCTTGTTACATCATTTATAACTGAATACCAGAATACAGCAATTCAAAACCCAAGAGGATAGGTACTGTTTTTTTAAATGTGCATTTGCATGGAATAATTGCATCACCACTTTCTTAAACATGTAACATTCTTTGCTGTGGAACAACTGTATTGTCTAACATACAGTAACAGTACAGGTGATTTTAATCTTGGTACTGGAGATACATGCAGTCAAGTAGATAATACATTCTTGCTGGCCATGAGAAGGTGTCTACGGTGTATTCTATATTAAGGTTAACATTCAGTTTTGTGCTCCAGGACTATTAAAAGTACAATAATATGTATTATATGTATGTAATTAGATTTTCAATTTTTTTATTATCATTTATTGCCCAAACCTGTGCGGATCACATGTTTCTATCCACTCTTGTTTACCAACCATACAATAATCTCTCTCTTTATCTAAGTTCATTTCCTACTTGTCTTATCTCCCCCTCACATTTCAATAGAGCAGTATGAGTGATGAGCCGGCCTGTGCATTGTTCTGCACAGGGCCACTTGACCCGAGCTGATTTGTCAATGTGAAGAAGAATATAGAATGAAATCCCTCTCCATCAAAAATACAATCTCTTGTCATTATCTTGGAAAGCCCTTTAATTACAGTTCTTGCTCAGAAGGTTGGCTACCGCCTCACCGCACAGAGGAATAAAAGGGGATTAGCTGGACAAATTGAAAATGGAGTTGTGTAATTTCATACTCGAAAGACAGAGAAAAGGAAGGAAAACAGAAGAAAAAGATTACCGGGATGTCTGCATATGATCACCACCGTATAACAACACACTAAAACAGTCTCGTTGAAACGGCAAATAAACTTATTTTGAGAAGCCTAATGAATACAGTGTTTGTCATTTCCCTTCTCTCTGACCAAAGGAAATGGAATCCTGGCAGTGGACTGAGGGCATCTGTATGCAACGAGCACACACGATGCACAAAGCAACAGTAGCTCTACCAGCTTGTCCTTAAATTATCCCCAGTGCCACACACACACACACACACACACACACACACACACACACACACGCACAACCACACAAATAAACTCGTATCCACTAAGTTCAGCAGGCGAGTTAAGGTCATGGATCTCTGTGTGCTCTCCTGGTGCCTGTCAGACCAAAGAAAAATTAAAGCCATTCAGAGAAAGCTGCAGAGAAGTGCTTACTGCATGATGCCGATAACGGCCTCTCTCCTAGCACTACCTGCTCCCTCCCACCGCTCCTTTGTTGAGACATTTAAGATATTTCTTGTCTGGCTCGGGGGGGGGGGGGATCCCTCACCTTCTCAGCAATGACACATCACAGACGCCGGTCCTGTTTGCATGTTTATGCAACGGTGTGAAACAGGTTAAAGGCCTTTTTATTGCGATTAAATCAACATGTTGAAAGGTGTTGAGGCTTATTCAGAGTTCAATCCATGTTTGCACGGGGATGATACCGAAGCACTCTGGACGAGGTTTAGCCTGGATGTGGTCTCGGCAAGAAGCAGAGGAGGTCGGACGCTCGCGGCATATTAAATAGTTTCTACAGAACGTGCTCGTAATGTCACGGGACTCTGGGTAGATCAGGTATAGAAATGTAGGCAGGGTTGCGTCTGCCTATCCTACTTTACTGCAGCCAGCACAACAGGGTTGACTTGACCGTTCATCTGAGAGCAGTACACTACACTGTTGTTCAGAAGGTTCCCTGTCAGGTTATTTCTTTCCTTTTCTACATTTCACTTCATGTTGTTTGTGTTTATTAGAGACAAAGGAGAAAAGAAAACACAGCAATGAGGTCAGGTAGCAACAGAGAGCTTCTTGTAAAATATTTATGTCGATTGAAGCTCCGAAAAATGAAGACATTCATAGAAATCTGAAATATCCAACTCGCGACTTTTAAACACCCCAGTTTTTGCCGCTCATTTGAAATTCAGATTTCCACACAAAATGGATAAGAAAGTATAAAAATGGATATAGCAATTCATGTGGATTTCCTTCCATCATATAAGCAGCAGAGTCGTTTAACAAGCCATTCCTGAACACATAAATGAGTACTTTTATGCACGTCTGTGTACATTATCGTTTTCTGCTCATGTGTACTTGTGCTTGACATATGTTTGCATTTTTAGGTCAGGTGGGTGTGTGTACATGTATGTATGCATTATTGCATGAGGGAAAACCAATGGACACAGATACCTGTAGGTGTCCATCAGCAGAAGCTTCCACATGCTGAGCTGATTTACAGTGAGTGGGCAGGTGGATCGGAACACACATTTACACTTGATGGACTGGTAAATAGTGTTCACCATGCTCTCGGCAAGTTCACTGATTTCTTTGTCCTCTAGAGAGAGGTGAGAAAGGTCAGCGATGGGGAAAAAGCAGCCGTGTGACTGGCTGTGTGGACAGTGGCTGTGTTTAATGGGAAAAGTAGTGACCTTTTTACTCACTGGAATATGCTTTCTCAAATTTGATTTCAGATTTTGATAAACGAAACAGCCTTGATTGTTTTACAGCAAGGTGCTTTTCATCAATAAAACACAACGTGACTTCTTTTCTCTCCTTGCTCCTCTTGCTCGTCACATGTGTTAACCAATATCCAATCAAAAATGGTGACATACATTTGATTAAAGGCATGCATGGATATTACACTATATCATAGAGGAGTCATTCGTTGCATGCATTCTCCAAAGTCATTTATTTGGCCTGTGATATAACTCACTCCCCATAAAATACTGAATGGTAATGACTTAAAGGTCAGAAGCAGAAGTCCTGGTGGAGGTGCCATTTGTTTCTTAATACCCAGAGAAACTCTAACATTATTGATCTCCCGCACTGCATGACTTTGAAAAGTAATTACTAGGTTATATATGATGAGATTTACCCCCTCAAGGGATAACTTTATTACTACAATATAACATCCCTCCACCCCTAAAGAAATACAAGGTAGTCGATACGGCATGCCAGTTGTTTGCATAGAGAAAGGATGGGCGGTTTCAATGACAGGGCCAATTTATTTATCGCAGGAAGACAGTGAATAGGGTGCAAAAGAGGTAAAAAGGAATCCCTCTCTTACCAAGCCCACACACATCATATTCTTTCCTAGAATATGGGGGGGGGGGGGGGGGGCGCATCTGCCTTTCACACTGATTTGTTTGTCTCTCACAGGGGGCCCAACCTATTTATTCCTCAGAAAAAATAAGCTGTTTTTTATATGGCTGTTTTTAGAGGGGAAAAAAAAATGTAAAGAGCAGCTCACTAGGTGCTTATAGGACCACTCTAGATGCCGACCGGTGAGAGACGGAGAGACAGTGAAGACGAATAAAGGAGAAGCAGCACGGGGTTACAGAGATAAATAATCTGGGAATGTGGAAGAGGAGAGGAAAGGTAACAGGGGTGGGCTGTGGGGAGTAAGTGAGCAACGAGAAAATTAAATGGGAAAACGGGACGGAGCAAGGCCGGAGAGAGCGGGAGAGTTATGATTACTATGCTCCATGCTGTTTCGCATGGCTCCTCTTCCCAATAGCCTGAAGCGACCATGGCTCAGTTTTGGTCTGCCACCCAAAAGGTGGATATCAGCATTCCTTTGAGCCTTCATGCCCCCCCCCCACCAAACCAGACTTTACACACACTGCTTCTATCAACTTAGTCCGTGTATGCTGGTCTCTTTTTGGAATCTTTCATGCAGTTTTAAATTCCTTTTTGCAGGTTATGGCAGTGGTATTAATTGTCGGTTAGTACATGGTCCTACAAAGCCAGCTGGGTTGATGAGCATATGGCCATCACAAGCTGCCTTGAATTGGGCATACAGTATTAAAGTGGATCTGAAAATTGCAAGGAGTTATTTAGAGTTCTTCTCAGGAAATGTTACAATTTTACTTTTTTTTGGTATGATTTACAATTTCAACTTTATTTATGGTGGTATTGCTGCCTTCGTTTCTTGCTTGCAGTGTGGTTACAGCTATTTAATCCCCATCTTTAATTGTGCTTCTCAGTGTGCATTTGTTGAACTTTTAGTTTTATTAAAGCAGGTAGACTGAGGCTATCACCTCCATTTATGCAAGTGAATCAGTGCCAAATCAATCTCCCTTTGTGCCATAAACATAGACTATATAAAAATAATGGATGTAACCACAGTGACATCATACATTAGTTTGTGGACTCCTGTTTTGAAGCCTGGAGTTTGGTATTTTGACCGTCGCCATCTTGGTTTATTGGAGCCTGAAGTGATGATAAGTGGCAATATTTGGACGAGGGCATGGAGCTGGGGAGGAGCTCCCTCTGTCCAACTACAGTACCTCTCACACTGCTGTAGTAGCGGCTTGTCAATCACAGTACAGCTACACCCTAAAGTTTACCCTGCTTTATCATCTGTTTTACTCTAAATAGAACAATAATTTACAAAATGAGTATATGCTGCACTGAAGAAGAGAGGTAACTGGCAATTGAGATCATAAACTCATTATGAAAGTGTTTACTGAGGTAATAAATCAAGTGATTTGTAGGGTCATTTTCTCATATACATCTATACAAATGGACTTCTTTTTGGAGCCAATGGAGTCGTCTCATGCTGGCTATTAGGGAGAATGCAGATTTAAGGCACTTCCTTATTGGCTTCACTTTTCAGACCTGAAGCTACCTGCTTGGCCATGAATCAACACAACAGATACTCTCCAAATCCAACTCAATGGCACATAAAGGGAAATACTTCATAAACCAACCCTGCCAACTACAAATGATGTTAAACAACAGCTAAATTGCAACAGCAAATATTACAATAGCAACTTTGAGATACATAATGACACCTGAATTAAGCTCAACATATTAATGTATGTGTCCACTTATTCACTATATCTACAAATATTTGATTTGTCTTTATTTAATTTTCTGCAATATCCCCTCATTTAGTAGCTATTAAAAGATGGTTAACAGTCTTTAGGAGTATGTTTAGGCACTTGCAACATTTTATTAAGTTTAGGGAAAGGAATGAAAGGTCAGCTGAGGCATTACAGTTCATATATTTCATTTTTAAAAAGCCTATGTCAGCAGTATAAATGATTTTTCCCCCCAAAATGTTCTTACATGAGTGTGATTGCAGCTACTTAACATGTTTTTTTTTAATGATTCTGTTGTTTTACCTTCATCATGATCTGTAAATCAACATAAGTCAATGTCAGATTTCCTTCTAAATCTGACTTGAATGCACAAAATTGAAACTGCTTCATAAACACAGACTGTCTCCTCAGTAATGATATTGTTTTAACCATTCCCACATTTAATGTGGTAATGACTTTTTAACATTGTTGTATTGTTTAACATTTATGTTTTTATTATCACAGGACTGCATGAACATATGGCTCATTTTGATCCAGAAAAACATAATAATAAAAGCCCTTTTAAAGCGAGTGCCAGTACAAAAAAGGTCAGCTGAGGTGCAGAGATTCACTATTGGAAGCCCGTGCAAGAAGCAGTGTACACTGGGTGTGGCTCAATTGAAAATGAAATAATATCATGGTGTACCAGGCAGTTAACTTCCTGACCCTTGCTGGCACTTTCAGAATGAGCCCTACCTTTTGTGAAGAATTACCCTTATTCATCATCCACATGTACACTTTGGATAAACACTCATAATGATAAGGTCTGTGTTTTGCCTCAGCAATGGTTTGCTTTTCCTACACACTGCTCTCTCTCTCTCTCTGTGCTCACATTATAGGCTCACATCCCCAGAGAATTCCAATTTTCCACTGAAAAACTTTGTTCTTCACCGTTAATTATAGTAGGCCAATGTTTTCTCTCACCCTATAATTACAATTCAGAAAACAATTACATATCATTCAGGCAGCATGATTACCTCCTGTCACTCCAGCCTTCCGTGCTATAATTTAATATTTTGCTCAATGATCACTCAGAGGATTCATAAAGGCAAAAGAGGCTCCCACTTACAGTGTGTTTCCTAGTCATCAGCCACTCTGCTTGTTCGTCGATAAATGCTGGGTAGAGGGAGGCACTCTGGTTTGACAATGTGCCATTAAGCCATCCACAGACCCACTCTTGCAGACGCCGGGTGATTAATGTCTTCTCCTTCTCCCAATTTAGCTCTTCAATAATGAACCTGAATTAACAAGCCCTTGCTCCTGGTGACGAGAGCTGCAAACACTGGCACGCAAACCCCGCCTCAAAAAGTTGAAGTACCTTTTTTTAAGGATGTTAGAGGTGATGTTGGATGAAAATATTGGAGACAACATTCCACACTGGTTTTCAGCTTTGATTTGAGGTTTAACATATGGCGAAAAAAAAATATTGAACATGTTTAAGAAAGGGGGGATATCCCAAAGGATAAGAGCCTGATGGTTAAAACTGTCACCATACTGAGACAATATTTTCTGATCTGATTCTCTGAAAAACAAACATCCCTGTGAATTATAGATTATTCCATATAAGTGCGAGAAAATTGAAACCACCCTGGGCCTAATTACCACAGAAAAACAACAAGAGGCTTCAACTGCACTGTAATGCGATAAAGGCATTATGTAGGTGGAATCAGTGGAAATGGTAGCACAAACAAAGCGAGCTGCCTTGTCAGCGTGTACGTAGTCGGGCATTCAGAGGTTAATATCATGCATAGCGCAGGTGGAAATTTACATTTCATACACAAAATGGCCTTCTATTGTGAGAAGTCAGGGAACAAGGTTTTACATGCTGTGGCATTTATGGCTTCTACCTCCATCATTTTTCAATTTTGGCAGCACTTTGATGCTGCTGTCAGGATGTTTGGGGATGCAGCATGTGTTGAATGTCATGTCACGCATAAAATTGGATTACATTTGGCCAACAGGAGCAGGTTAGATATTAAAGTTCTACTGCACAAAAGGAGTATCCTATAAGATAAACAAGCATGATTGCAGTAACTCTGCAGTATTGTCTCATCACAGCTCAGTCGATGTCTGGTACTGTGACCTCGGGTTTATAAAACATCGTACTCCATACTCGGTTCTTTGAACGTGATAAACAAACTTCAAAGTGAAAAAAAAAGTTTTCATGAGCAAAGAAACAACAGCACTGAGTTTTAAAAGGGTGATGTACCAAGATGCTTTCAATGTTAAATAAAATATTACGATGACCTTTATTTAGCAGCTCTGTTTTTTTAACTTGCAAAATATCTACTTGTTATTCATTTTATGCTATGTACTGGTTTCATTAACAACTTAAATCTCCAATAGTTAAATACTGAAGCTAATTTCATGGTCAAATCTAAGGCTGTACATTAGAAATAATGATCATCACAATTTGCTGAAAAGTAAGTGCTGTATTCAAACAGTGACAAGCTACAAACTACAACACTTCATCGCAAATTTGTCATAAAAAATTAAACAATCTTTGACTATAAATGTGTTGCCAATCTAGTAGTAATTGACTAATTGTTTTAGCTTTACTTACATTCATGATCTCATATAGATGTGATTTGTTTGAACTGACGTGATTACTGTGATGCCGCAAAATAATGTATCCATTATTAGCTGCAGTTTATGGCAACAACCTCCAGGGGGCACAAGTGAGCAGTCCAGATGTTGTCTCTACTGTATTGTAGTCAGTACCATCTACAACCATACAATACAACCTGTTAACACATTTTACACTTATTTATCAGACACTTTTAATAATAAATTAGTTTTTCTTAGGGCAAACTCTTTTGTGTTCTTTGTCGATGTGAATTAAAGCTTCATTTTCAGTTACACTAAAGTGAGGATTTTAAATGTGGGAAAATGAACGTGGGATGTCAAATTCACTCTTTTGAAAGTCGATCAAATAAAGTACGGGCTGATAAAAGCATTTGATTCCCAGCAAACTCTGATTTGTTAAGTGTTAAGGGGTGCATGCATTATTCAGCAGAACTGATTGTTGCTGCTCAGTAATGCATCCCCTATTATTTCAGCTTAGATAACTATTGAATGTATACGATTGACACTGTCAGGCCTAAACTGCCCAAAATTTGTACCAGTAAAACCGTTTCAATGTAGACAGACGTGGGGTTGTTATTCTGTCTGGTTTTGGGAGCCATGGATTCATCTGGTAAAAGAGAGACAAAGAAGCCAAGGTCAAGTGACGTAATTCCTGTCCTACATGAAAACAATTAAGGTTGTTCATGATGAGTTTTGCACCTCACCTTGAAAGCGGACAGGATCAGGAGGAGGTGACAGAACCATGTGATCATCAAAACAGCATTTATTCTGTAATCACCAATATTAGTAGTTACTTTCCTTAGAAATTCAACCGATAGCAGGTGGACCATTACATGCTGACTATAAAACAGGTGGCTCATTCACATCTCATTCCAGAGTAACAACTAGTAACAACTGTGTCATGTGTGTGATGTGTGTTAAATCCATACTGTTATGGTGCTAAAATAATCTAGGCTAGATTTAATTTACTAACCGCCCCTTTTTCTAAGGCTAGCCCAACACCTAACGTAAAAAGCCTGCAGCTCCCTATGTGTTGGGATTTACGCGAAACATGAGACCTGTTCTTATCTGGATGAGTGTACGCTAGCCTAACCTGGAGGGAGTTGTGAGTTTGGGGACTCACCCAGTACGGCTTTTCGCCTACCCGACAGTATCTGTCAACGTCAGTTCATTGGTTCCTGCAGCCCGCTCTTGGATACAGTTTGTTCAGTTTATTTGGGTGTATATACATGTAGCGGACACAGCATCAGTACGGCTCAGAACATCATCTGGTCAGAGTCACCTTTGACCCTGAGATGAGTAAATTGGACCAGGTTTGATATAGAGACTGACACAGTCTCTCTCTTGGACAAACGAAGATCCATTAACATGCCATGGAGCAACCCAAAGTGACAAGAACTACATAAAAGTAACGAAAGACAGATTTCGGTGTCTCCTTTGGACGTTATAACTTATCGGAGAGACTTCTTCCATCAGATTAGAGTCACACAGACCGCTGTCATAAATTAAAATGGACGGCACATTCCTGACTTCCCCCTCTGTGTCTCCTGAAACCACACAGAGCATGAAAGTGAGAAAATTAGTGTTAAAAACTTAGTAAGGTTTAAACAATACCACTTACTTATATCAGTATCAATTACCTAAAGAAACCTCCATTGTAACAGTTATTACAGCGATCACTGATAAATTGGGTATTTGAAGAACTGTCATTATACTTTCTCTTTTAGTAAACACAAATGTTGGTATGAGCATGTTTACTTAATGTGAGAAAGTGTTACATTGATGTTATGTTTACATTATGGTGATAATCAATTATCTATCATGGAATAAGTAGAATAACAATGTGTTATGCTTGATCATATTAATCCTTTTCAGGTTTTAATGAATGGCAGCTTGATGAATCAAGCTGATGTCATATCAATGCCAGAATGATACATCCTGTGTTCCTGTTACTATGTTATAATATGCATTTTATAATCAGGATTAAATACTGAATGAATGATGATGATGAAAAGTTTCACGGTAAAAAGCTGGAAATTAGATCCTTAAAGTAGCTGTGATGAATCTGATTGGCTGACACACAAGCCCTCCCCAGGACAAAACCCAGCTGCACCCATCTGAAACCGGCTTTGCTTGACTTGACTTGGCTTTGCGTTGTTTCAGGTTTTGCTTTGTCCATCTTTCTTTTCTTCACCTCATACATTCTTATTTTAGTCACCTTATCTTATTATTTTAATCTTTAGTTATTCTTTATCTAAGTTTTCTTAAGTTTTTGTAATCTTGTAACTTTTGTCAGCAAACGTACAGATTAAAGGCCCTTTTAAGTAAACACGTCATTAAGTTTTTCATCCAGCCTGTTTTGACATTTTTGAGGATTTTGACGTGTGGCCAACGCTGAGATCTCTCCAGATAGTTATTAAACAGTGAACTAGTTAAATTGGACTTTTCCTCCATCTTTCATCAACCTGCGAGAGCTTTTTGGGCAGATAAACGTCTGTCAATCCTACAACTCATCATAATCGAGAGGGACAAAGTATGCTAGCAGACAACCACCGGAACCAGGCTGACAGAAGGCCAGCCGACCCGGATCATCCTCACAGCAACCCGCCCGGACCTGCGACGCTCTCTGAGATCTTCCACTTGGTGTGCGTACGCGTGGTTCTGAAGGACGGACAGCTGAGGCCCTCCATCAATGAAAGTAGGATCCAATTATTGCTTTGATCAAGGGTTGATGTCAGATCGAGTAATTCAAATTTTCTTTAAAGTTAAAACTCAGTAGAACTTACAGGTTTTCTTAGTTTCCACATAATTACATATCCTTCATTTCAATTCATCATTTACCATCATCTTTCATTCATCATTTATTAGTAGTGTGTAGTTAATAAAATCCATAAAACTCAATCAAATGTGTATGTCTATTCTTTGAAGTGCCACAGGGAATCTATTGAACCGTAGAGATATGAACTTTAGATATTCGACTGATTCAGAAATGTATTGATTTGTTAAATATTATGATTTATTGGTTAATCGAACAACCAATCAAATATTTCCGGACCTCGCGTCCGGTGGTGCCCCTGATTACGAGAGCTAATTTTAATATCTTTAATATCCATAGTTCGCTACATACAAATGAAAGAGTGGTGGTAAATGTCCGTTTACTCTCTTTCTTGTCATGCCCCGGCGTCGGCTTCTTCAGGTGGTGTCTTCCCCCCAAAAACCCCTCTCAGTGCCAACTCCAGTCAAACTTTTTGGAGCAGATGGCACCAATTTGGGTTGATGAGCCCCAAACACCATGCATGTGTGTATCAGTAGATCCCTGTCATTCAACCCAAACCATACCTAACAACCCAAGAAAAGATTGAACCATAACAATACATTCATCTTTGAAATTAGTGGGGATATTTGCTATTTAATACCTTCTATTCCCTTTTCTATGGTTATGTGGTTTAGGTTAAAGTTGAATGAGAATGTTGCACATCCCCATGTGTGGCCATGTGTTACTGGCCACATCAGTTTAGTTAATGGTCCTCCTGCTGCTGCTGTCTGGATCATGCCGTCTGCATTTAAAAGCTTATACAGAGTTGTCTCCCATAAGTTCAAGACAAGCTAAATCACAAAAATAAATAATAATTTGGATTTATATTAATTATTTTAGGAATTATATGTGAATAAGTTTGACAAGTAAGCTGATTATGGTCGGCATGTTGACTGGTAAATAGTGGCTCACTGTTTAACCTGGAAAGCCTCAGTAAATAAATCATTAATACACAATACTGTATTAATGATTTATTTGAATGTTAGAGACTAATGTCTGCTAATTGGTTTGAAAATCTGATAAAGGGGCTTAAATTTCATCATTTCATATCAGCCCAGCGCAGCAGGGAATTGCACTCCATTATAACAAGGCTGTGCGGCTTGAAGGTTCAGCAATTAAGTTGAATCAAATCTAATCAAAAATAAAGAAAAGGCCAAGCAGGCATCAGCAGCTATTAATCATAGAATGTAGGCGGAGTGAGATTTGATGCAGACAGCCTGTGATACAAAATTGTAAGAGAGGTTAATTAACATGAAACATGATCTCTTGGACGTTTGTATCACAATATACCTGATGCCCGCCTCCATTTATTTCCCTAGTTTATGGACACATAACCTTTCAGGGACCACTAGTGATGTTCACCTTCTTACACATGGCCATGGCATAAAGTTAGTTGTATAACATTAGCTGTGAACGTCAGTGCAATGTATGTTCATTTTAGGCTACTTGTCAGTCAATACATCCTACTGTGCATTTAGAGATGTTTCCAGTGGAGCAGCATGTCCACACACTGAGCTCTGTGAACCAGCATGAGGAATTAATTCATTTTAAATCAGTTTACAAACCAGGTTGTTGTCTCATCATGGATCTGACACCTCACGTCCTTTCTCCATCTCCATTTACCAACATGGATCTGTCATAGCTTTATCAGACAACATGATATTAAATGATATAACCAAACACATAGCATAACACATAAAGTATATTATTTGAGACACATTCATTTTTACAGAAACACAATGAGTCAATATGAATGTATTATGGCCTGGCTCAAGTGAACACAACAAAAGGGAGACACACCATGGTCAAAGTTTAACAAAAGATATGTATTTACAAAATGAAACCAAATTAGAAAAGAGGTAACTGACAGCTTAATGTATGAGACGTGGAAGTCAGTGGGATCAGTTGTGTATTTGATGCATGAAGGGTGTGTGTAGGTGTTGGAAGGTGCGTGAGAGCAAAATAAATGACGAAGGCAATATAACTAAACCCAAAAAAAAAGGGTAACTGGAGGCGTATCAGAGAGCTACAAACACCAACAGCAACAAGTAGTGAGAGGAGAGTGAGAGAAGCTGTGAGCTGCAGTCTTTTTCACCTGTTGGTTGAACAAACCACCTGTGGAGCAGAGCGTACAGAGAGGTGAATATACAGAAAACCCAAAATGACAGGTGTCATCACTCACCCCTTTAAGACTGAGTCCCAGTGGGATCACTGCAAAGCTAAACTGACAATAAGAAAAAGCAAAACAAACAGTAAGAATTATTATATGACTTATGTATGGAGTGGGTATATTTTGCTATTTAGTTGTTTGATGAAGAACTCATTCAGAATATGTCACATAAAAAAACGTATTGGTAATGCCAGTCTCTTTCTGTGACTGAAGAAAAGAGTGGAAAAGTAGTTAATTACTGATGAGGTCTATCCAACTCAAATGTTGCATTTATAATCATGGGAGCCAATTAACTGTGTGAATTACTTTTCTAATAAAAGACAAGCTTTTTGTTTTTATTTTCTAATTATAATCACTCAGGTGTCTCGTGTTATTCTGAGCTGCAGTGATGGAATCAGAGTGTAAAGTCACCCACACTGTCAGCTGTTACTCCAGGGATAAAACCAACGTTGTACAATTAAGATGCAGCAAAAATCATCATTATGAGTTTAAGTGTCGTAATCAATCTGTTTGTTAGAAGCTCTGTTTTAAAACCAGAGTGGGAATAAAAAGCCTGGAAAAATAAATAGCTTTAACTGATCTATAAAAATATATAGTGCTCATATTTACTTTTCACTTCATTGTAAACTCAGGACTTTTTCCATGTAAGAATTGTGTATGAATGATGACTCTTTTTCCCCCACTGATCTGATTGGTTAGTGGTCAGAGTGTTGACCGGTTGTGATTTGATCTTCTGAAGTTAACCTGCTCTGTGGCGATGGCCCTTGTAAAGAGTGAACTACCATCATAACCCTGAAAACCCAGAATGAAACCTAGGCAGATAAACACACTCAGGTACACACAGATACACATTGGGCCAGATGCAAGAACCACTCGTACGCACAGATTAGTTCTTAAACCATGCGTACGAGTGATTTACGAGGATTTGCCGCATTCACCAATTTTCTCATATTTTGGATTTTCTCTTAGGTACGAACAAAATGTACGAGTGGTGCAGACCTGTCGTACCTGTCACACACAACCAACCTGCAGTCCTCCAAAGCAATAAAACATGACTGATGCTGTCTAATTGTCTAATGGCATTTTGCCAACGATATCATGTCTTTTGGGGGAACTCATTTTTTTCCGGGGGGGGGGGTATGATATCATATACTATAAGCAAGATATGATAATCACTTATGAACACATAACACCTCCACACAGGTATCAAGACCAAACAACGCTGTATGATACAATCTAGCCAAGCACGATACAGTAGCTATACTCTATACTCTACAGAGTGATGTAACCTGCTGTAGTTTATCAGCACAAACAACACAGAGAGGTCGAGCTGTTGAACTGTTACCCTCATCTCCAACTTCTTCTGCCGGCTTGCCCTGCGTTGTCATCCCGGGTGTTAGCAGGTCTGTGCTGACAGCAGTCCGGCAGCATGTTTAACATCAGCAGTTGAGCTTCAGAGTCAACTGACTTGGATTTTCTTCTTAACATCACTGTATGCTGACTACCACTTAACAGAGAAATGAATAATGTCGATCCGCAGGTTAATAGTTTAACTCCCTGGCTGATGACATCCTCTGGCATAATTCATGTTCAGTCATTTTTGGTTTTATTTCTGTGACGGTGCAACAGCTGAGACAGCGTTCACAGCACGGGTAATTTTTCCTCATTCTTTATCTTTCTCAGGACCTTTAATTCCACCACTAACACTAAATAATAATATGTGTTTCTGTTGATCTGTTTCTGAGAGCGGGACCTCAGTCTGACAGCTCGTAAAGTTCTTATTCTTAGTCTTTAGTGCCATTTTCATGAATGGAGCTTCTCCACAACCAGCCGGTCGTCTGACCTTATTTGGTATTTTAGGGGCGTCATTCATATTCATTTACTATTCTCGGGAACGCGCGTTCATTTAGAACAGGTGGGATTCATCATGTTTCGTAGTCATTTACGACTGTTTCCTGGTGATACGAGTGTTTGGTGAATCCGACGTGGCACACTCGTATATTCCACCTCACGAAAAAAGTACGACATATTTAAGAAGAAAAATATGAACATATTCTTGCATCTGGCCCATTGTCTCATCTTACTGATATCGGTCCAATACTGACTAAAACAGCTGGATTGGGAATCTGTTACAATGGACTGACCTGGTATCCAATACAAAATTTACATTTTACATTACACAAATTTACATTTTGTTCCTCACACTTAAATTTTTAATTTTACCTTGCACATAAACTAATGATTCCAGTCTCTTTCACACAGTGAGGCACACAGATTATGAATTTAAGAATTGTATCGGATCAGTACTCAGTACCCGATACAGCCCAGACATCAGTAGGTATCAGGGCTAAAAAAAAAGATGGATTGTGCATCCCTGAAAGTTTTACGCCCGATTCAAGGGGGAGCTGTTGACCTTACTGCTTGTGGGAATGCTGATATTGTGTATCAGCACAGGATGTAGTGTGTAATGGAAGAGTGTGTGTAGTGACTTTAACTTTCATGGAGTCCAGAGTTCACCATCTGTCACAGTGATGTTGCATTTTTATTAACTATTACCACTATCTTTTCCTTTAGTTTCCTTGCCCTAACCATACCTTAACCATATTTTACTGGCCATATTCATAATCTTTCACTGACCACAACCATACCATAGATATTACAGAAAGAGACAATTTTTAAAAAAAAAAAAAAGAAGAAAAAAAAGCAGTTGCCAGACCAGTCCAAAAGAAGCTGCATTATCTTCTAATCCATCTTTCTGCATGTTTCTGACATCCAGACCCCTCTGAACCAATATTTGTCTCTCCCTTTTGACTTTGCTTGCCTCAGATAAGTTCTTCTTCTTTATGTCTGGTGCAGAAGAGTTGAAGCCTGCTGTTTATTCCAATCAGACACCGCAAAAGTTAATTTTGTAACTTTTCACATTTTTACTTCGATTTCAATGTGTGCAAACTTGTAGGAGGATGCAGTGGTATGGGTTTGAACAGACTTCAGCAGCTACTAAGCACAGGGACAGTAAATCCAATCACTGTAAATGTGCAAATCTATTTACCATGATGTTTAACCCTTTAATCATACAGATGACATACAGTAAAATTCCAATTTGTTAGCTAGAATAGTTCTGAGATGTCTGCTTTAACCAAAAAAATCCACAGTACTTGAGCAAATGTAATCCATTCAAAACTGCCAGGACTACAATTCCTGCTGGATTGTATCTTCTGGGACTTCTTCAGTCACCTGCAACCCTCAGTGCTGAGGATTGCTGGGCTTTGAGGGGGAACAGGGGCAAAAAAGAATCAAATGTTCCCACTCCAGCCAATCTCCCTGAAGCATTGACCAAAGCCCTTTGCTGAACACCATTCGGAGGAGCCTTCCAGATTGCACAGTACAAGCCCTTCCTGAAAGCCTATTATTAATTGAAAGGTCAAAGCAGGATGGGTGGTTAGATAGTAGTACAGAGATATTGTCAGTTCTCTCCCCTTCACTGTCCGAGGTTAGCAAAGAATAAAGAGGCAAACTCAGAGGCATTACAGCACAGTATACCTTCAACTGTGTGTAAAGTACGTGTGCTTCAAAGGTGCTGAGTTTCCATATAAGCTGGATTGTTTAAAAAACCTCTTTAGCTTCCATTCATTTCCCTGGACGTGCGCTTATCTAATTTTCACTGGCAAATTAATAGTGCCCATAGATGACTAATGCTGCTCATTTCTACACTTGCTTCAATGCAGCTTATTTAGTGAACTTCATTCTGATATCAATAGACAATCATGCACCTTACTACTGTAGCAACATCCACCTGCCATTGCTATTTTTTATATTCGGATATATAAGGATTACTCAAAAATGTATTAATGACTGATGGCGAATTTATGAATGTGAATTGGTGTAGAGACTAATGAGTCAGAATATGAACAGTATGTGAGGGTTAACCATCGATAGTAGTTACCTGGATGTAACCCCAGTTCTATGAGTACATGTGTAGCCCTGTAACTGACCGTCACAGATAGGTGAATGGGATAGAGGAGACACAGTATTGTTTAAATATGGGGATAACTGCACGTATTTTAATAATAATGACCACAGAGACACCACAGCGGCTGTGGCTCAAGAGGTATAGTAGGTTGTCCATTAACCGGGTCCTTGGGCAAAACACCGAACCCCCGATTGAATGTGTGTGTGAACGATTAGATCCTCCTGAGGAGCAGGTTGGCACCTTGCATGGCAACCTGCCATCAGTTTATGAATGTTTGTGTGAATGGGTGAATGTGGTTTGTAGTGTAAAAAACACTGATTGATTGGAAGACTATAAAGGTGCTATATAATTCCATTTATAATTTACATCTGCATTAGTAAACAGGGTAACATGGCTAAGTTGGTGAGCATACGGTACATCCAAAGGCATGCTACCTGCATGCATCTATCAATCTCTGTCTCTCTATCTATCTCTCTATCTATATCTATTTATCTCTGATGTTGTCCATCAAAATTAAGCTGCCTTCGAAGCTAATAATTACTTCCTGTGTTTGAATATAAGAATGTTCTCCCTGGTGTTAATAAGAATAAATGGACAGGTCCTTGTGGTCCATCTCTGTACCCTTTTATGATGGATCATTATTTGCTCCAATAATTAAACTACAGATGTCAGCAGATATATTGTGCACGGGAATTAGATAAGGACGTCCAACCCTCCCCTCAAAAAAGAAGCCATAAGTGTAATGATTTCTGTACAGTTCATTTGTTCTACTCAAACTCAAGGAGCTTCTCAAATGATTCACTGATTGCTTCGCCAAGACGGCATATTGACATTCACAGGAAATGAGAACATGAGATAATGGTTGTTTTGGGAAACACTGCAGCCATGGAAACAAGGAGGTTTAATTGCTCAAAACAATATGATGTCTCTTATACACCAGTGAATATTATTAAATCTGTACTTTTAATAGGTTGAGAGGAAAACAGAACATTCTTATGAGCTGCACATTCATCAGCGAACCTTTTACTTTGAATATATTTGTCCAACAGTGTTAGGTGTCTGATACGCCGTGAGACACCACGGAGAGTATCAAAGGGATGCTGAGGACAGGATATGACCTGATCACTTTTATGAATGTCATCTAAACTTTTCAAATGTTATCTCTTCCCTTTGTAAACATCAAAACACCAGACATTTATCTTTGTTTGTCGAGCATCTTTTTCTTACTGCCTCGCTCCTTTCAGGCATTTCAGACATCGTCCTCTTTTTATGTACCGCCATCTGTTTTAACTGTCTTGAGAAGGTTAATGGTCTCATAAATGTCTGTGTCTTACAAATCCTGTGGGCAAGATTTCTTCACTGGAGGAGTTTTCAGGGTTTTTTTAAATTTTTTGGGCATTGACTGGTGCAGGAAGGGGTCCTCCGCTTTGATCTCGATGGTTCGGATAACTGGATGATGAAGGCATGACACGGGGGGATGGCAGCGCTCGGCTCAGGTCAGAGCTGTTTGTGTCAAGGTGTTTGAGTCACAATGCATCACAGGAACAACTTTGTTTCCTCCCTCAGTCGTCTGTAAGAAGCGCAGTGAGTGAGGAGCTGCTTTATGTGCCGTCTTCTAAAAAAAATTAGCAGGTGGATATGCATGAAGCATGAAGTGTCAATATGCTTGTGATATACACTTTCCAAGCTCTGGGGAAGGAGTGGATTAAACAAATGGATTGCATTGCAGTAAATCGTTCTCATCTGTGTCTTGCTGTCATTGGTAAATGGATAAATGGATATGAATAGGTTCCTACTTTGGTGGTGCATTAATCGTGTTAGAGATGCAGATTATATCTCTGTGTTTGCATAAATTATTCATGACATTGTCATATATAGTGTTCAAATGGAAGTAAACCATTGTTCCAAAAAAAAAAAGAAAAAACTAAGATGTAATTGGGTCAAAAGGGTTTACACAGAATGGGAAATAAACTGCATGATGTTCCCTCATGATGTCATTTCTACACAGGTTTTAATATATGGAAGGTGGTGGCACGCGTGTATTAAAAGAGATAACACTATATACTGCTGTACTGCTGCAGGATTGTAGCTTCTAGCTTCTAGAAGATGAATAGGAACAACCTGCAGCGCTCAGACGTTCACTTTAATCAAGTGTTCCAGTCAAGAGGGTGAAGTGTTCCTAATAGTTTGCTCCCCTCATGGGTAGACAAACTATTATGAACACTCCAGTTCACCACCACCCACTATGACCACAACAATAAACATGATGTAGAATGATCCCCTTTCTAACAATGTCAACATAACAGGAAATGTATAAACTTTATAATAGTAACATTTATGGCAGAGCTGTTGCATTGGATAGCATTAGATTGCACAGGTGTGTATATATTGGTTTGGTTTTATGAATCATGCTTGGGGCAGGCCCTCACTGGACAGATAAGCTCAGTCAGGTTGCTACTGACAGTTTGCACAACTGTCTTTTTGGCACACTGAGCTTCCAGACTCCCTCTGGCCCTCTCACGCTGTGAATTGCTTCGCTATAGAGCCACTTTGAGGGGAGAGTGACCAGAGTAGAGGGAATACAGATGCAGCACTTCAAAAAGTTATCACCTTGGATTCAACCTTGCAGCTGCTGTTTGAAAAAAGCAAACAAACAAAAAACAAAAAAAAACTATCATGAGATGACAGATGACAAAATGGGAAGGATCTGTAGTTTATTGGGTGAGGGAGGGAGGGAGGGGGGGGGGGGGGGGGGGGGGGGGGGGGGGGCATCAGTTATCATTGACTGTGAGGATGTGGAGTGATGTGTGAATGAGAAGATAGAGACTTTATGGTGGCACACATGGGCTTCATCTTGAGCCATTCCACAACTTATATTTAACACTGTTTTCATTGTCTGTCAGCTGTTTCTGTAAAAACAAAGGCTCCATGAAACCAAAAATAATCCTCCACCTTTTCTCAGGCTTTATAAGAGCTGTTATTTTTCTCAAGTGACTTTCCAGTGACTTAATGTGGTAATAGGGAGATTTTAGACATAGGACAAAGCTAAATCTTCTCTACAAATTAACTGTCTGCATTCTTATGTGCATACACTGAGTCTGTCCATGTGAAAGATGATTGTACTGTGTGTGGAACAGCTGTTATCTGCATCAACACTTAGTATTACTGAATGTAATTGAATATTACCAAGAAAACATTTAGATTATATTTTAGTAATCATAATTACAAGTGCAACTTTCAATCTGCGCATTTGCTTCCTCTGGTCCTTTTGGTTCATCTTCTGGTTAACACGCTAAAATAATGTGGCTGCGAACCAAAAAGAGCGACAATCACAGCTCCTCACATACAGTTAGGGCTGCACGATTATGGCCAAAATGATTATCAGGATTATTTTGATCAATATTGAGATCCCTTAATATCACGATTATTCATTGATTTTAATGACAACAAAATATATTTATTTTCCTAAATGTAAATGCTTTCACATCCATATTGCTCCTTAATGTGCACATCTTTACATCAAAATAAATTGGTAATAATCATTTTTATAATAATTTAACTTCAGGCTGCGCGGTGCAGGGAGCAGCTCTGATTGGCTCTCGCAGGCACGTGATCAGACAGTGGCATAAAGCCTTGATTTATACTTCTAACTAACGGCGTAGTTTACGTGTAGCCCTCTGCATCGACGCGGACCCCTACGCCGTAGCCTGACGTGCACCTCCAAAAAATCCTAACTACGCGTCACGGCAACGCGGACCGCAAGGGCTGTGATTGGTCCGCAAAACTTTCTTCCTGCAACACCGCCATTTTTTAAAATTTGTTGTGTAGTAGTGCGAGTCTTTTTCAACAACTCCTCTGAAACCACATACACAGTCACACCCCCGAGCGGCATGGCAGTGAATTGCAGAGCAACGCGTTCCCTCCACGCAGAACTTCGAAAGGTCAACGACGCAGAAGCATAAATCAGGCTTAAGGAGCGCTTGATTTGCTTTGCGGTGGAAAAAAAGCATTGATGCTCTATGGACATGGCATTTTCAATATTGCTCGATCACATTAATTTGATCGTGGGAAGCCAAAATCGAGATTAAAATTCAATTAATTGTGCAGCCCTACATACAGTATATACCAGCTGATACTACCTGACCTGCAATTAGTTACACCACGATCAGCTGGCTGATTAAGTCTGACACCCCTTCTGACAATCTGCTGATTGTCAAGTGCCTGACAAAATGGAAATGCCCACCTCATACTACGTCATATTATATGAAAATATTTTACGTAAATCTTTTCTTTTTTTTCTTTTTTTTTTTACATAATTCCTCAAATGATCAAATTATAATTTTGGCTCTAACAACAATAATTAATAATATTACACAGCAAGACACTTCTGACTTTTCTTCAATCACAATTACTAGGATGACATACACCTGTTACAAGGGAATTTCAAAACATATTATCCACCTGACGTTTTGTCTGAGGACCTGTTTTAAAGCAGCTGTGGCTTTAATGAGTTTATAAGAGGTGAGAGTCAGTCAGGTATGATGGCCAGCAGATGTGAATCAAGGTGATTAACAAAGGGATTTGTTTGCATGCTTGTATGTATGGTGTGTATGTGGTAAACACATGTGCATCTACCTGAATGAGAATTTGACGCCAGCACTTTAGGCCACGGTTGTACTGGTGAGATAAGAGCAAAAAAACTAATCAAGACTGAAAGGTGTGCAGCTTGAAAAAAAAAAAAAAAACACAATGAAAAATGCCAAAGACAACACAATAAGAATAATAAACATTCAAAGACTAATCAAATAAAGACAATTACAAAGGACAGGTCCTATTTAGAGACTCACTTGATGAGCGCCTTTCAATTATTTTACTCCCCAGGCAGCACTCTGGACGTTGTGTCACTGCCATAAACCTAGTGGAATAGAATGTACTCCAACAGTAAATCTCTCCTTGAATGGTTTTACATGAGCACATTTTAAATCTAGGTTTTGCTTGTGTGGCTTTATGTATAGATTTTTGGTTATGTTTATTATAGAAAAAAAAGAAAATCACAACTGTCCTTGAACAGCTCCCATCACATTTAAAGTGGAGAGCCTCCTCTTACTAGATCCAAGGATCGTTACTCAATTAATTTTACTGCAATAATTTAATCCCATTTCAAATAAGGAATATTGATGTTCAGCTTCATGAATAAAATGGTTTTCTATCTTACAGTTTTTTCTCAGTGGCTTTGGTACATTTCTCAGATCAGAACTGAAATTGTCAAAACTACTTGTTCAACCTCCAAATCATCTAGTCACTTGTGTACATCATAAAAGCAGTTTCTCATTCTTTTGAACAAACTGCAAATGCTTTGACAAGTTCATGCAAATGACTATGCGCAACTGTCTGCTGTTTTCTTACATTTTCAAATGCTTATGTCATGTTGATCAAAATGTTTTATACTGGTTCTCTGCTGATTAAGCTTACCTCTCAAAACATCTAAACATTAGTTCATTTCATCACATGCAAAATGGTTGAACCAGTTGTCACAATCTGTCGAGCATATTTTCATACATTTCAAGAACATTCCTTAAGACTTATTTTTTTGGAAATGTGTCCTGAATTGATGAATTGCTCTCAGGTGAATGTTGACTTTCACTAATGAAGGAGAATGTGTGAAGTGTTAGATCAACCACTGATCAACCAGCACTCTAAAATAGCTCAGAGGTGCATCCTATGAACCTTGAATTGGCAAGTAAATACAGACAGAACGCAACATAGTGTTGCAATTTCTGACAATGCAATAACAACATGGAAAATGTAGAGTCGACAGCTGGCAAGAAGAAGAGGAGTCAGGCTGAGTGGATAGTCAACCTCAAGCCCCACCCAGGAATGTTTCAGGGCCACACAGAGTACATACCCCGAGGCAGGGACTAGTTTTGACCCCGTAAAACCCGGGAGATTGTCCTTCAGGGGCGGTTCCTGCTACGGAGACACGTGCCAACAGTCACAGCCCCATAAAATTACCCCAAAGTTCTGCAGTGGAAACGGCCCTAGAGATAGACACATTCCTAATTAGTGAGGGTCACGATTATGGACCGTGTTTTCAATCATGTCTTTACAATGGCTGAGGCTGGTCAAATGATGCAGCCAAACCACCATTTCTTCAAACATTCCATCATTTGAATGTTATGTAGCGCAGGAACAGGTTTATAATCCAACAATGTTCAGTGTACTGTAACACTGTATACATACTGTAATGCTTCATATCACACTCTATACATACTAATGTATGAATGAGAGTTGAAGATAAAGAGGAATAATAGAATTACAGCAACACAATGAAGCTGATGGCAAAAACAGTAAAGATCCTTTGGTCTACCATTAGGTTGTGGTTACACAGTTCAATATCCTCATTTACAAATACTCCCAACACCAACTATTGAAATCTGTGGTAACAGATGACCTCTAATCCCCGCTGGGATATAAGACCCAGCACAGTCAATTGTAATTTTGTGGCGCTAGAGGAAAAAATAAAGCTTCTTTTGTTAGTCTAGCAGGCTTTATCTATCAGTTTCCAATTACAGTCCTTGAGCCCTGGGCTGACATGCCCATAAGACATTCCCTTGCCAAGTTCAGCGCCTTCATTAAATGCATTAACGCTGTTGCTATTCTGCTAATCAAGTAAATGCTTTCATGTGCAACCTTTTGGCCCCAAATCATCACATTTTATTAATTCTGTTCAAATCTTGTGTTATTGTATGTGCAACCTAGTTTTTAGTTTAAGCAGGGCGATGCAGGACTTATACTCAAAGCATTTGTTATTCAACAAAGCATTAATCAATCAGTCATGTGTTGGTAACCCAGTTTTTTGTAGCGAGAATTAAACAAGAGTCTAGCCATGCTAGCATTTTTCTGAGGCTGTACTTAACATCTACTCAAGTTATTTTCATAAGTACAATGTTTATGCTACTTTATAGTTTCACTCCACTTATTTCAGAGGAAATGATTGTACTTTCTGCTCCACTGCTTTATTTGACAGCTTTAGTTACTTTCCAGTTCCACATGATTTGACACAATGGATAATATAAAAAGCTTTTTTAAATTCAACACATTGTTAAAGATTAAAACCTCTTAACAATCCAATTATACAAACAATGCTATGTACACTACTCCTATATTACAAAAAACTGGGTAATCATGTGACATGTCTTTGGAAAGAAAAGATTGTGATTTGATTCAACAGCATATGGTAAATGGACTGTACTTATATAGCGCCTTTCTAGTCTTTTCGACCACTCAAAGCACTTTACACTACAACTCATTCACCACATTCACACACATTCATACACTGATGGCAGGCAGCTACCACGCAGGGTGCCAACCTGCACATCAGGAGGAAACTACCCATTCACTCGCATTCATACACCGTTGGCATAGCAACGGGAGCAATTAGGGGTTAAGTGTCTTGCCCAAGGACACATCGACATGTAGACCGGAGGAGCCGGGAATCGAACCGCCAATCTTCCAATTGGAGGACGACCGCTCTACCTCCTGAGCCACAGCCGTCCCCAATACATGCCTCTGTCAGACCACCAACAAACAATTACAAAATTCAGGAAACTCACCTATAAAGTATCATATTACTCCGCTGATACATAAAACTCTAACACTTTTTACATTTGCAAAGGTTCAGTTGATCCAATCCCATAAAGTAGTTAGTCCAAACACATTATTCCATCAATAAATGCCAATGGACCACTGTTGCATCATTTCAAATTAAGTGCTGTGGTCCTCTTGTGTTTTTCAGCTAATGAGGCCCAGCTGTAGGTCATCTGCAGGCATCTGTTTGCAAAAACAAAATATTGAGGCAGAAATAAAAATCTTCTACTTCTATTACTCATTGCCAGTAGCACTTCACAGTGATTCTGACTACTGGGGAAAAACCTTGGGAGTGTTACCTTTCAAAAGAGACCAAAACCATGCAATGTTCCATGGTTCCAAAACGTGTCTGTTTACTTTGAAAGCCGTTTTGAAAGCAATTTTAGGCTAATTTCACATGGATTTACAGGAATGGTGAGGGGTTAAACCAGTGGTTTCCAACCGTTTTGGCTTTTCCTATCTTACAAAAAGCAGTGTGTTACCTACAGTAGATACACCAATACTTTCAACTAAATGCCAGTGTCACAATGTTTACAGGCTCACAAAACAATGCTAACATGCCGATGTGTAGCAAGTAATGTTTACCATGTTTACCATCTTAATTAGATTTACTAATTAACACAAACCAAAGTACAGCTGACATGAGTGTTGCAGGTATTTGGTCAAAGTAACATTGAAAATTTAGCTGATGATGGTACTAGATGAAAAATGAGGGGTCATGAAAGTTATTACTATAAATCTTAAGGGAAACCTGAATGTTTATATTAAAGTTCAGACCAATCCATCAGCTATATGTCAACATATTTCACTGGGAAAGGTAAAAGTTTGACCCGCTGGTGGTGCTAAATGAAAATCGGAGGATAACCAAAGCCAGGAGAGTTCATGTCTGTACATTAATGGTACTCCAAAGTAGCCCAAATGTATGCAAGTGGTTCTTGAACAAAGTCCTCTACTGGCCCTGGTAATCATGACTGAAGCAAGGGAGGAAGACAGGTGACATTATTATGGCGGACGTTATTGCAGAGGAAGTCATGGTGGACATGAGTCAACAAAACATCCACCTTTAACATGGTAGACCGCTGTTTGTTTCATATTTTTAATATTTCTGTGACACATACCCACATTTGACAATAGGTAAATATGGGAAAAGCAAGGGTAGCATACTGAAGAGGATGTATTTTTTCCAACAGAGATTATGAAGGGTTTTTTAAAGGCACAAATAAATCACATCATCCTGCTGATAGAGGCATCGGATCAGACAATACTGTTTGACCACGTTTCATTGGCTGATAGAGGAAAAGAGAGGTGATTAAGATGCAGATTTTACCTTAACATTAGGATGTGATGATAATATAGATGCTTCCAAAGACCATTAGGGACCAGTAGGGAAGTTATCATCATCATATGGAGAGAATTTGACATGTTCCAGCTGTCACATATACCATGTGAAATATGAACATACCACATTTATGCATTTGCAGAGGTCCTTAGAAAAGGCTATTCTTACAGTCTGCACCTCAGCAGTACACCTGGTCTTGTTCTTTTGTTGCATTCTCAATCTTCTAAAATGAGTATTATTGTACATAATATGATGGCTATTATAGTAAAATCTCGCCAAGGATAACAAAACAGTTGGAGCCCACTTGAGGCTCATTGTATACATAAATGAGTAGCTCCTGTAGCACTTTAATAGAGCTGTTATCTAAATTTGCATCAATAACAAACTTTAACAAATGAACAGTGCTTGTTAATCTGTAAAGTGCCTAAATCCACTCTGTATTACTGGAGGGAATGAGAATGAATAAATGCCAGCCTGACAATGCATGTTTGCAATTCTAATGTCAAAGGATATCATAATGGCCCCACTGGATGCTGCCAACATAAACATGTTAACAAAGTACTTCACAGCTTAGTGCAATGCAGTGTGCTGTGGCTGCAATTGTAGAAATGAGAAGTGATAGCTGCCGTTGTGCTGCCACAGCCTCGCTAACTTTGACCATGCACAGCAAACTTTTGGTAATACTGATGCTATAGCAACGATGTGAGGGATCAAAATAAGCAGCTGTGGTGATATTTTCTTATTGTAGGTTCAGGAATATGACATCCATTCATCATGCAGAAAGTCTGAGCTGCCTCGCTCCCCTCTCGCCTTCCTTTTGCTCAAAAAAAGAGGGCCGCAGGAGCTCATGGACTTGGCCTGGATTCAGAGCTGAAGTATGCTTTACATAGCCGCAACAAAGGAAGTCCTATAGGACATCTTGATGTATGTAACCTTTGGCAAATGTTTTATGTGGAGGATCACAGCTTCAGCCCACAAGGACATCTCTCATGAGATCATACGCAAAGCGCTTTACGACTCATGATATTTGAGTGAGATAATCGCTGGGAGGACATCTGAGTGAGAGATATCTCGACGGCTCCCCCACTAAGAGGCCGTGTTGACCTTTCAGTAATGGTTGTTGCACGCTCAGCACAAAATAGATGCCCTTCAAGAGCAGCACAGAGGGTGCATTGTCATAGTCCGGAGAGATGCATTGCTTTCTTGCAGAACACAACACAGTGTTTGCAGGTAGTGTACTCTACACTGAGGATTGCCCTCTGCAGCCACATTGGCAACTTTGATCTCTTAGATTATGAAAACTGATTAAGTGAATTGTTACAAACTTTCTATCCGAACAGAGCTAAACCGATATGCTTCAATTCTACTCTGTTTTTGATCCTTACCAGCATCTGTCATCCATAACAGTTACCATCCTATGTTTGACAACCTTTCCTTTATTCCGGTGACTCTCTTTTCAACCATCTGAAGGCGGCATATATGCGTTCCATCTGTAGTCTCTAATTGGAATGATGTTGTGCATTGTCAAGAGACAATTATGCACAGCAGGTCTGATGGTTACATTTCGTGCAATCAGCGGCAGACTGTTGCAAAATAATACCTTTGTGCTTTTGTGCACATCACACTTTCTGTACAGTTTCAGATACAACGGGTAAGGTAAGGGTAAAGGTAAAGCTAATAGATCCCCTTAGGGGGAAATTCAAAATTGACACAACGGTATTCTTGTAATAAGTGATAAAATATAAAATAAAATAAAATACTTTATACAATAAGAATACAAAGGAGTGATATCGCAGGTCCTTTCTCCCTGCAGCTGTGAGACTGTACAATCAGCACTGCTCCCTCTTTTTCTTATAGCTGTTCGTCTATTTTACCGTCCGCTTGCTGCTGTAATAATGCAAAATTCCCCATTGTGGGACTAATAAAGGAATATCTTATTTTATCTTAATAAACAATCTCTAAAATAATCTGCAATGTACCTGGGATTAAACAGTAAGGACAGCCTCAGTCTTATTAGTGGGAGTGGGAGGTACAGGGTGTTGTGGTGTTGTACGGTCAACAGGTGTGTCAGATACTCCCACACTGAAAGTAATTCACACAGTCCCATGACATATCAATTAAAACTTCTCATGCAAAACTCCATTCAAAACCAATCCTCTCCTGGTGATTCCCCTCAACGGCAGACGGGTAAGCAGGGCATCCACCTCACAAGTCATCGCTTTAGAAGACTACGCCAAAATACCGTCTTAGAGTACAGACACACTGTAGACACACGGATGTGATTAGGGACATAAAGGGTTAAATAAAGAGTGTGTGTGATCCCAGAAACAAAACTGTTATTTTAATTGAATTACTAATTGAGTTGTTCATTATTACCATGGTCAGGAGGTATATCCATTTTTATGTTGCAATAAAAATGAAGAGAATCATTTCAGAACAATTAAATTAACTTGTATTCAACTTTAAAAATAACTGTTGAACCTGACCATGAAATGAGCAGATGTGGCCACGGCACACTTGACTGCGAGTTGCTGTGCGCTGCTTGTGCTGAAGAAGAAGAAGAAGAAGAAGAACACAGAGCTTTGAATCCCTGTAGCGATAATGTTATATAATATGTTGGTGCCACTATCTAATCAGCTGATCATCACTCTCCTGTCTAATCTACTATTTCTCCTCATCTAACCTGATTGCTGCACTGTATGTGTGATTCTATTCTACATTCATGACACAGCTGATAATATTGATATGATTAGGGGCCTTCAGCTTTTTACAGTCCAAAACAGAAATTGACACATTATTCATTCTGCATGTATTAACCTTTTCAGACACACATTTTGATATCTGAATTGTACACTCAGCATGTCTGTTCATACACACACTGTAACAGACTGAGGCTGTGTGTCTCCTTATGATACACAAGCCTCTTTATTATAATATTCTTTGACATTATTTTTTTTTTTAAATGACATAATATCGGGGTATTAAGCTGTTTAAGGTGTCACAGGAAGTGGTTTTAAATGTATCCTGAGGATTCAGTATGTGTAAGGCTGCTTCAGGGGCTGGATTAAGGACTAAGGATTTTCTTAGAGGCACAACGACCAGAGCAAGCAGCACTCTGACTCTTATTCAGACCTTGAAACTTGCTTTGTGTGTCTGTGTGGTATTTTAGTGACAAGCAACCAATGGTGCACAGGTGGCAGGTTCATTCAAAGGAAATTTTGTCCTAGATTTTGTGTTGCATAATTTATTGTTGCTTCCTGTTGACTGTCCAACTTTAATCCTAGTGGGTCAATTTTGATTGCTATTAACGTGTAAATATACATTATCGCCTAATTCTGTGTTGTACTCTCTTTAACCAACTTATTACCACACATTTTACACATATTTTTTTTTTTAAAGTTTTGGTCAATAAGCCTCACTATCTCATTTTTGAGTTTAAAAAATGTAAATTATGAATTATGTATTAAGTCAATTTAAGATAAGAGGAAAATATGTTGATGGAAACTGTTCTGAAACCATTTAAAATATAACATCTGTCAAAATGGACAGTTTGTTTTGACTTTTTATAAAACATAAAGTACAAATTATGAATCAATTCAATGAAAATTGTGATGATTATATTTGCAAATAATGTAATATGGAGAAAAAAAATGTGTTTAAATGAAAGAAATACACACTTCTGATATAAAAACAGGTCAAATTTGACCCGAGGACAACAGGAGGGTTAAATACTCTTCAACCAAAACTGTAAAAAGAAATAGCGTTTAATGTGGTTAGTCAGTAAATCAGTCTGCATTGATCTGTAAATGAATGTGGGTGATTGTTCAACTATTTCCTTTGTGCTGTATGAAAAGTTTCTCCTTCAGTTCATTAGATCCCTGCAGCATCTGAAGGCAGCACGACTGATAGTAACACCACAGTAACACCACACCAGAGTGCAGTGCTTTTACGCTCAGCTGTTCTCTGTTTACCTTCATTAAATCACCTGATGACACCAGGCTGTTACAGTATAACCACACACACACCTCTACACACATCACACTGGTCAGTTATAACTCCATATTCTGCTTTTTATGAAGAAGATGTAATTATCATCTCTTTTCCAACATTCTTCTCAGAAAAAGTGTGTCATGTTTTATCCTTAAAATACATTACAGTGCAAACACTGTTGTGTAACACTAATAACTAAATGATGTGACTATTTATAAGGTGAGATACATTAGAATTATTGCTGAAATAGCATTGGTCTGATTTAATCATATAAACAGCTTCAACAAACCAATGTCTTTCTTTTTTATTTCTTATCATAGTGACTTACAAGTGGAAAACCAAACTATTCCATCTGTCTTTGGCTGCAGATTTGTTGTGATGTTTGCTCTTATCATTTTTGCTCTGAACCATCCAGGAAATGAAAAGCTTTCCGTTTGTTGAGCTGTGTGTACTCACCTTCACCCAGCCTGTTTGCATGTCGCTCTGCTGGACGTACATGAACCAAAACAGCAGGGGTGCCTGGAGATGCTCACACAGTCAGTGCGCCTAAGACATACAACCTTACGCTTGTTGTTGCACTTGCACAGTTAAAATAGGGCCCTAATATTCAGGTAAGGGGAAAAAATATATATAAATCGTGTAAATGTGTGGATTCCTGAAAAGAGCTCAGACCTGACAGAAAGAGTGATGCACTGACAGCTGTAAAAGACAGGAGATATATATGAGGTAGTGAAATATATATATAAGGTAGTTATTTCCACCAAATTAGCATCTTAAAAAGAAACCCGAGAACATCAGTGTCTTATGTAACAAATGTAGGCCGAACACCATCAAACGAGTGCTTGATCTCCCCCGGGGCTCACAGCCATGTCAGTCAGGGTCAAACTGCTGTAAAGGATGTGTCAGGGCTTAGCATGAAGACGGGCAGGGCCATGCTTCTACAGATCCTTACCAATGGTGAGAGTCAGGCAATCCAATTCACAATGAGATCCCACCGGAGCCTGGACTCCGTGCAATTCGCCTCAGCCAAGCCTGTAATTGATATTTGTCAGAGGAAAGGGTGGTCCATGTCAGCTCCAAAGCTGCAGGGAGATGAAAAGAGGCAGAAGGGCGCGCTTGAAGCCGAAGATAGTAGAGGAATATGCCTGTGAGGCATCAAATGACAAGCAAGCTGATACTTGTAGCAGTCTGATTTATCATTAATGTATTTATTCCTGATTTCATGGATATGGAGTGTTTTTGATAACAACTTAAACCTTATCTTACAGCTTTTTCATGCTCTGTGCTGCAGTTGTAGTATATACAGTACATTGTGAAACCCTATTACTATTATTAGTTATATATACAGAAGAAAGATGTTTTGCCTCTCATTCAAAAGACTTCTTCTTGTAACGAATGACATTTCCCTTGACTTAACCCTTTCTGGATAAACTTATGAATTGAATCTTCTCAGATATTCTTAATGGCACTATTAAGCAGAACTTGTAGGAGTGTTTTCCCCACACATCAAGCAAGCACATTGATTCCCTTTCAGAGCTTTGACTCTTGAAATAACCATGCCTGGCATAAAAGCAATATTATAAAGAAGAAGAAGAAGAAGAAGAATTTGCTGTTATTCGGGTAAAGGTCCTCGCTGGCAGTAGCACTAAAAGTGGAAAAAGTTAAAGTCAGCTGCAGTAGATTACAGGAGTAATTGTATCGTTACTCAAGACCTGAGAGTATTCCTTAAATGTAAATGAAGTGGGAAGTCTTGTCAGAAACGTCATTTTTCTCGCTGCTTGGCTGCAACTTCGGCTAATTCTCGCATTTTCACGAGAGATCTGTTTTCACACCATCACACAAACCTTTTGTGAAGAGAACAAAGAAGAAGCAGAAACCTTCTGTTTATATCAATGACCATAGAAATCCCTGTGGAGTTGTCTACCATTGCTGAATGAATGTCATGGTAAATGTTCATTTGGCTGCACTTATATAGCACTTTTCTAGTCTTCCAACCACTTACAGCACTGTTACTCTACATTTAACACATATTCATACCCTGACAGCAGTGGCTGCCACACAGGGTGCCAACCTGCTCATCAGGAGGATCTAATCATTCACACACATTCACACACCATTGGCATAGCCATGGGGAACAATTCGGGGCTAAGTATCTTACTCAGGGACACTTCAACATGTGGACTGGATTCGGATGTGTGGACATCCCATTCTGCCTCCTGAGCCACAGCCACCCATCCTGTTATGGAAAAAAAAACAATATTAATATTAGTCATAATAGTTGTATTAGTGCTAGTAGTTTTAGCAGTAGCTGTAGTAGTAGTAAGTGGTAGCAGTTATACTTGATAATAAACAGTAGCAGTAGTGTGAGTACTGCCACACTACCTTCTACTCTGCAGCTCAACAGTATAACCCATTTGAAGAAGTGACCAATACTGCTGCTCTGAATAATGCAGTCTTTATTTGAACCACCCTGAGAGGTCCTTCGTCGTTTTAAAGAAACAACTATTACTTTTTTTTTTCATGAGGGGCATTTCCTGTAGTTATAGTGCCGTACTGATAGTGACAGTATCATCTGAGGGAAAAGATGACAAGCTGTGTGTGTTCTCCACCTCACTGTGAAAGTCACTGCAGTTTTTAATACTCTGAACATCAACCTGTTCCATCACAAGCCTGTTTCAAACACTCTACAGTACACTCCACCAGATATGTTGTCCTCTTTCCTGCCCCTCCCGTCATTCTCAATTGGAAAAACTCAATGACAGACACGCTAGTGATTGACAAGCCGGTGGGAAAATGGCTTTGGAAATACAGTTGGTTGAATGTTGAGCCCCTGTTCAGCTTTTTTTTGCTCTTTGTCGGTCATTCCTAGTTATTTCTTTAACTGTTGACCTTGTAAAAAAAAATTGCCGGTTGCTCCCCGGGGCCTCGGTGGTCCGGGTCACAGCGGACTGCATCTCATCCGCCCGAAAGCTGGCTCTCAACGGATGCTACATTAAGTGCTGCCAGCGCTCGAGAGACCGCTCACTACAGGGACCTAAGATCAGCCAGTGCTTCATAGGTTGGTGCTTACAGTACATGCATCACAGTAGGAAATGAAGCAGTTCAGCGTGACTGAACCACAGCAGTCCTGACACTGAAAGACAGAAAACACTCTGACAGAATAACGCTCTACCTCTGCATCATTTTTTTTTTTTTGCTGCAGTCAAAATTATGTTTCAGCTCTTTACATCTGCTTAAGGTTTTGTAGCTGTGTGATGAAGTAGCATCTAACTGACTTTTAAAAAGTTCCCCCCCCCCCCCCCTTCAAGTCTAATCTTCAGAAACCCTGCCACTTGTCAACCCCTGGAGGAAGGTTTAGTGTTGGAGATGAATTGATGTCATAACAGAGGAAGAAACTATCAAAAAAAGTGAGATTGTGATCAATTGGATTATGAATAAGCTCATCTGTGAGGGGAGCCTCCAAGAAGGCAGAGGAAAGGTGATCTGCAGACAAGAGGCAGCGAGAGAAACAAATTTATGTCAGTGGCAATCTCCCCCGGCTTCTTGTTGTCCCTGTCATAATTAGAGCAGAGCAGATAGCATCAGGGAGGATGGTGCAGACAGAGGCTCATCTCTATACTTTCTCCCATCCTTATTACTAATGGCTGCCTTTGATACATATTGAAACAATGCACTCAGCACTTGAAAACCATTCTGAATAATTCTTGCTGTTGCATCTCGGAGTGCCAGTGCTATACTGGTCCTACAAGGATTACTGAGATCTCATAAAATTCACAGTGTTCAGTCTCAAAGGAAACACTGAGGATATGAGCCTTGTATTTTTTGAGTTAAACAAACTGTGGGTTCTTTTTTGGGAAATATGTTGAGTGTGCAAACTTCAGCAGAAGTACAATGTCTTTGTAGTGAAAAGTCATTCAGTGTTTGCACTGGATGAGTCATTGTAGAAGTCATTGTCGTATATATTTGTGCTATCAATCATCTGCAGACTACAAATTTAAGTGCAAACTGTAGTTTCATCTTCCTAGAAAAATCCAGAGGTGGCAGTGACATCTGCATATGTGCGTCACTGCAGGTCAGATAACGTTTCTTGAAGGGCCCGACCTACACTGGATTTTTTGGGGCGATACTGATGTTAAGGAGTAAAAAAAATCCTGATATCGATCACCCTGTAATCTTATATATAGATATATATATATAAATATATATATATATCTATATATAAATATATACCATCTGACAGTAAACTTTATTGTATAAAATGACATCAGTGCACTGAAACCGTAAACATTAAGTAATAATTATAAATAAATATGTTTTATCCATTGTAAAGCATCCTCAGGTTTGTGAAAGACACTGTATAAATCACACCTATTATTATTATTATTATTATTATTATTATTATTATTATTATTATTATTATTATTATTATTATTATTATTATTATTATTATTATTATTATTATTATCTATAATTAACTAAATATCAAAACACTATGTTTGTGTATATTAAACTTAAATTAAGAAAAACGATCAAATATACATTAAATGCAGCCTATATAACTTTTAAAAAAATAATTGGCACATATACAACATATATGATGATACCGATATATCTGTAATAGGCCAATATCCGCCAATAATATTAACTGACCAATATATCTGTCAGGCTTTAGTTTCTTTGCAAAGTTGGAAAAGAAGAATATACTATCAGGTTCTCTGGAGGTGCCTTCACTTACCCCCTCTCTTTTAGCATGCAAGTTACATTTCTATTTAGGTACTCACCAGCAAAAAAGATTCTTCTATGAGATGCTCTGTTAGAAAATAGGAGCACTATTTACTACTATCTTATCTGTGGTCCAGTACTTGGGTGACTTTTTAAAAGGATTAGGATGAGGTTCATGTTATTTTATCTGTGAACTTTGAAAACTTGACTAAAAACAGCAGCGTTGAAAAGTTCCCGCCGCAGTCAATTTCTTAATCTAATCCTGGGCTGCTTTTGAACAGACTTGAGCAGCGACTTACTGGGTAGAATACAAATTGCTTGATGAAATGAAATTTATTTCTTGATGCCAGGTTATCTTCAACAGATAATTGCTAAATCCTTTGGCTGCCTCGTTCAGCAGAAGGTAGCAAAGGATGGATGTAACTGGCATTAAAAACCACAGCGCCTGTGTCAGTTGTGTTTCTCTTAGTGGAGAATTTAAATGGCTTTGGTATTTGGTCCCAACTGTCGCTCATAAAGTAATTTCATCTCTCTGCTTGTATTGGTAGCAGTGGGGAAACAGTCCAATACTAATATCAAATAAATGTTGTATGCACCGGCTGTGCATACTAACTACATATGAAAGTATAAAACACCTAAAGGAATGACAGAGCGTCATCAGTGCTGACTGCTTCTGGGCCACCGTATGCCTCATAATAACAGACATTTACCTTAACCCAAAACCCAAAGTAGGAATAGTGTTAAAGAGTAAATCGTATTTCAATCAATCTAATCAGAAGTTCCATGTCTTTTCTCATTGAGACAGAAACATTTCTGGACTTCAAAAAATTGATATAGTTTGAAAATTCCATTAGCTTAGAAAATGGAAAATGTGATCAGGAACATTGAGACACACGGTGGGACTGCGTGCTTACCTGCAGGTTAAATGCAGAGTTTGAAAAGTTCTACTCAGAATTTCTTTTTTATTTTCCGTCATGTTTTGAATGTCTTTTTATTAAACTATGATTCCTGGAAACAATAATTTGCCAATTTATACAACTATTACCTTTCTGAACCTTATTACATTCATTTTTTTGTTGACATTGTGCACTTGAAGCTGTTATTTAAATCTCATTTTGGAGGTCATTTTAGAGGCTTTGTTTGCTGTGCTGTTGTAAGACAATATTAATGTGACTGAACATTTAAGATATTAGATGCAAGGAGATGAAAGTCAAATACTAATGTTTAAATCACGGTGCCTTCTTTTATATCAGTATTTATTTCTTTTCATTTTTCACTGAACAGAACATGTGGCTTCTAGCTCATAAGCATTCAGCACACAACCTCCATGCGGACCATAAGGTTAGGAGCATTGTGGCATATTACAGACATTAATCTCGCAAGAAAATGATGTATTGATCTTTGGTGCACCACAGGTGGATCATGAAATGACCATTGATGCATAATTTAGGAAAGTCCTTCCAGACTTCTGCTACAGGAGAATGAAAGGTACGACTTTACGAGTGGCTCACTGTTCACAGCTAAAACCACAACAAATGTCACTTCCTGTCAATCACAGTGACATTTAAGATAGTAACCAACATCCACAGCACTTAAAAGCACACAACAGTAATTGTGCAGTTTTTTCATCCATTTTCTAAACGGTGCCATAAGTGTATCACCTCCCAGCCAATCCCCAGCAGTAACACACATAGACATCTTCAACAGCATAATGAGTAGTGCTAGAGAGATTAAAAACCCTGCTAATATTGGTTTATAATATAATAGTCATTTTACAATGATTACTATATGATGACGTTTGTCAAAATTTAATATAAAACTGGAGCAATGTTAAAAAATTAAATTTTAACGCCAATAACATTTTTATAATAAATGTTGGGACAGTATTATACATGAAGGATGAAAGTACTTTGAAGCCAATTGAGATCAGTCTTTCCTTATGGAAGTGACAAATAAGCAACAATCAAATCAATCAATTTATATTTTTATAGTTTCAAATCACAACAAAAGTTATCTCAAGGAAACATTTCACATAAAGCAGGTCTAGATCTTACTATGACTACTATTTATAGATATGTTCATTTGTGTTTTAGCATGGATTAAACACTGTTCTCTGTTGCAGCTACATGCTGTGATTCTGGATGATAGTGCATATTTTACATGAATAAACTTGCATAATGCAGCTTCAGGTACAGCTGAAACCATAGAAACTTTCCATGGAAATTGTCTAGCATGGAGAATCAGTGGTGGTACAGGTTTCTATGGTTTCAGCTGTACCTGGACTCATCCTACCAGTGCAGTGCTAGTGAGATAAATGAATGCCACAGCGACCTCTGGACTCAGGTGTCCACTCTGCTTCCTTTTCATGGGGAAAGACTCTGCTCTTCCTATTCAAAGATTTAAAAAAAAAAAAAAAAAAAAAAAAAGAGGGTCGATCACTGCCCTAGAAAAATTGTAATTATTTCAGTGGGTGGAGAATCCCAGTGAGGAAAAAAAAAATCTCATTTCACCAGGATAGCAGACCTCCTGTAAAATATGCCTCTCCCTTTCATAAACCTGGCAAATTGGGACAGTGAAGACCAGGTGCCACATGGGGAAAACATTGTAATCAGACACTCATTTATGATTGCAGCACCAAACATCCACCACATGTGGCTCTTGAATGGTGTTTTTTTTTGGAATTGGAGGATCCATCATTTTGTCTTTCATTTCTCTGTTTATTCAAAGATTTTAAAGGCGTGCAGCATGTGGCCTGTGTTGACTATAACTGTCCTATTGAATCTGATGTGTTGAAACCTGCTGCCATCCCATCACATTGGACCTGTGGCCCAGCCCCCCCCCTTCACATGTATACACACACACACACGGTCATTCATGAATGCCTTCAAAGCAAAGCCTGTATATGAAATCACTTTGAAAGATCTCTGAATACATCAGAATTTCAGAAAAGAAGATCCTGAAACTTTCTTTTTCGTTTCTAAAAGTAGCCATTGGTTCATTTTAAGTAGAGCTTAAGTGAACAAAGAGGAGTATAATGGTCTTCCTTGGTGGAATCGAGCAGCGAAGGACATTGGACTTTAAAATTTAGTCGAGGATTAGAGAGGGATTAATACGAGCATAGCAGATAAGAAAGAAGGAATGTGTGAGGCGGAGATGCCTCTGTTGTACAGTGTTGATATTCAAGAGATGTTCTTAACACCTCCTGTAAATCACGGATGCAAGGATTTGAATCTGTGCCTCCTATGAACAGAGATTTAGAGCCCGTCGTTTCATTAATACACTGATTAAAAACATGTTGCCATTTGATGATTATGAATTTCAGGGAAGCGCTGTTGTACCTCTCTGCGGTACCTACATTCCCCCTTTACTCTGTTTGTAACTAATGCACTGTGGTGTTGGGCTGGTAGTCTAACAGAATATAACTTGTTCGACATGTTTTGTTTATTTCCTTTAATATTGCTCACAAGCTTTATTTCCTCCTCACCTGATTGTTTTAGAGGGCTCGATCCTACTACATCACAATCTTGAACCTACATTCTGTCTCCTTCTCTGCATATTTGGAACAGTACAATTAGCCCTCAGTTAGTTGACATTGAAACTGTGCTGACAAAAGCTAAGGAAGTGGCAGATTTTGCATCTCTCACCACAAACGTTTACCACAGATGTGTTTTTTTTTGGTAAGTAAATCACTGAACGATTAGCCTGAAAATAATTAGTTTTAATGCTGCTCTCCTCCTTGCTCTGGAGGACAAGCTGTGTCAGGTAATTCTGGTCTTATTCACCTTCCTCTGCATATCAAATGGCACCTTTAGGCCTTTTCCTCCATTACAGAGATGGAAGAACAGTCCTCAGTATGGCAGGCAACACACTTCAGCAACATTAAAATCACCCACTTCAGGCTCGCTGATGCCTGGCTGTGTTCTGTGTGTAATATTTTTTCATTAGCTCGGTGAAGTTTGGTTCAGTTTTGTGTTTGCTGGGCTGTTACAGCAGTCTGTCCTTTTTACTGTACATGTCAAAAGCTCTGCATGTCTTGTTGGTTATGACAGGTTGGATGTGAGTGTTTCTGACATTCACAGAGTGTATTGTTTCTGAGGCAGCTGTTGTAAACCCTGAACAGTTTATTCTGTATTTTCTTTCTTTATTATATCACTGAAAAATAGCATAACATTTGAACTGAATTCGGTGTTTATGTATCATACATATATATAAAATCCGTGCATTGCCTTGCTACTTTCAATACTTTCCTATTTTAAAGCAGGCTTGATACAATCTTCTCTTGCTTTGGGGGTTATGACATCACTGCTGTTGTTTTTTTAGACATTATTTTTCACAACTTTTTCCAGTTTTAATGTTTCATCGAGTACATTAAAATAGGACACATCTCTAAACTGGGGGGGTGGGGGTCATAATAAAATTCAGCCATGCTCCCACAGAAATAATAATAAACTGTTAAATAAGATCAAATGAATTCAATGTGCCTCAAAAGAGTCTAAAGTTTATCTACCCATATACATCAGCCTGCACAGAATGAGAAAAGAGACAGTTTTCTTCTCTAGAGGGGGGCCAGCACTAAACTGTGATATGGATTAGAAAAATATTCCCACAACAAAGATGGTTATCGTGGCATTATTAACTGGCTAATGACTTTTTGTCTTGCTGGATGTTTGCTTTGCACAGTCCTGTTTCAGGGTGGCACTTCATTGAACAAATAAATGTAACTGCATATGCCTCCCGCTTTATCCATTGGGCTTTGGCTGAGGGAATTATCTGAGCATATTGAATTCATAGATCATTGTTGCTAGCTGGGGGCTTCAAAGTATCATTAATATTCTGATTCTGGAGATCTGTGAACGGCTCTCTCTTTCCATCTCTATTATTACAGCCTCATTCCCAGGTTGAAAAGCGACTACTGGAGATTTCAAAGAACTATTTTTTTGGTGTGCTGACTTTGAAATGTGCCACACATAGAACCACAGACAGTGTTTTCTTTTGTGTCATAAGAGTGCAGCTCATTGAAATGCAGTTATGTCTAAAGCTGATGCTTTGTGTTGCTTAGCATGTAATCATTATATTGATCAAGGGGTGTCCAAGTGCGGTTATGTCTTGATGTAGAAAGTTAGGTTGACTTAGGAAAGATCTGCTTAGGATCAGCTGCTGTTAGCAGCGGGGGTTTGTCAGATTTATGCAGACGGGATTTTCTCCTGTGCTTTTACAGGGATTTGAATTGATCAACAGTGAGAGTTTTAAGAAGTCAGTTTTTGGTTTAAACGTTTTTTTTTCTTCTTTTTTTTTTTTTGTGAAATTGTAAATATTTAGTCTCCCCTCAAAGAGGTTGTGTGTTTTCAACACAAATTACATGATGTTGACTTCAGTTGTGCCATGTGAGAAAGTTACACATCCGCCTCATGTTAAGAGTAATGCTGCAATAACTGGCTTGATGGCAGTGTTCATTTGTGGTCTAGTAAAACATCGGAAAGCTTCTTGGAAGACTTGAGTCTTTTTTTATTCTTAAATCTTAAAAGATATGACTTTCTAACCTTTTGTGCACAGAGCCTGGATTTGCATCTTTAGACTATATCCTAATTTAAGGGAATGTCAGGAGTTATTTAAGGTTTCATGGTAGGTCAGATGTGTTGCGTGGTCGCGGTAAGACTGGGGGCAAAATCACCCCCTCAAAAATAATTGAGCAGAAATGAATGAAAAGAAAAGGATTGTTAGAGAATTTCCTTTCAAACAGAATATAGATAGGATGAAAGCAGGAGGACATGTTGAAAATTATATATTCCTTTTAGTGTTTCTTTGTGGAACTTTTGTCTTGCTCATAATGACAGCCTCAAACTGTCGTTAAGAGACAAGACGGAGACTAGTCGAGTCCTGATCCCATTGTGCTCTGGTACTTGGAGTGCTGTTATGTCTAGAATCAACATGATGAAACCCGACCAACATCCTTTCCTGAGTGTTCATTGTCAGCCTATTCAAATGACAAACTAATGGCAATGTTTGTATTTGCTTATTTGTGGGCTGTTGCAACTCACTGTAAATGCCTTGATTATAATGATGAACACATTGTTGGTTCATTAATGAAACACCCTTTGGTGTTTGGTAAGCTCCCACCTCTTGCATGGCATGACTCAAAAATATCCAAACATGTACTGATATACAGAAAACACACACACACACACACAGTCGCACCGCCGCATGCGTCATCAAGATGCGAAGCATGGAGGCAAAAACACATGAAGGCAGCAGCACTACCTCAGACTCTGCCTGCACCATTAATACGACATCTTCGTATGATGACTTAAAACTATTTTGAAATCTGACGCATAGTTTCAGTGTTAAAACTGATCAAATAATTGCTGTCTGTGGTTCTATATGAGCTGTGGCAATCATTATGAAAAATAATAGCTCGCAGCAACATATTGAAAAAAAAAAAGAACTATGAACTAGTTCATTTTTGGAACTGTGAACTTAGTTCAACATGTTGAATTATGAACTATGAACTGAACTAGTTGATTTTAAAATGTGTGAACTGAACTTTGAACTAGTTCATGTAGAAAGTGAACTTTCCCAACACTGATAAATAAGTAGAAAGGAAAAGTCTACACCATCCTAACATGTGCGTTCCATTGTGCTTTATTGTTCATAATGATGTGTTCATAAATTCTCCCATTAATATCATGGCCACTTGCAATGGTATAAAAAATGCTGGATTTGAATTACCATTTTTGGGTAATATGCATTTTTTATCAACCTCAGAATAAATGCTACTTTACAACTTCTACAAATGAAATATTAATTTAGAATATAAATGATAGTGATAAGATACTGCATTAGAGCTGTGCAGATATCAGAAATGAATGCACAATCTCCTGCTCAGAATCACATTCTGATCAGTATCTTTATATGTAGCCACTGCAAAACAATTTAACAATTTAATTTTCTGTTTATTTATATATTTGTATTATTATTTTGCACATAAATATAAATATAGAAAATGTACATTATATACTTTTCTGTACCCTCCAGCTTCTCCAAAACAATGTCCTCAACCTTTTTTTTTTTTTTTTTAACCTACACTGGCATCCATTTGTCAGAAATAGTTCTTATAGAGATTGGTGCATGCTTACGATCCATAATCTCTCATTTTGACAGAGACAGATAACATCCAATTATCTAATCTTGGATAATGACTTCACTGATGGCTTGTTACCTTGGTGAATGTAGACCTGAGCTCTCCGGGTAAAGGATGCTGTAGTTGGCTGTGTGATATCTGTCTGTTGGTGGTAAGATATCTGGTGAAATGAACATCAATCGCATCGAAAGAGCACTCTTAAAAATAGTAGAGTAAGATGCACAGAAAGCAAACATATCAAAGACATAGGTGGAGAGAAAAAAAAAATACAGGGAGAATTGTCCATCCTGAATCCTCTTTGTCTGAGCCTGAGACAAGACCCAGTAAAAATGGTTGATTCCGAGACCTTCAAAAAGTCGGCTTCAGAGACCCATCTCAACTTCTACAACACCAGTATGTATTTAAAACAAACCAACAAATCACTGAATAACAAAAAAAAAAAAAAAAAAGATTGAAAAATACCAAACTACTGCACATTATAAGCTTGACTGCAACTCTGCCAATCAAATTGTAACATATCCAAGCCCCACAAAAAAGTTTGCTATGATCTGGGGATGTGACGTGATAGGTGTTGATCCAATTGAAATGTCAGTTCTCATTCCATAATGTGCAACTTCAGCTATTCTGCTCCAGATCACGCAGAACTTTTTATTCAGACCATGTCAGAGATGGCTCTTCCTCTCCCTTAATCTTCAGACATACCATGACACTTCTGATTCACTTTGAAATGCCATTAACATTAGATGTGAGCTCAACCCTAGGCTTTGAATCCTTAAGGCTCTTAAATTTGGGGAATGGTGGAGTGGAGCTGAGGAGGATTGGTCGGGAGGATTCACTTTCACTTTCATCACATTTTCTGGCTTTGCTTCTTTTTCCATTAATCTTTGAAAAGGAGAGAAAAGACACTTCTACAAGCAACAAGCTTCCGTCTTTCTATACACTGATGATTGCTCCCTTGTACTGTGGTATTTTGTTACCGGACGTTGGATTGAGTCAAGTGGCAGCTTACATGTCCGTTGCTTTGTGCTGCTACTCAGATGCTCTTTTACAAAGGACACAAGGTTAAGAATGGGATGTCTCCAAAGTCCTTCACTTGCATAGATGCATTTACATGTTGCTCTGTGACATTTGATCAATGCACCTGCAGCACTGACCTTTGCACAAATCATTTAGTTTATTTAGTACGATTGCCTTAATTGTACATACATAGTTTGTGGAATATGAGTCTAAGATCACTTAATGTTTAGTACTTCACCTTTATTCCCATATACAATTATATAGAAGTGAGATTACACATATAGCACATAAATAACATAACAAATGTTAGCATTGCATCAACCTCTTCTTCTTATTCATGCTCTGTCCATTGAGTCATAACACACATAAGCACCCAACCAACTTCATTCTAACTAATATACACCCACGTACCCTAACATGCACACACTATACCCATATGTTTAACCCTACAGTTCTGCATATGCCTGCTGGGAAGCTCTGGAGCTTAAAGGAGAGAGGTTCAGCAGAAAGTTCAATGTATTAGTGACTGTACTATCAGTATTATACAATCACAGCCACATCTGTATACAGTACATGACTCCAATTTATGTAAACTCCACTGGCAAACTCCTCCTTTCCACTGATATTGTGGATCAGTTGGGTTCTTAATCACTTTCAGTAGCTTTAGTATTGCTGGTGCCGGTGTACTTAATATTGAAAACATCAGTCCTTGGTTGGAGTTTGGCTGTTGTACTTTCCATTAAATGTTCACTTTTTAACCTTTCTCTCCATTGTTGGACAGTTGGTGGTTTTACATTTCTCCCTAATACTGTAATCATCTTCTTAGCAATAAGCAGCAACATCCAGGGCTCCAAAATTATTCTTTTGCTCTCAGTGTCCTGCAACTTTCCTCAATTCTACTTCCAACTACTACAATTAGTTTGGAGTTCATATGTACATAAATCTCATGTTCATCTCCTTACTGACTGCAGTGTTAAAAGGAAAAAAGCTCTGTTATCACATCTGTTTTAAAAAAGGTTGTCAGTTGTTCTATTCACATCTCCTGGTGTCAAAGTTCTTTTGTGTTATTATTTTTTGCAGCCTCCGCTGTGTTCTGGGAAAATGTCAATCACATATGCATGTATAAACTTCTACATAATTTATGAGTGATGATTATTACAGTACTTCTCCACACGCTCATTTCCTGAGTCAATGAAGAAATGTTTGCATCTCCAGCATTTAAAACACTTTTCTATTCCTAAATCCAGGGTGAGCATTGTGGGTGTATGGTCATGAATTGTTATTGACTGTATACCAATCAAGTACTTTATACATATATTACTTAGTTTAGTTGAATAGCATGAATAGCTCCCCTGTACATTTGTAAAGATGCTAAAGTCCGTCTCCATGGGTCTACTAACCCCAGCTCTCATAAGATGTTCTTCAGTGTTTTGGATCTTGTTGATTTGCTCTCTACCAACATTAAAGTCTCTGCCAGGAATCATCATAGCTATTGTATTATTTGCAATTATGTTTTCTGTGTCTCTATAGAAGGAGAGATTGTCCTCTGTTGGAGCACAGATATTAAGTATCGATGCATCTTTCCCACTTATTGTTCCAATTACTATGACATGTCTCCTCAGTATGACTTGGAGCACTTTTTTTCTGTAGAAAAGACTTAATTCCTATTGAATGAGATGGCCACCCCTCTCCTTTCCTTCTCCCATAGGAGGCTCTGAATACCTGGCCCACCCACTCTCTACTAAGCTTTTTGGGCTCAATTACCACCAAATGGGTTTTTCTCTATAATTGCCTCCACAACCAAGCTTTTTAACTCGGTTCTTTATTGTGTGATCTAACTCATGAACATTACAGCTTAAATTGTTCATTGTGAAGATTTGTCTGTAGGCTTTCTTTTTTTTCCACACAGTAAATTGATCAGGAATCGTGAAGGGAATTGATAAAGACCCAGATTGATAGCTAGAATAGATAATGGCATTGCTATCAATAAAATCTTAAACATTCCCATCTCTATATTTGAAATGTAGAGATGGGATGTCTCTCAACACCAATAAACATAAATCCTGACAGTCCTTACTTGTCCTTTAAATTACTAAACAACAAACAAAAATGAACATGGTTTGTAGATTTGTTAGTTAATGCACACAAAGTGTCGTTTCGGATGATTTCAATAATACATGAATGTATCTTCGCTCTGCCAGCTGTGCGTAATATGTGCAGAATTTCCAGAGAGGTCAGAATATGATCTTCTGCCACCAAGTCTATCCTAACAGGAGGAAGTGAACATGATCCATTAAACACATGGAGGATGCTTCTGCCTATGCAGTCTGCAGGTAGCATATCAGTGCAAATCAATCATAAATTATTTAATTTATTTCCCCAACACAGTCGCTTCTACAGTATCCTGCACCCTGGACATGTACCTTCACTGCCCAGCTGCAGCTCTGAGTCTATATGACAGGTCTGGTCAGGTTGTACACTGATGAGCAGGGTCCAGATTTATCTGATTGCTTCATGTTGAGCTTGGCAGGTGACGGGCAGGCACGAGTTTGCAAACTGGACTATTTCAAAGAGATTAACCCTTACATACTGTTCATGTTCTGACTCATAATTAGTCTTTACACCAATTCACATGTTCTAAATCCCCCATCAGTTTGATTAATATTATGGAAAACAGACATTCAAATATACTATTTTATAGTCCAGGAGATTATTTTATAGAATATAAACAATACAACATGGTTGAATGCCGATTTTTGATTTTGTTTAAATAAACTCAGGTCAAACTTAATTTGCATATATAAAAATGTGTATCAGCTGCAGAAAAATAAAATAAGATAATGCAATTTATTTCCATCTTTGTATACTGCGGGTCACATTAGTAAAAACAACATACTCACATATTTAAAACAAATTCATGAGCATGTTTTTCTTTTTTTTCTGCATTTAGGATGAATGTGTCTTGTTAGTCACTTCAAATAAGCGGCTGATGCGTGCCCACTCATTCACAGCACAGGAGCCACATATAAAGGTTGCAGCATATGCTCCATTATGTATCTTTGAACACCTTTTGAGGCCAAGCTTAGACTGTGTGGTGATTCAGGTTTAAATAGCTGAATTCAAAAAGAATGAACTCTAGATATAGAAAAGTTGTTGTTGCATGAATGTAAGCTTCATAACTCTTTCATCATATATCTCTTTCAATCCATAGAACATAAACCTTGATCTTAAGAGACACTAAAATATCGCCATAAATAAAGACAATAAATCCTTTAGTCTTACTCCACGATGACTGTGGTACAAATGAACAATATAACATCTAGTGCCACAGGAAGTCGGTCTGTTAAATCACTTGAACATACCAATATTGTTGCTATATGAAGTAGTTCAGTTGAGCATTCCTCTCACTTCTTACAGAACTATACAAGCCTGAGAGACAAAAAGAACTGTGCTGTTGTTTAATGTCTTACTGTGTGTGACAGCATTTATAAGAAATCAGGCCATCTACACAATCAATCATTCACATGTTGCCTCCCACCCTTTACTGGTTTCCATTTTAAATCATTACCATTATCAAAATTTAAAATCAGAAATCCTTAAAGATGTAGGTCAAGCTTCACACAACACAGATGCTATGTCAGCTGTGTCCTTACTATCAGGACACAGACATGACATTAATGCCACTGGAATAATGTCTTGATATGAATGAATATGCAAGCAGGCATTAGAATAAAACTTTTTCTGATCTTTGAACACGTGGTGACACATGCGGTCTAATGAAGGCCACAGGGGGAACATCTCATTGAATGTCACCAGCCCGTGAGATGTTTCGGAAAGAAAAAATGTTTCAAAGATTTAAAAAGGGTTTGAAAGTCAGCCACTGTCAGCACACCACTGCTGTACTCAATGTTGAATATCGCCTGGTACAAATATTAAATATTAAGAATTAGATCAAATAACAAGAACATGACTTACTCACTCTTTCATGACTTCTCAGTCTGGATGTGTGTCTTCATATTAAACAAGCTAAGCTTTCCCTCTTTTTTTTTATTCAGCTGCACAATGGAACATTTCCAACCAAAACATAATGACATATATTAATAACATAATTCTACAACAACATCCACCTGAGACTGAAGGACTGTCATTAAAGGCTGATCCAATGTATGATGAGAGTTTTTACTGTGCAGCCTTTTAGCATTTTTTTTTGTTTGTTTGTTTTTTTTACTCACTCACTTACTGTGACCACTTCCTTCATACACAGTACTGAAATATCTGTCATTACATCGCGTTTAGCTCTCACGTAGTGGCATTCTGTAAGTCACATGGCAACAGACTTCACACATAATGATACACTTCAAAGTCAGCTAAGTTGAAAGCCTGCTGCTGCTGCCGCTGTTAGTGCCTCCTCTGTTCTCCTGTCAGTAATTAATGACTTAACAAAGTCGAGGAAGAAACAAGAGAAAACAGCCAATTGTAGTTGTTTTAATTTTTTTTTTTTTTTTTTTTTTTTTTTTAGGAAGTGCTTTGGACATGCGAGTCATGCATGCTCAACTCCTCAAAGTTTCCTATTAGTGATGGGAAAGTACTGTAACAGTGTGGTAGAGGCCATAGAGTACTCACAGTACTCTATAATGAATGGAATTATAAAGCTTTAGAGAGCAAAACTCGCTGTAAGGGGGAAACTTTTATCTTACTGGTACCTCCACAGTCTATCTTGAATTTGAAATGCTATCACATCAATTACGAAAAGAACATAAAAAGAAAAACAAACAAATTATATATATATTGTTGAGCATAGAATAGACACAGACATTTTCAACATTAATGTTCTGTTTGTTGTTGTAATGCAGTGAAATTATAGCTCTTATACTTATTTCATTAGAATGCACACTTCACTTAGGTATGTGCACTTATATGTTTAAGTGATTATTCAGTATATGATTATCAACACACTTCATTTTTGCAGCATACACAAACAGTTCTAGGCCACATAAACACCCGTGAATGAGGAATCCAAGAAAATCTGTTATTTTAGGATGAATTTTACAAGCCAGCATTATGTGTGTCCACACTGGATGCAACTGCTCAATAACACATACTGTAAGAAGACATTTCCATAGTAACCCATTAATCAGTCAGTCCACTAACTCCCCAACACTGCATGAATCTCCTCATTTTAACCTTGCCGCTTGTCACTTACTGTGCTGAGGTCATTCTGCACGCAGCATATGGACGCATGTCAGCACAGGTCACCACTCCAGATGTGCATGAATTTCAAATTTGTCCCAGAAGTAAATATTAGTAATTAGTTCCTCACTCCCATCGTGCCATTTTAGTCATGTCAGCTGGGACATATTAATCACTCCTTACCATCAAACTCTTCTGCTTTACTCTCCTGTCACATGACACATTTATACGATTTAAACTGAAAAATATGTTTTCATGACAGAGCACATTGATGGATTTTAATAAAAGTCACTATTCTAATACAGCAAATCACTGTTAATATGTAAATCAATAAATGATGAAAATAAGGTAGAGTAGATGAAAGGTAGGTTATATCTCTTTTTCATCTTTTTACAACCGTAAATTTCATATTCAACACCCTCACGGTATGTTTGGGTTAGTTTTGACCCGGTCTAAGAATCTCCTCATAAAAAGTGTCTAGATGTGTTTAGAAAGCATCAATAGTGGATCTGACTGATCAATAAATGTGATTAAACCTTGATTCATGTTTCAGAGAGCAGAGAGAGTGTATTTTTTAGCTTTTACACCACTAAACATCTCCTATCACATTTCAGAGTAAAAGACATTCAGGGTGTTTCTACGGCTGTCAAAATGGGTCAAATGTGACCCAAACAGTATGTAAAGGTTAAAGAATAGTATTCAGCCTGTTCTCACAAAAAAACGTCAATATAGGTCTAAAATTCAATCTGGCAAAAACAAGTTAATAAAGTTGTTGTTGTTGTTTCATTCATCTGGTGGCTGTAGTAATTATGACCCGGGGATGTGACGCAGTTGACGATGTTACTATAAGGCAACTTAATGAGATGATTTTGACTTATTATAGAAAGGTGAGTTGGGTGAATGGTGAGAGAGATAGATGGTTGGTGGTTTTGTGGTTGTGTCAAATCTAACCAGACCTTAACCACAGCGGCGTCACATCATTATTTTTTAAATGATTTGTCACGGTTTTGGAAAGCAGCATCGGATGGGCCTGTGGGTCATTGTGGAGTACATTACTACAGCTGCTACATGGCATAATTGTAATTAGAGGTTGTTTTTTTGCTGGCTGAATTTTAAACCTATACTGTGGTTTGCCTATGAGGATGTGCTGTATTCATTAGAAATTGTGGAATGTGCCGTAGTGCAGCTGGGTCATGTGAGATGTCATTTGAATGCACTGGAGCAGACTTTTGATAGTGCTACATTCTACCTTGAGTATACTATATGCACATAGTGATCAGGTTGTTTTAGTATTTCAGAGCCTCTCTGTCTGTTTTCAGTGACAAACTTTTACTGGAGGTCACATCCAAACTGAGATGAAAAGAAAAAGGAAACAGGAGAACAAATGATGTCATTAGCTTTAAAATGCCTTGGTAGTAGATGTGTCCAATGAACACACCGGAGTGTTCAGGTCATAGCCCATACACCATCTCTCAGCAAATTACTCCTGTAGTCTGAGTTGCTTAATTGTATTGATCCGGCTGTCTTTTTCTACTTGAGTGTCGATTATTTTTGGCCCAACCCAAGAGCTAAACAAGTCGAGGGAATTTACAACAAACTCAAAAACCATGAAGGGATCTTTGCAGAAGGCGGTCTGCAAAAATAAGCAAAGTAAACCTTTGTGAGCACAACTGGCAACCACATTTAGATTAGACTCATTGATGATTTAACGGCTGAAATGCTCCGCAAAGACCAGCAACACCTCAGTATCTCTTCAGATGCTGGCTTTGTTTGTTGTATGAACAGTTTAGAAGTCATACTTAAATGCAACAAACAAGTATATATACTATACTGGATGTTCATTGGTGTGATTTTACTAGCAGTTGGACCAGAAAATGGAAATTCTGATCACTCAGACAGCTCATAAACTATTGACTGAATGAATTTCAGCACAGATATTCATGATCCATGGAGTGTGATACCTAATGATTCTGCTGAGCACTTGACCTTTCCTCTGGCCACACTGTCCGTTCAACATTTGCAACTGAACATATGGGTTCATCTGTCAATTATTTTCTCGATGAATCTATTTATTGTTTCAACTAGAAAATGTTGATCACCGTTACCAAAAGCCCAAAATGTTTAGTTTTGTCCTAACCAAAACACCGTAACCCAATGGTATCCAGTTACTGTCATAAGCCGTTTTCACACATGAATTCCGAGGAATATCTGGAGAATCTGGTCCGGACATTGCCTGGAGTTTCGCTTTTACACATGTAGCACACAGCAGCTGATTGCCTGTGACGCATTCTCACCTTTGCTTTAGGTGGGGGGGGGGCGCGGGCGCGGGCGCGCTTGTGTAGAGCGTACAGATGACACATGATGATACAAAAAGTATGCTGGGAATTGAAATTTTAAGCTTTTCACCACAATTAACCTTGCACTCAGAAAATATCAACAATTTTAAATGAATAAATTGTGATTCGAAATGAATGAGCTAATAATTGTTCAGTATGTTAATGTCACCACCTTTAATCATAATACATATTTCCACATGGCTTCATATGAGGCTTTAAAAATGAGAGAAAAAAAGCTCATATTTTGATTGGATTTGAGTTTCTCAGGTGTTGATCTGGAGAGTTTTGTCTGCTTGAGTCTCTTGAAGATTTCCAGAACTGTGAAACCATTCAGCTATGATCTTGATTATTCTGCTGTATCACTTATCAGTCTTTTCCTATGTAACACACCCACTCACTGGCTTTGTTTGCAACACTGACAATTCATCTGACATACATTATCTTCAGCAAGTAAACAAAGCTAATTAATAGGAAGAATGGAGTGTAGGTGTAGGTTAACGTGCTCATGTTCACATGTTAACATGTTTTTTTAGCAGCAGCAGCTACAAAATAAACCATAAGGAAAGTGAATTAAATAAGTAGCACATGGGATGAAAGGGTGGCGCATCACAAATGGTCTAAGGAGATAGGAGGTTTGAAGTGTTATAGAAGCATCAAGCTGCAGATTTAGTCTGACTTCACAAAATGACAATGAATGAATGTGTAGCCATCAGATGATCTGGAATCCTTATTAAATAGTAAGAAGTACGGTTGTATGATCACACATTGGCAACTGTCTTGCCATAATTTAAATAAGCATAAATCCCAGGCTGCATCTTGATGCTCGTGATTTCTGACTTGTCTCGCCTTGAATTTGGGCTGTCAAATTGAACTTTCTCAGATTTTCTTTTGAATTTTTGAACTAAAGTTTGCGACAGATGATTTGAAAGTTGTACATGTTGAAAGTCACTCGCAGTTTTTTTTGAACCTCTTATCAAAGCAACAGGAGAAAAAAAACAGGCTTTTGATTTCTGGGGAATTCCAAAATGTCAAAATATTTTCAAATAGGAATATGATGTATGAATGTTTTTTTTTACCCCTCCTCTCCTTTCCTGGTAACTGTTTGGAGATGTTAAAAAAAAAAAAAAAAAAAGTTCCCGTATGTAATAATTCCTGTACCTCCTGGAACCTCTTGAGCCTAATTAGGACCCAAAAATAGAGGAGGGTAAAATACAGCACAAAGAAAAAGATGAGATGCTGAATTCAAAGAGTGATTCACTTCTATAGCCACAGGCTTTTTTTTTTTTTTTTTTTTTTTGCATTTGGGGTAACAGCGTGATTCATTTGCAGCACCCAAGGGATCTTTCTGTGGATTGCTAAGTCTCAGGAGGAGAAATGGAAGGCTCTTCAGAGAGGGAGGGGTGGCAGCATGAGTGGCAGATCTGTAGCTTTGCTTGAAGAAACCAATGATTAGAGGAAATTGTAGATACAAATATTGTGCTTCCGACCCTGCCACAAGGGCTCAGTCATTCAGTGGTAAGCATAGATCAATGCACTGCAGAAAATAGGCCTTTGGTGTAATTGCATAGGCTCATTTCTGCTACGACTGCATCTTCTGTTGCAGAAAGACACACAAACACTGTGCTGCAAACTGGCATCTAGGTGCCTGCTGCCACACTAATAAGACAAGACTGAAGTAATAATCAATGCTCTCCGTTAATAGCATTATTTGTTCTGCTTGTTTACTTCATGACTAAGACAAATGCACTGACCTATGTGATGGAATGCACAAAACTGAGAAGACCTCTGAGCAGCTGTTGCCATAAATTATTATTCTAATCCGTATCTGCTCTACCCCAATTTGCGAATCTGCATTTTTATTAATTCATCAAGATCGTGTGTGCAAAAGTAAATTGAAAAGTGCTGAGATGTTTAATCTGAAAATACTGAATCAATTTAAAACATCAGTATTTTTGTCGGATGTTCGTGTTATTTGTAATTGAGAGCTTATTTGTTAGAATGAGCAATGTCAGATTCTGAAAAGATTTAAATGATTTAAAATGCGGTTTATCCAAACGTAAAGACACAATCACACACAGAGTTTAAACGAAAAAAAAAAATCCCTTGCTGTCATTTATAGACTGACAGAGTTGGATGTTTTAGTGTCACACGTCACCTGGCATGCTTTTAACACAGTCCTCAGAGCAGTGATAACATGCGCTCGATGACTCTTGACATCAGCAGGCTGAGTGACCACACACACACTCACAAACACAAATAAAAGGAGAGGGGGAAAAAATCACTAGTGGTCTCTCTTCGCCTCTGCTTTCTCTACCTCTCAGCTCCCAGGTACTTCTTGTTAAATCTCATGACCCCTCGACCCAACCCCACCGCCTCCACATCCAGCGCTCTTACCTAGCGAGCTCTGCAGAGGTACTAAGCCAGACCAACAGGGATACAGTGATGGATGTGGCTCGACAGGAGTTGGGAATTTTGATGAGTTTTCAGCAACTTGTCAAAAGAGGGCTGGAGAAAAAAAAAAGAAAGAAGTGAGACGGAGAATGAAAAATGAGTCTCGGAGAAGAACAATCAAGATAAATAAAGGAAGAAATGTCAGAAACCTTATGTGCTCATAGACAACTTATATAGTCATGAAAGCCTTATTTCCATAAGATGTACTGCAGAGTCTTGTCTTTATGCATTCATACACACTGTTATGTTATGCAATCCAGTCTCTTGTGGAGAGCTGAACAGTGCTTTACTGAGGATTATCTCGCCTCAATGAACTGAGATGATCACGTCTGAAGCTTTGACTTTGACTACAGTCACAACTGTAAATCCAGATTGCAGTCATTTGCAAAAAATGTACCTCCATGTATTCACGACTAACTGTGAATTTATACAGCATGGTGATCAACTGCTGAGCAGTGGTTTAAGATTCACTGTATAATGTAATGTGGTGACGGTCCAGATCAGCGTTTGTAGGATTGTTGTAGCATCTGTGGGCGGCTGTGAATCAGGACGTAGAGCAGGTCGTCCACCAATCGGTAGATCAGTGGTTCGATTCCCGGCTCCTCCGGTCCACATGTTAATGTGTCCTTGGGCAAGATACTTATCCCCTTACATACTGTTCATATTCTGACTCACAATTAGTCTCTAGACCAATTCACATTCATAAATTCCCAATCATCAGTTATTAATAAATGTTTGATTAACCATCCTGTCATCAGTGTATGAATGTGTGTGAATGGGTGAATGTGACATGTAGTGTAAAAGTGCTTTGAGTGGTCAAAAAGACTAGAACAGTGCTTTAAAAGTCCATTTACCATTTCTTCCTTTATTCTCTGGGAATTCATTGGAATTATGAGGGGCCTGTGAAGAAGCCACAATAATCAGTTTTTATTCAATAGCATAATCATTTTTATTACTAATGTAGACTCAGCAACAAACTCCATGGGCCATTAAATAAAGGTAATACAGCTGGTTTTAATTTGCTGCCCCATGTGAAGCACTTTGTAACATGAGTTTAGAAAAGAGCTCTATAAACAAAGATTATTATAATCATTATTATTACTTTAGACAATTTCTGATTTTAAAACAAGAAAAAATCCTTAAGATAGAGTAAAATCTCAAATAAGAATCTTCATGCATCTACTTTATTGTCACTGATTCAACTACATGCTGTTAACTGATGACATCACAGATGAGCTTTTGTGATATCGGCAAAGTGCACTAATGATAAGAGATAAGATGATAAGAGTTATATTTCTTTTTACACTGCGGGACATTTGTTGAAACAGCAGTTTGAGTTACGTTTAAGATGGATATTTTATATTGTAATGTAATATAGAATAAAGAAATGCAAATGGACCGTTATTATTATACAATGTGTGCTGTTGTCCTCAGAACCGTATGGTAGAAGGATGATCATTAAATGTCATGTGTGCACAAATGGGACATAAATCAATATGATACTTATAAAGAGGGTACAGGAGTCAAAGCGTTTGTGAAAACACATTTTCCTCTGAAAGAATGGATCCTATTTTTGCCGCTCTCCATTGATTCTGTGTTATGTGGCCCATTTGACAGTATCCTATGACATCCATTCGTATTTTATTCCCAATACATCAAATACCATGTTACCATTTATTCAGCACTACCAGTCCAGAATCCATTCAAGCCTCTGTCATTGTGAAATCTAAACTCAAATGAATGGATTAGTCTTTCCATTTAATTACCTCAACAGATGGAAGACTTATGGGATTATAAAATGAGAGACTCATCAAACCCCTTCAACAAACATTTTAATACTTTTACATCTTTAATTCCTACTTTCTGGCGCATAAATAGTTGCAAGATTTCACTCTCGAGCCTTCTGAAATAGCTGTAAATCAGTTTTTTCTCACATTGGTATTCCAAAGCACCAATAAAAAATAAATAAATAAATAAAAAAATCCCTCAAATGTGGGAAAAGTAATTACTGTTCAAACTGAACTCACCCCAAAACATGAAAATTAAGTGAAAATTAAGTCTCGCCTGTTTGCTTTCACATGCTTGTTTCATTTTCAAAGTTATTTTGAATTTTCTTTTAGAAATATATTTTCTGAAGCACACAGGCCTGATAAGGACAGGATCTGAAGTGGTGTGCTATCATCTAATTACATTGTTTGACTTGATGATGTGAGCATCCACATATTCCCCTGCTCTCACAGTAATTAGAATATCATTTAAAAAAAATAGGTAGAACAAATGACATGTAATTACATAAGATTTGCTGCAATTGTACTGCACATTTGGAATGGAAAATGATTGTGTACTGCCCACAATTCAACACTCTCACAGCAGTAAAGGCTGCAGCAGGTCTTCAATTACTGTACCTCTGCCAAGGAGGTGATGGTTTGGCTGTTTGTTTGTTAGCATGATATCTAGAGATGTTTTAAGGGTTGTATTGTGGGACAGATTTTTTATTTTTATTTTTTAAATTTAAAAAAACTACTCCAACTCAAAGCCACCCTGTTCAAATATGGAAAAATACCAACATTGGCATTCCCTCAGTGGCAATATTCTTGAGGACAGGTTTGTGAAATAATGTTCTTTGTTGACAATATTTCACTCAGTCTGAAAACAAGGAGCCCAAATGAACATTGTAACCTGTTTTTCTTGCTGTAATCATTCCTCCTGTTCATACTGACCATTAGAAGATCTCTTCATAATGCACAGTCCTCCTTCTGTGTAAACATCTGAAGCTAATATGAAGCTAAATGAAAAATTGACTGAAATAGAGCTGCTTTCCATTTAATATTATCCTCATAATGTTTCTTTACTACAGATTTTCACATAGTGAGTCACAGAAAATCCAGTTTCCCCTCAAAATCAGTGTTTTGACACCAAGGTGGAAAAAGCTGGATGACATGCATGTTGCTGCGTACACTCATCTTTAGTGTTGTGTGGTTCAGTGAAAAATATCATGATTTGACAGAAATAAGTGTCCATGGGGATTAAATTTTATACCAAGATGGAACAAAAAGAAAAGAAATGTTGTGACAAATGACTCTATTGATTATTCTTTTAAGCCTGGGATGATATGTTTTAACTTCCAATTTCATACTATCATGATACCTGGGTGCTGATTTGATTCAGAATCGATTCAAAACTGATTTGAATGAATAGAAAATGTTTAAGTCTCATGTTCCAGTATACTCTGAAACTATTCACTGGTGTCCTTATTCCACTGAAATACAATTTGAAACAGAACTGACAGATAAGATAAATAGTCCAGAAAAAGTTAACTGCATTAAGTAATTCATTGAATCTTCTCCCTGTATGAGAATAACAAACTCAGGAAGAGTTGGAGTGCTTCATCCTGCTGGTACCATCATGTCTCCAGCAGATAGCAGACTCTCTGCTGCACTGATAGCTCCTAGACAGACATTGTTGTCCAACACGCTGAGGGGGTGCAGGGTTTTTGAGTTACTTTGTGGGTTACACCTCAGAGTTGGTTTAAGTTGTTTAATGCAGCAATGAGTGTTCATCAGCTGGTTCGTTCTTTCTAAAAAACGTTAGAAAATGTTGGTCGACTGAAATTCTGTCTACTCTTCAGTCGATCGGTGAATGGGGGGGAAAGGGACATGTAAATGTGAGAATGGTCCACAGCGCAAAACGTATAAGTCTCCCAATAATGGCTCTAAAATGTTGAGATGCCTACGTTTTTTTTGGCCTATTCTTTTCTTTCTTCTTTTCTTCTCTTTTGGCCTGCATCCACGCCAAGACTGTCAAGTTTCTGTCAAGAAAAATGGCTGCGATTCCTCTTATTTTCAGTGCAAAATGCAATATTTTTCAAACAGTTGAAGCATTAAAATGCATTTTGAAAGCATTTCTAGCTAGAAATGATCATTGATATAGTGACAGTTAATACAAAGATTTTTGCAGGCTCTCTATCGTTACTGCAGTGATTGCTATGGATGGCGATATTGCTAAAACCACGTAGTTGCATGCTGTGTAGTTATCTGAGCTGTTTTGTTATTTGAGCTCCACGGATGAAGTGAAATTGAAATCTATCATTTGAAGCGTTGCAGTTTTTTTCCTGCCACCATGTTCACGTTTTCTTTTCATGATAACTTTAGTGTGTTTGTGTTCAGAAAAATGAAAGTGTCCTTGAAACTCAACAATAAGAAATAGTGCTGTTCCTGGCACCAGATCAGTGTTACCATAGTAACCCCCTCTGAGATCAGTTCTAATTGCAGTAAAGTTAGCGGTTAATCTGCTGTAATTGTTAATATATTGTAAAGCATTCTGGAGGCAGTTTAATATATGCATGATGTGGCTGAACAAACATTTTGAATCCATAACAAACATGCTCCTTAAACACAGTCTGAAGCGTTGCATAACTCTCGCAGACCCCAATCCCCCATTTCTAGAATACTGTGTAAAATATCTGAAATAAAGCATCTTTTTCTCAACATACATTGTGTAGATACAGTGTAAGAACTCATTCAGCTGTACTAGATATTTGATATATTGAGTAGATGTATATTTTTTACCACCCTACCAACCCTACTTTGCAACCTGAAAGAACTAGCAGCTGTAGGGAATGGGTGAAAACAAATTATAACCATATTTTACACATATTTGAAAGCTCCCCTAGTTATTGACTATAGACACGTGATAGCATAGGTCAAGAACTGTCTATAACAGTTGATCCCATGTCTGAATTATAAGCCTTTAAACATGCACCAAGGTTGAGGTTTAAAGGTCAGTATTTTTAAAAAAGCAGGCATGTAGAATCTTCATACTGACATGTTTCTCTCCAGGCTAATGTTTGTTGTTTGGTTGTTTGTCTGTTTTAGACAAAATGATTCACCTTCAGAGATTACAGTACTGCTGACGAGCTAGAGCATTACTACAGGAGGAGGAAGGCTGAAGTGCTGAATAGTGCCGGAATAGTTATAGTTTTAAAACGGGATATAAAACTTCAAATGAAATATTGACTATACAATGGAAATGTGGACTGTGTATCGGATAAAAAATAAATTGTATGAAATATATAATGCTGACCACAGCAAAAATTAAATGTGACCTGCATAAATAAATGATGTAACGGAGGTTGAAACAATGCATAATCTAAAGTCTAGTTTGATGAAATGTATGAAAGTGATAAGTACACTGGAATGCTTTACTGGATGATGTGGCTCTATATTAATTGAGGAAGATTCTTTGTGTTTCTCAAACAGAAAAGATGAGCTTCACATTTTACAATCACACCTTTTCTTAACCCTTACATACTGTTCAGGGTTTACATATCAGATCATTAAAACATGCTTTTTATTCTTTTAGCCTAAAATTTAATGAACTTAACATACAAAAAAGGAACTATATTCCACCCATACTCATCCAAAATGTCAAAAATATTCATTCTACGCATTTAATATCATTTGTTGAAGGTTTCTCCTGTCTTATGAAACATTGGACCATTATATAGTGTTTTTATTACATAGTTTTTCCTCATAAAAAATATAAAATAAACTATTTCTGTTCTCTGAAAGCTTCATTAAGGATTAATCTCATATTTATCTGTGACTGATGAGGTATTTATGAATAATTTGTGGTTCACTAATTGTGAGGAAATTCTGTGATGGGTCAGAATAGGAACAGTATGCGAGGGTTAACAGAGATATTGCCGTTTGGATTTGTGTTGTTGCCGACCGGTGAAAATTCCTGAGTCATACGAGGTACAAAAAGTCAGCCTCAATTGCCTCAATTTTGTTCTTTTTTCCTTTTTAGTGTGTCTCTTGCAAGCCAGCCTAGTAAAAGTGCAGTATTAGATCACTAGAGTACTTCTTTTAAAACTGCTGGTGCTCCAGATAAACGATAAGAAATAAACCGTAGGAAAACATCTCATCTGAGGCTTCCTGCACAGTATGTTATTGTGGCTTCAGTTTGGATGAACAAGTCTCAGAAGAAGAGCAGTTATTTCCCCCTCAGACACAGATCTAGCCTACATACAGTTACACTTGCTGCACTGGATTTGTGCTGACAAACCGTCAAAGTTTTGGTTGTAGTCAAGACCACTTTGGTGCAGTCTAAGGCCTTCAATCGATCTGGAGTTAAGACCATGTCCAATGGGGGTTGAGACCCAGCTGAGCTTGAGGCCAGAAAACCACTTTAATATCAAACCAATGCATGTCTTTCCAAATTTGGGAAGTAGGGTTCAGGAGTTTCTTAAATGAACTGAGATGTACAGTAGATGTATGTGAAGCTGTTTAACGCTTAACTCTTTCAGAGTCAGTTCAATCTATAGACTTAGTGCCATGGCAGCGAAAAGATACATTATATGTCAAAGATAACAACTGTACAGGTTGGACTCACTTGCATGCCAACAACTCCCAGAGACATTGTAGAAAAATTCTAATCTCTGCTCTAAAGTGCCAGGAGTTCTTGTGATGGCTTGTGCACCACATTCTCAACTGAAGGCTTGTTTTTTTTCTCCCCTCCCACAGATTTGTGCAGGTGTATAGATTAAAATCTTTCCAAACTCATAATGGAGATAAATGCATATGGCTGAACTGAGATTATGAGGATTAAATGGATGGCGAGGACTTAGCCCAACAGTCTGCTTTTCTGGGTGTGAAATGCTGTGTTTCTTCATAAGCCAGCTGGAATCTCTTATCTAGGTTTTGTGTTGTGTTGAGGTGAAGTTTCTTGTGCATGGAATTTTTTTATGCTTTTTTTTTAAAAGTTAGTGTTTTGCAGGAGTGGCTTTGCAGTGTTGATGCTGCTGTTCCCTGCTCAAACACCCCAACCAATTAGACTCGAGGGGAAATAGTAAGGACAAAACAAAGCAGTGTGGAAGTGAAAACTGTTCAAAATGTATTTTTGAGTTATTTATTGCTTCAATTTTATGATAATAACAATAAGGACAAGCTAAGCAAGACTACATGAATCTTTAATGACCACATGAGGAAGCTGGGTAAGCATTACAGATGTTTCCATTGACCCAAGGATTATGGGACCAGCATGCACCACTGCACTGCACGTGGTCCTAATGCTATGATACGGTTTAAGAGTTTGTTGTCTCTTCACCTTGATGTGAATTTGTGATTAATGGTTAGTGTTGTTGATTAGCTGTACTTTTCATTATTATAGTATATTATGGTATAATGTGCCAGGAAATTACCATGTGTGTCATCCTGAACTAATGGGGGGGGGGGGGGGTGTGACATTCTTTTGTTTTCTTCTCTTTACTTTTCTTTTACAATCTTGTCTAAATTTGTGTGGTTTTATATTTATTTTCCTCTTTTAGTGTGTTCTCTTGCAGGCCCTCTTATTTTCTTTCATCTCTTTAGTTGTATTGTATTTTTGTATAATATTGTGGGTTAATATAAGCAATGGCTAATGGGGGTCCTAATAACTAAACTAAACTGAATAGTATAATAATCAAACTTAAGGTCTGTCTGAGGGTAGGGTTGCAAAATTCCAGGAATTTTCAAAATTGAAAACTCTCCTCGGGAATTAATGGGAATATATGGGAATTAACGGAAATAAACTGGAAATGTACACAATTGTTAGTCTATTACAGGGAACTTAAATGTAGTTAGAAAAAAACCCATCTTGTAGCAAAATCTTGGTTAAAACAACCAGATTTAATGCAAATAAAGTTGAATATCTACCCATAGGGATTCTTTTTATTTTACTCAACATTCATGTTTAGTATTATTAGTATTAGTTTGCATGTCTGCTTATGACAAAATGAAATGTTTATATTTATGTTTGTATACAGCTGATACAGTTTGTATAATTAACCCCAAATTTCAAGTTAATTCCCATAATTCCCATGGAATTTTCCAGCTTTATTTCCTATGGAACGTTTCAAGAAATTTTACCAGACATTTATTGTAAATATTCCGCTCCTTTGCAACCCTATTTGAGGATTTTTAAAATTAGTTTTAATCCCATATTGCCTGTATTGTTGGACTCACTGGAACATGTTAGTATATTTTGCATGCATATATACACATTAACTGCTCACAACATTCTCTTACAACAATATTCTAATACTCTATAAAATAAAAGCCACACCAGTTCTCTCACAGGGGTACTTGTGGGTCCCATTGCTTGTCAAATCCTGAATTTATGAATCCACAAGCATGTGCTCTAGATTGAATCTCTCATTTCTGTGCCCACATTATTCTAACATAATGCCCTACTTGAGAGAAGTGCCTAATACAAATAGTTTTGCAGGTGTTAAAATGTAAGAGGTTGCTCTGTTGGGCTCTGCAGAGAGAAACCTGGACTCTCTTGATGATTCAGCAAGCAAATGAGATTGCAGAGTTACGCTTGTTTCACTAGTTGCATACTTATTAGTCAATTCTCACTAAAGGGAGAATGTCAGAGCCCATGTGGTGGAAGCTCGACTCTGCCAGGTAATTCAGGACATGTTGTAGGTCGGCCTCTTTAGACAGTCATTTTCCACTTATGTCTCCCACCTTTGCCTCTGGGGAATTTACTGGCAAGGTCTCTCCGAAAGATGGAACCTGTATTTTTTGGCAAAAGACTGAGAATTGTTGTGCAGCTTTCATATGGTAGGATGTTTGCATCAAGTCACGGGTGTGCCCTGACACCTACGATCTGGGGAAATCTCCACAAAACATGGCTGGTAATGATGAATTTAAATGCAAATGGCAACTTGACGGGGGAAACAAATTACACCCATCACTTGGCTAAATTGCTCCAAATTGAAGACGAGTCCCCAAACCTGAGCATATTGCACCACTGGCTTATGAAAAAATAGAATATGGAAAACAAGGTAATAGCTAATTTTACCTCCTCCAGTTATCATGGCCTGGGGAAATAAATGGAAAGAACTGATTTTGATGTATGATTACAGATCATATATACACATTTTGAATGGTTTCTTGTGGTTGTTTGTAATGTGAGAAGCAATGTCCATTTCCTGTGCTGTAGCACAGCCGCTGCTACATTTGCGTTGTGTTTTGTCTGAGTGAATAACTGCAGGAACAAAAAGCATTTACAGGCTCTTGTCGACATTGTTTCCTCTCCTGTGGAAGACGGCGCCCCATCAAAGTGCCTCGGCGGAGTAATGGGGAATCATGGCCAATGTTTACAGTCGCATTCCTTCTGTCTCTACAAATTCAGCGGCTGTTGCAATGTGGGATTGAACAAGTAGCTAGGGGTTCGCCTGATAGATTGACTGCTTGACACATTGTTGACCTTTTTCCATCCCATTCCATCTGCCAGCCATTTATTTTCCTGCGCAAATCCAACACCGACTAAATGCGCGCTTCATTGAGAAGAGCTAACATGGGAGGGGAATATTGTCTCTTTTTCCCCATTAAGCCACAGAGGATAAAAGAACACTCTCCTTTTCACCCACCCCCTCTCTCTCTCTCTCTCTCCACCCTCCTCTCTCTCCTCCCACCTCCTCCACTCACTCCATGTTATCCTCAGAGCGGGGGAATGCAGGGAGACTTCGAGATCAGCGGCGGAGTCAGGCTCAGAATACAGATGAGCAGCAGGCAGAACTGATGCCCAGACTATTTAGCATACCTAATTGACCTCTAGCTCAAAAACCCCTGTGCTGTGACTAACCCCACCTCCACCCCCATACCCCCCTCCCATCCTCCATAATATTATTTTCTGACTCAGTGCTTACAGACGTTTTTTTTTAGTGATGAGTGAGCTTAATCATGGTTGGAACCATCAGTATGTTTGTGTGCCGTGCGCTTTGCAACAAAATGAAAAGCTTGTGCGCCTCTGCTTTGTTTTGTCCCCACGTTCCCCCCTCCCTCCTCCTTCTCCTCCTTCTCTCACACACACACCCCCGGCTTTCAACCAGAGGAAAGAATCAGGTTCGCTGAGCCTTGACAAGAGAGGCAGTGAAACTCACTTCACCTTAAATGTTTCAAAGCTGTGATTTGTGAAAAAAAAATTACCCAAAGCAAGAACCAAATCAAATCAGCGTAGTTAGTCCAGTTCGAGCCGCTATTAATCCTTTGAAACGATAGCGCGAATCAGTGTTTAATATTCCAGCCCGTATCGACGTTTAAATTCAAACTCAGGGGCCGGAGTGAGCGTAGTTAGTATTTATGCTTAATGAGGAGATTGAGAGAGTGCACAGTGTTCCAACAGAGTTATCAGCAACAGTATTGTGCCATCTCAAATAGCCCTGCCACCGCAGTGGGATATCCCAAGAGGCCTCTAAAAATATGCAGTAATTAAGCTCTCACCTCATTCTAATGGGATTATTACCGTAAAAAGATATCCGAAGATGTATTTTTAACCCTGAGGAAGCAAAGGAGGATGAGAGGAGCTGTGCCAGATATTTGACTAAAGAGGAGATGCACACATTCCTCCCAACAGTGCCGCACGTCATGTGAAATAATTATATGACAAGGTGAAGAGGCTGAATGACTTAATATCCCTCACCACCCACGAGGACTTGAACACTAACATTTACTGGTAAAATAATGAAGCGGTGGATGTATTTTATGATCATAACATGGAATATAATATATGAATTTCATTATGCAATCCTGTATTGTATAATTACAGTAAAACTGAGCTTTGAACCTTGAAAATATAATATTCCTGGGCAAGATGAAACACTATGTTGATAACGGTGATCGCGACACTGCTTGTTACACAGTGTTCTTTAAAGGAAGCCTGTAGGAGAGCAGATAATGATGATTGCATCGGATGTATTTGAATTTCTTTGGAGGCTTTTAAAGGTTTCATCTAACGTGGGTCTGATATTTGTAATATTGGTCATCATTATCAGTTATAATAACTTACAGAGCACTGAGTGAACTACTGTTACAGCAGTCACATGATCAGACAGAAAAGTGAAGTAAATGAAGGTGACTTTTACGTTTATTAGTTATTCTTATTAACTGGGTATTGTTTGTTTGTTTGTTTGTTTGTTTGTTTGTTTACACATGTAGACATATTAAAAATACACAGTAAGAGTAAGTACAGAGGAATATGATAAACCCTCCAGGGGCTTGCAGAGTGACATTCTCCAGGCAGCAAAATTACAAACACATAGTTACATGTTTCAAACAATGAATACAAGTATACAGTACATCATCACTGCCACACTGAGGACATAGTTTACTAAAATAAAGTTCAACACAAACCGTAAAATAACCAAACAATAGAAATGTAGATATTATATGAAAACAGATTGATTGGAACAGGACAGTACTGGTTAGTTTAAAGAAGTGATTTCAAGTTCACACAATGGGAGGGTCATACATCCCATATTTTGGACCCTCTGTATATGTATATGTGTATATATGTATATGAAGAAATGAGGTCTCAGAAGAGTATGAGTATGAAACTGATCATTAAATAAAAATAAGTCCTGAAAAATAGAGGGAAGGATCCTTTTTAAAGAACTATGGACAAACCAATCAGGAGGTGGGAGGACACACTGAGGACACCCAACTGAAGAAAACATGGGCTGAGAGGAGTGTCTTCAATGGACACAACTTATTATTAGTAGTGCACGTTTTTGCAGATGGTAGATCGGCTCAAGCTTGGTCTGATGAGTACTCACCCAGACTATGTTACAATTGTTAACATACGGATAAATCATTGAATAGTATAACATTTTGTCTCTCTCAGTGTGTATATACTGATAGTCTTGGCTATGTTTGTGGCTATGGCCCTTATTTGATGTTTCCAACTTAAGGAATCATCGAGCAATATGCCAAGGAATTGTGTAGAATGTACATCGTGTAGAATGTATCGTGTTGTAGAAAACATTCAAAAAGTAGAAAGAAAGTAGAAAGTAGGCAGAGTATGTCAGGAGACAGAGAGATTTCAGACACAGAGAATGGGTCTGAGAAAGTAAGCCAACCACAATCAATGTCAAGGGAGCACATTTATACAGTGGGTGTGACGGTAGCGATCAGAAGGCATGCAAACACAGCTGTAATCAATGGGTAAGGCAGTTTTGCATTCAGAAAGTAAGGTCTTGAATGCAGTTCCAATGACAAAGGGAATGATGAATTCAAGTTAAAACTAGACAGGATAGGAAACTGTTGCCAGATGCTACTTTTTGGTAAATAGTTGTCAAGCATGGATTTAAAACTTGAGATCAATAGCAGCAGGATATAACAAGGAAAGTTGTGTTTTTTATTAAATCTGCCTTGGTTAAAATGTGTATTATTCATCAGTGGAAGACACACATCACACAACAACCTTTACTGCAGGATACACTTTTTCTCGGCTGTGAGGATAATCTTAGGCTTGTTTCCTTTCAGTTTGACCTCCAAGTAGTTTGAAGAATCTGAATAAACACTGACTTGTTTACAACCTGTATTTCTGGCTTTGTTCGGATCCGTTAAACAATATTGGATCAGCAGTTACAATACATTAGTGCCAACGATAGTCATTAATGTAATACAAAATATCATAACCAACAAAAGCAGTGGCCGAGCTGTAATAAACATTATTTTATAGTGATCATTAGCATCCATCAGATATTTCTTTCTGAGTCATATTTGAAATCATCGAAGAAGTTGTCTTTATTTGAAACCGAACTTTAAGCTTGATTTTCTCTTGAGCCTCCTCCCACACTACCAGGGATGAGATAAAAAACACTTTGCTGAGTTTAGTGAAGCAGCATTTTTGAAATGCTACTTAATAATAGTAGAGAGAAAACAGAAAGAACCCAGCCAGCATCAACAGTTAACAAGCCAAAACCTCCTCTCCACAACTCTGAATGAATTTGTGCGTGGTACACTACACAGCGGTCATGTCCACTACGGGCTGTCAACCCTTTTCTTTGCTTTTATGACACTACTCTCTGCAATTAAGAGGTATGAAAAAAAAAAACACACACACAGCTAAGAGTGGGATTAGAAGCCATGCAGTGGTGTGTACAAAGTCATTTGCAGAAAGTGGTTGAGCCTCAAAGATGCTCTGGCCACTTGGGATTTATAGACTGCCACCGGTTCAATATCTAGCAACACAAAGCAGGATTTCATTAAGACAACTTGTCGAAAAACACTGAAACCGAGCCACTATTTCTCTCCTCCCGCCACAAAGTCATGAATCTGTCCATGTAGGGTGAAGTCATGACAATGAGCTGCCAGTGAAATGGACAGTGAACCCACAGTTTGATGGACCTGAGGCTGTAAATCTTTCACCAGGAACCCTCCCAGTAGGCACTCTTACCCAGGAAGGTGTAAGGTGTTTTTTTTTGGGTGAATTTGTGCACAGCTGCAGCATTGAATTCATGACGCTGGTAGCTGAATCACCATGTATCACTTCAGGCTCCATAGCTATTACATTATGGACTCATTTAAACCTTTAAGGATAATCATCACAATGGATGTTCTCTCTAATTTGTGTTTCGATGACTCTCCCGTTAGTTTCGGCTACATTCTCCAAGATCATGGGAGAACTATTATGATCATGTTTTAGAGACTTTTAAATGGACGATTACATCCAGAAAGAAATCACAAACTCACACTATACTGGTAATCAGAAATCTCAAGAGAAAGCGAATCCAGGTTTAATGCAGAACAGGACAATCTGGTTACTGTAGTATATTTGTGAATTTGAGGTGTCAATAGCTAATGTTTTATGCCAATATTCAATACTGTATATATGCAATGATCACTTCCACACCAATTAGAATCTAAATTCTGAAACATAGAAATATTATAACTTTTATTTTTTTAGGTTTGTAAGAAGGTCTTCAATGCAGACAATGGCGCATTTCACTGCTGATTTACATCTCTGAAACTGTTAGGTGGATTTTGGAGGAACCTGAATGTTCTGACGAGCCAGAACAGAAACTTATTTGACTTTAAAATAAGTCATTTTTTAAATAAGTATTTAGATTTCAGTAACTGTCTTGTATGTGGAAACATGTTTAATGTGACAGAACAGCAACACAAATAACTTAAAACAACCACAGTGTAGATGAAATGGAACCACTTCAGATTTAAAAAAAATAGGGATGCCGTCTAGTTACAGACCATTTCCTACTGGATACGACTAGTTTATCATTTCTCCTAATCGCGTTGTAAAGCATGATGTATTTTCACTTTGCTTTAACACTAAAACTTTATGATGCCAAACTTAGCTTGAAATGAACAAGTAACAAAGACGCTCTGAACGAGAAGACACAAATGTACAGTAAGGCTTCCTGTTTGCTGTGCTACATTATCTACTGTAGTTTGGATCATTTTCAGGTCTTTGAAAGGTGCTTTTACTTTTGAATGATAATTTACTGTGTTTTTCTGAGAGGATGAAAATGAGTAGTGGTGTCTTCAACTAGACCACATGGAAAAGGAGTAATGTATGCCATCCATTGAAAACACTGGTATTATGTTAAGCTGATTAAGCTAAATTAAGGCCCTTTGAAATTAAATACCTTCTGTGAATTGACCTTGCCTTATGAAATGCCACATAGCAGCTTCTATTAAGCCAGTTAGTGGCATGTGCTGCTTTATTGTTTGCTTTGATTATAAGGCTCATAAGCAAAGGTGTGTGTCTGTTAATGTGTGTCTCAGTATCCTTTTGCCCAGGAGTTCACTGAAAGCACACATGCCTCCGCTCCATCGCTGTTCCTCCAGAGGCATTACATTTTAGGACATTGGAATTCTAGTTGCCTCAGCTATTTCTCTGCATCAATATGCTCACCTTGCTTGTGCTTTTTCATACTGGACAGGAGATCGAGGTAGATTACCACATTTTTCACAATACAGCGCTGGTGAGATCAACCATGCTATGATTGTTAATTAGGCTCTTTGAGAGTATGCTGGATGCGTTCAGCCCAGTGGCGAGAAGCCATCATGCTGTTTGAAGCCCCCTAGATATAATTACTGCATTCTGGCAGTAGTCAGTAGGTTTAGATTAATATATTGAATTGACTATGTATGGTCCCAGTATTAAAACCAAATATCGACCTGTCAGTCCTTTATCTCTGGTATGGTGCAGTGTGTATTCAATTAACTGTTCATCACTACAGCAGAAGTGGGGGGACAATATCTCAAATTGTAATTTTAAAGCAATATTGTTATCACAGATTTATCGTAGTGTACATGTGTATATAAATATATGTCTGGGTATTCCAGTCTACAGGGACATCTTCAACTTAACAAAGGTAACATTTGAAATTTGGCAATGCTGATATTAAAATGACTCCTGAGTTTCAGTACCAATACTGAACAGTACTTTTTTTGATTGGGAGGAATGTATAAGCAATATCCTAAAAGTGTTGTTTTTCTATTCAGCAATTGCAAAGAAGAAAATATCCAAGCTGACCTGAGTCCTCAGTATAATAATAATAAAAAAATATATATAAATGTAATTGCATATGTAATTGTCTATATTTAACACATTATGTAATAAGGCAGCATTATGTAATAACTATATGTAATACATTTCCACAAAGTTTTACATATTTCAGTGGATTACTTATTATTAGAATGTGGAAGTTGCACTTTTTTTTTTATGATAATGCAACAATAGAGTGCATTATCTAATTTCCAGCCCAAGTGGATGACTCCAAGGGCCTGATTTACTAAGATCCCAAATAGTGGGTACTAAATTGCGTGCACAGTGCAATAGATTTGCAGGTGATCTACTAAGAATAAGTGTGTAAATGAAAACAGGTGCAACAGGTGCAGACAGCAGTATTTAAATGAGGGTTTTGTGTCTTTATGGAGAGTTTGGAATGAAATGTGATCAGGTTCTAGTGGAAAAGGTTAACTAATATATTGAGTTATGACAAAAACTAATATTACCAGAAAAACCCACATATGGGAGAGTATTAGTGATGAAGTCAATGCTGTTAGTAAAACCACAAATATTCCACTCCAAAATTATTAACACAGGTGTAAAAACTCTGTCCTGTGTGTATTCTGTCATTGTGCCTCCGTCTCCTCCTCTCTACAGTAACAGAAGTCATCTGAGCACAGTGCAGCAGGTTAATACCTGTCCTTCAAAGGTTTTATTGATAGACACAGTTAGCGTCAGAAATAATACCTTCAGGTTTGGTAAATCACAATGTGTGTGCTAAATAACATATTTACATTTTCTCCTCTCTGTATTTTGCACGTACTATCTTGCACTGTTGTAAGATGCAAACCTCAGTGCGCTGCGTTAGTAGATCAGCTTGCACATTTTTTGCGGGTGATGTCAAGTCTGCACACGTTTTTACACACGCAGACCTTTACTAAATCAGGCCCCATGTGTACACATTATATTTTCAACGATTATGCTAAATTAGTTCCCCCAGAATAGAATCTGGTCTTAGTTTAAACAGCTAGATAAAAGCAGTAACAGCAGTAACAAGATCAGCTCTTTATCATCTTATAACTACAGCCAAACTCAGGTGCTTCATGTAAAAAGCTGACCTGGAAAAATTCATTCATGCTTTATTTCAAGCAGGGATGACTACTGCAATGATCCTTTGACAGGTCTCCCCAAAAAGACCTTTAGAAAGCTTCAGCTTATTCATAATGCAGCTGATGGAGTTCTCACACAGACCAAAGGTTCAGACCACATCACACCGACTCTTAAGCCACTACAGTGGCTTCCTGTCAACCACAGAATTGAATATAAGGCAATGCTGCTTGTTCACAGATCAATACATGGAGTGGGACCAAATACATTACAGACATGTTTGAAAAGTATGCTATTGCCAGGCCTCTCAGGTCAAGTGGGAGTGGGCTGCTAGTAGTGCCCAGTGCCAGAGCTAAACTTGGTGAAGCAACCTTTAGTCACTATACTGCATATCTCTGAAACATCTCTGAACAGCACACTGTTCATGGATGCTTTTAGCTGTTTTCAGTTGATTTAATTGACTTGATGTTAAACTTGGTAATTGGTAAAAACAGAACGTGCACATTTATTACATATCATGTTCAAGTTGTGTATAACAAAATGTGGCAGATTATTACAAACTGCAGGTGTTATTTCATGAAGTGAAAATGTATTATGTTTTGTCGAGTTATTACATTATGCTGTGTTAATGCACAATGCATTGTAGCAAAGCCTTTGTCAGGGTGTTAATCCAACACTTGCGTGTGCTCATTTCACAAAATAAGCCAGAAAACACCAGAGTAGGTGACACAAGCAGCTGACTAAAGTAGTAAAAAAATGGCAAAATTGCTTAAATGAGGAAATATGCGATTAAACAATGACCTGATCTGAAGAAAAATGTGATGATCACACACTGCCACAGACACATTTCAGTCGGGTCCTGGAAAGATATCGAGGCCTCCAAAAGACTGGAGCTTGGTTTCCCTTTTTGATTTTCTGATTTTCATCTTCTTTGATAAAAGAAGATGAAAACATGTGCAGGTTTATCATGTCATAATTTAAATTTGATTGGTATTAGTAAAAAAGCCCTGATAATCAAATGTGTTGTATTTGGATGCCAGGTGGAAAAAATGTGTCACTGATGCTGATAGAATCTACTTGAGAATTGTATTCAAAAGATAATCCAGTAATATGGATGTGATAGCTTTAGACATTAGTCATTCTGACTCAAATACACAAATGGGTGCACTTAGTTCGGTCATCATCGGTTGATCAGACCCTGACTTGTGTCACAGCAGGACTACTCCCACAGTACCACTCCCTCTGATCCACAGCCATCTGAAAGCTCATTCAGCTGCTTCTGTGATACCCAGATTTGTGAATGCTACACAGAGCATTCTACTAGTAAAGCCTCTACATCCAACCTCTATAGGTACATGGTGAGCTCTCCATTCCTGTCTCTCACACTGCTCTACCTCCTCCCTCTTCCTCTTATGGGCCACCATAATCAGCTCAAACATGACCACCTTCTTTAAGCCTTCTGACCTTAGGATCACATCAGGCCTCAGCAACATTGGTGTAATGGTGTCAGTAACGTGTCCACATACACAAGTAGCTGCCAGTCAGGACTGATGTTGGGGCTGTTCTTGTGAAAGCAGTATGCTTTCTAAGAGGGCAGAGATGCTAACTGCTGTTGATGGTAGATGTGATGTGCTCTGCCACTGCCTTCAGCATCTGGTCATTGCACCAGCAATAGCTGCCTTCTATCTTATACAAAGGCTTTTGGGTAGTCTCACAGGTCACACTCCAAAGTCCCTAAAGTAGTACAAAGGGGACAGATGGGGTCTCACTGTTTTCCCAGATGTGGAGGGTGTATGAACTGACAGGCACATCATTCACAGCCTGGATCACAATCTCTATATAGTGAGGTTCCGACTGCAAAATGTCAGAACACAAGAGCTGGCGTTTAAGTACATTCCACCTATTTCATGCTCCCTGTTGTTGCATGCTCTGAATTAAACTATGTTTAGTTGATTTTGGGATAGTCCATTTCGACTGTCATTTTTGCTAGTAGATTAATAAAAACATCCTTTCAACTCCCTGTATGAATTGGTGACAAGTGATGTTCAAGTTTGTAAAAACTTAACATTTCTGGAGATCACAAACTTAAACATGATCTTTGATTTGTGATGTTCTGTGGTCTGGTGTAGCTACAAGATTGGAGCAAAAACATGCTCAAAAAAAGAGAATAGTAACACATGTTTCCACTAGCACAATGAAAGAATCATGAATCTGAGAGAGCCAGGAAACATAGCACTGCTGGCATTCATTCCATCACCATTAAAGCTACAGAAAAGAGAATACATGTGATACAGTCAGTGCACAGTACCTTGTTCCAGCCACAGCTTGCTTTCTAATTTTATAATAGTGTGGATTATTATTATTTTTTTTGTATCACCATTGACAAAGTGTAAAAAAGCCACACACACACAGACACACATTTTGGCTGCTGACTTGCATCAGTCAGCTAGCAGATCAGTCAGCTGCAGTTCAAGTGTTGAGGAGTAGAGCAGGGATGATAAGTTGCGAAGGCTGGCAGCATGTCTGGTGATTAGACTGGCATCGGTTAGCGCCGTGCCGTCAGAGGCTTTTCTCTCGTGCCAAAGCTACCATCACACAAACGAGAGAGCAAGGGGAGCTGGAGATGGCAACGACTGGGGAGATGGGAATCTGCCGAGCTACACGGACACAACAGCAAAACAAACACAGGGCCAGGAGGCGACCTATCAATCAATGCAGTGTCATGAACAGGATAGGCTCAAGTGTCACATAGCTGAATATGAACTGACAGGTGTGTATGTGTGTGTTTGTGCCTGTGTGGGGGGTACGGCTTGAACTGCTTTCTGCAAAGGTGTACCCTGCCTGTCACTGTCAGATTGATTGCATCATAATCGACATGTGAAAGATGAAAGATGACCTCGCACCAGGCGGGCACGCAGGCATAAAATCACAAAGGCAATCGTCAAATACCTCACAGTACATCACCCCTGGAAAAAAAATCCACATATAGCACCCACGCAAATACCTTTACCATACCTTTACTTGCTGATAAAATTTTGACTAAGTCTCAGTGTCTTTTGAAGATACAATCCAAATCCAGGACAGACAAAAACGTCCTGCTGCCAGTATGCATTCCCTTTTCTTCCCTCTCTCTCTGTCTTTTGTTCTGGGATATAATCTCAAGGACTGATCCTCAAACAGAACTCAGTGCTGATCACACAGACACCTTTGAGCTGCCTGTGTTTCCCAGTGTGTTGTCTGCAGAATATAAAACAAAGGTGGTGGACATGAGATGAGTGGACACAGTGCTGACCAGTGCTTTTCTGACACCTCATTCACATTATACTCAATAGCAAGAAGTCTATAAGCACACATTACATTTCTTATTACCCTGTAGTTTATAGAATGGATTTTAAATTCTTATCTGTTGCTACTTGTTATTCTACTTTATTTACTTATGAAGAAACTAATCAATATTGAATACTTTCTAAAAATGAAATGAAGTACTATTTTTGACCGATCATTGGTATCTTTGTCAGAATTTCTATGGAAGATTGTAGGAGTGTGACGAGATCTCGTACCACGCGAGACGAAACGCGACGATATTTCTCATCGACGTGAATATTGTCTCGCTAAGCTATCGTTAAGGGGCGCACCAAAAAAAAAAAAAAAAAAAAAGACGATCGGTTTTCTATCGATCATTCGCACGTCATGTCTTCTTTATATAATGTCATGTGTGGATCATTAACCTTGTTGCAGCTTCTACCTGCTGAGAAGATCTCAGTCAGCAGTATGATATGAGGAGAGAATTGTTTCTACTCTTTATAATTTACTTTTTAGTATTTGAGATTGTATCTAACTTTTGTAGTTATGGTTGTTATTTCCATAAATACCAAAATTATCCATCTATAAAATCTCGTCTCGATCTCGTGAACCCAATATCTCGTCTTGTCTCGTCTTGTGAGCTGAGTGTATCGTCACACCCCTAGAAGATTGTGATTCTACTATGCACCTTGCCTTGGACCTGACCTTTCAATCCACCCACTCCATCGAGTTTACTGATTCTGGTCTGCTGTCATGACATGAAACAGTAGTTTCTCTGCTGAAAAAAGTGATCAATCTAACGAGGGCCGCAAGGGGACTAATGATTAGCCAATCAACACCAACAGCAAGACTAACGCCGTTGTCAAGCTGTTTTCCAGAACCAAGAAAGAGTAAAACTATGTTGTCAAATATGAACCAATATTATGTTACTGCACTGCCTATTTCTCGCCCCAAATGCTTTAAGAAACATATTTTTGTGTACTGTTTATTTGTAATATAAGAAAATCGGTGACCTGGTCGCCCACCTAGCACTACATCACCACTAGCCAGAGCATTCAGTGATGATCGAATCAAATCCCCCATAGAAATCGGTTAGAGTGGAGGCAAAGTCAGAATGAAGATGGAACTGGAGTTGATAATTCTGTCTGATACCAGGCAACTACACACATGAACAGTGTTAAAATTGCACCAGCTATTACTTTCTTTGCCTATAGGTGGCCACATTAACAGGTTTTCATTAGAAGACTTTCCTGATTATACAATGACCTCCATTTCCTTTGCATACTATTAATCGGAGTAGAAGAAGCAGTACACATTATTTTCTCCAGAAGTTAACGTTTTTTAAGACTGTCTCTTCGTCTGTGACAGCAATGATTACTGGCTGCCATGTAGAGGATTCAGTTTGTGATCCGTGTCTGCAGTAAATACTTTTGGAAACCCTTGCTACTAATTTTCACTTGTCATTAATTTATTTCCTCTGTGGTAAATGTATGAAATATTTTTAGGGCTGAGTGATGCTAAAAAACTACTCCTAGCAATATTAATGCTACAAACAACCCAATATGGGAACACATTCCATTAAAAAAGAAAACAATCTGACATTGTGAACACATCTATTGTGACCTCCATTTTTGGGAATAAAATATTGTTTTATAATCTGGCCAAAATGGTATTTCTACAGTACTGCAGATGACACAGTCTGTGTTACATTTGGCGCTTTTCCACTACACAGTTTCAGCACGACTCGCCTCGCCTCGACTCGGCACGGTTCCTTTTCCATTACAAAAAAGTACCCACTCAACGTGGGCGGGGTCGTCATAGCACGGCTCCGCGAAACTGCCGTGACTTCGTTTTATACGCGACACAAAACACATAAACAATGGAGGACATGGAGGCAGTGGTGTACTTGCTGCTGTATGTGGCTTTTTGTCTCACACAAAGCAAGAAAATTGAGCCGTATGGCTGTAACTATGGTTGTAACGCTGCTGCCGGTACTTAAAAATGCCGGGTTTGATTCTTGTGTGGGACTGCTCATGACGCTTCCAGCGACAACTACCAATCAGCGGCCAGCAGTGTGTCGACGTCACATTTTAGTACCGGCTTGGCTCGCTTGGAACCTCACCAGAGCAGGTACTAAAAAAGGACCAGGTACCAGGTACTATCCCTAGTGGAAACGCAAAAAGAACCGAGTCGAGGCGAGTCGAGGCGAGTCATGCTGGAACGGTGTAGTGGAAAAGCGCCAATTGTAGTTCATAAATTCTGCGGCCAAAATGTACTGATACAGATGCCACCTAGTGGCCCTAGTAATCATAACCTGCAGAAGTGACACAGCTCGGATGACGTCCATCACAAATTTCCATATTTGCAAGTGTCAGGTTGGGTGGATGGATAGATGACAAAAATGGACTGCTCATTATCTGTTCACATGTTTCTTACAGCGAGTCGGGACATATTTTTAAATAATGAAACTATAAATGTTGTGGTGTTTACTGTTGCCATGATGACCAAAGGTTGCCTAACCTGCATCACATTTCAAGTGATCATTTTAATCCAAACCATGACCTTTCCCTAACCCTAACCAAGTGGTTTTTGTGCCTAAACCTAACCACACCTTAACCACAGCGTTGTCACGCCATAAAACATCTTTATTTTTTATGAGTGATATGTGATAGTTTTGGAAAGCTGCCAATAAAGAGGGGGCATATTAGACACTCCTATAGGTTGATTTGGAGTGCATGGTACACTCAACTTATTTAGTCACGTAATTATGAGGATGTGTTTATACTGGGTATTTTCAGCCATGACACAGAGCAATCTGTATTGTAATACAGTATATAGCAATACAATAGGTCTGACCAAACACACACACACATAAACACATTCATGTATTTATACATACAATGTAACCCTTTGCTCAATTCTACTCATACATATTGGCATACTAACAATCATACATGTCTTTTTCCATTTCAATTTCCATGCCTCTTTCAGAACCTTCTTCTTCGTCTGCAGCTTTCATTTGTAATAACCCACTGTATCCGTGTGAGCGTGTAGGAACTGCTGCAGGCCGCCTACTGATAACCCTGTCAAACAACCCAGCACCCCCAACTGTCAGATCTCCCAGGGGCTCTGCTCCTCTGCTAATGGAGACCAACTCCAGCTCCGCCAGAGGAAGAGGTGTGTCAAAACACCCATTATCTTCTTATGAGAGAGCACTGACGGTGTACAGAAACCCTTCAAAAACACATTGTGAATGGGATCAGAAGGAAACAGTAATTTATGTACAGTATGTGGAAGTGTTTCAGAGTGGTGTCCAATGTGAAATGCTCAAATATGACAAAAAAGGGGAAAAAAAGAGACAGGGTTACCATATTTTAAATCAAGTAGATGACTCATTAAACTTCGATTTAGATACAGTACTGTGCATTGTAAATATATGTCTGATTTAAATCTAATTCCCAATGCCAGTCTTACATTTCACTATCAAATCAATGCACAACCAGTTAAAAGAAGTGAAAAAAAAGTGAAGGGAATTACAACACCAGGCTCCTTTGGCTACTTCAGTACTTAGTGATGAAAAGAAAACTAGATGAAAGAACAGAAAATAAGAAGTAGGTAGGAGTTGAGATTCAAAAAGAAATATGCATATTCTTTTTGTGGTTTAAATGCTGGTTCTCCATCAGGTTTTGGGGGATCTTTTATGATAAGAAATACTGTGCTGCTTAGCTCCACAGTGATGTTTTAGTGGAAAAGATGTGCCTTAGGGTCTATGTGAGTGCCTAGGAAGGTGCTCAATCTTAACCCGGTGTCCAAATGCTAAACGTTATCCATGCAGATTGTCTTTTTAGTGATATTATTGCTCCAAAGGTATTAGATAAAAGTAAAAACATTACAAAGCGGTTTCTAGTACATGAAAAGTTTGGATATATCAGCTTTTCATCTGATACCACTGATACTGCACCTCAGCCTCACAGCAGTTTGTGAAATAGTCATGAAATGTAATCTATTGATTCGTGCACATGGGCATGATTTTTCAATTTTTTTCATATGTCAGCTTGACTTTCAAATGAATGTATTTCAGTTGGAAGTAGGTTTCGTGCTTGGGGCAGATTCTTTTCTGTCAGTCTGGACCCGGGAGCACAGAAGCGGTATCGTTTTCATTGGTTATTTATATATCATATATTCATATTATCATATATATCTATAACCATTACATAATTCAACATTTAATTATCAGATTTTTCTACTTTAATTAATATTTTGTGACTATTTCACAAACTACCGTGAGACCGGGTGGGATGGTGTAAAGACAGTACAACAGAAGTGGATTTCAAAGTGCTGCCAGTGTCAGTGCTCCCTGACCCTCTCCTCGCCGACTAAGCACTGCACTCCTCAATTCAGTTCCATTGAGACGTGTGAATTAAAACACGGCCTTATAATACATCAGATGATCTGCTCTACATAGTTAGCAGACATCCCTCCGACCTTGTTACTTGGTCAGGTCCTTTCTGAAAATACAGACTGGAATAAAGTATTAACGCATTTCATTATCCTCAGCAGGAGTCTGTCCCTGGAATATACTCCACCCACATGCTTTTCATGTGCCCACCATGTTCAAGCAGGTTTGATCTAGCCTGCAGTATGTCCTTGACAATGACAGTCATAACAAGAATAATAATGGCAATCCATGCAGATTTACAAGAATGAAGTATTTTACACTTTTTTTTATATACCAAAGCTTTCATATCCAGGCTGTTTTGAATAATTCAAAGCAGCTTTAATTGTTATTAATAACTGTGTCAGTATAAGTGCTGAGGTGTTTGTGGTATTATAATATAATATCATATGGAATCATGCTTGAGGATAACATTTCAAAACCTCATGAATCAGGGATGTATGTAAGTCTAGCAATCTTAAGCACAATTACAATAATCTAGTATAAAATGTGACACTGCATTTGTGAACAGAATTTAGAATTTCCGACACTCCTACTTTGTCTTTTCACTGACTTCTCATTATCCGAGAGGTGTCATGGCGGCTCAGCAAGCCATTCCACGGTCTCTGCTGTGCCATGAGTGAAACCTGGCACTTCGTCTGCCCTGCTGTACATCATTCACCCCAATGTTTCTCTCTTAATGTCATCTTTTTTTTTTGCTCTTATTCACTCTCTCATGAAGCAAAAACATCAGTAGTCATTTCCACCGCTGCAGAGGTCCTGAACCCAAAAGCATGGTTCTTTACAGCACAGTAAAAATCACATTTTAGTTGAATTATTCATACAGTAAACACCACAGATAGCTCTATATTGATTTTCATTAACGGCCCAGTTATCATACCGAGTTAGAATGTTAAATAGTTGAAAAATTGGCTTTCTCCTACTTTGTTTTTATAGAGCAAAAGAATGAAAAGATTATTGCTCTGTGTCTTTATTGAAGCAGAAGCAGCTTGAAAACAAAACATATTGATACATCTACTTTTTCAGTGTAAAAATTCAGTCTCTGTTTTTTGGTGATGGAGTACTAAGATTTATGTAATTCAACCACGTCATAGAGAGTGAGTCGTCTAGTCAGGGTGAGCGAGAAAGAGAGAGAGAGAGAGAGAGCAGCAGAGACAAAAAGACACAGACAGAGATGATTCACATTTCAGTAGTAAGTGTACCACTATGACAACACGAGGCACTTCAATGACAGCATAGTTATAGTTGTCATCGCAATGGGAATTACAACTTTTGCAAATCCGTCTTTGTGACACAATAACGCATGATCCCCTTCACTTTTGACTAGAAAAGAATGCCAACAAAGGCGTTTAGCTGTGAATTCATCAACATTATAGAGCCAAATACGTGAACTTCTTGACACTTTTCAGTAAAAAAACACGATTTATTTTCCTGAGCTCCTTTATCACTGTCGCCAATGTAGCCCTGAGTTAGCTGATTGTCACCGCTTACTCAGTACTGCAAACATACCTGTGAATAGGTTGAAAGTCATTCCCAATGATGATGCCTATGACACATACACACACATGTTATGTTACTAATGTTATGTGGTTTGCTATTGTCCAAAAATTGTAACATGGGTAGTGGAAAAGTGGCACACTGCCTCCACAGCTGCACACATCATGGTAGATCATTGAGGCAACACTGACGTTACGAGCAAAGTCCGTATGAATACTCCATTCCATGTAAAGCTTAGTGTCTCAAATCTGGCACCTAAATACCCAAATCGTCTATACAGTGGGGCAAGGCATTTGTTTGTGTTCTTATTTGGTTGGTTTGAAAAAACATAAAAATCATATCGAAGTATATATCACTTCACTTATATCATTTAACATATTTTCTAATACCCCAATGTTGTTTTACTTTAATGCAATTCAATTTGATTGTATATAGCGCCAAATCACAAGAAAAGTTAAGTTTTAAAAACAACTTAAAGGGATTTTATGAGCTTAATTCTTATACAAATAAGTTATTTTCTTTTTTTCTTAAAAAGGAGAACACTGCATCAGTGTTATTCAGGTTGTCCATTTTATGACCAGTTATGCTCTTTTATGTCAGTAGGTGGTGGTACTTGCTCCTCTGGGGAGTTTGAGGGTCTGGAGCAGTTCTGACTCATAAAGCAAACTGTTGCTGAAAAGTAACGATACACTGTATTCACTTACTACTGTTTACACCTTTTTCCAGCTCTGTTCCAGGCTAATCAGTTCATCGGGGACCACGCTCGGGACCCCATGACAGCTACACTATTTGTCATTGCTGTTGCCAGCCTGTACTGTAGCTAGTGGTGCATCTTCACTTATATCAGATGCACTCGAAGTCATTTTGTTCTGGAACCGGAATTGGCCTGTACACCAGCACGACAATGTGTTCAAAAGTTATTCCAAAAGACTGAATTGTGAGAGTTCTGGATGCTTGTCGACGTGTAGCTGTTTTTTTTTTTCTCCCCCTTTTATTGTTAATTTTAATAATGTCATTACTGCTCCTCTTTTGCTATGCTTTCACACAGCTCAGCGCCCCTAGGAATAACATCCATATTGGATGATCCTGTACCTTTTAGAATTAGGTTCTGTGCTGCCACAGGAAGTAATGTGACACTTTATGTAGTGACGAGGAAAGTGAAGCTGCAACCAGACCAAAAATCTGCCAGGTGAAATTTACACGTGTAGTGTGTCTAACAGCCGGGGGGACAGGTAATGGCACAGGTAGGGTTGTAAACTTGAAGTATGGCCTAATGATAGCCGTCCACAAAGTACAGCGTACAGTTTTTACTGTCATTTTCCTCTGTCACTCTCCTTGCACTACTGCATCCCTCCTTCCTTCTATTATTTCAGTCTGCAGTTATACGGTAAGAATATATATTTTTTTAAAAACAATATTTCCTGAACAATAGGTACATATATTCTTTATACATGTTGTTCACCTTATAATAATTAATTATCAGCATGATCTTTCCTTGACCTTAACCACAAGATCAGGTGCAGTGAATGAGAAGCAGAGGATTTTAAACATGTTTGCATTAGACATAAAATACTAGTAATTGTCATTTAACATGTTTGTTTTTTTCTCTTTGTAACTATATTCTACATGTCCAGTTTGACTCCCCCACCTGGTGGGACACCGGTGTTAACTGAGCATGACTTTGAGTTACCTTGATCATTAATTGACTTGTATGTATCATTATTAAAGTACTTGTGATATGTCGACATAATTGATTAAATGGAGCGGGGTGATGGGGGAGAACACCACAAGCCAGTTGTTAAAGCTGAAGGGCTTGCGAAGTCTAACAAATCCTGAAAGTTAATTCTAGCTACTGAGTCAGTGCCCGTTACAGCTTTCTGTTGTCAGGCCACGAAAACATTTGAGCTCTCAAAAGTTTCTCTCACCATTCACACTTCCCTGGTTTGGTCACACCCTGTCTGCATTAAATCCCACCACCGATTAGTCCTTTTTAAAGAAGATAAACATGCTGGAAGTGATTCTAACATTTCTCTTTCTCTTGTTCTACATTTTATCCTTAGAATTTATCCTCAAACTAAAACCATCCATCGGATTTCCCACCAATTCAGACACCATGGTGCATCATGTTGAAAACTATGCAGAGCAGATAATCCTCTCAGTCATTTTAACAGAATAATGCAAGCTCGGAATTAATACATTATTTCCTGAGGTGTAAATGCTGATAAAACATTTAGGTAAAACACCTAATGTGTCCAGTGTGTGTCTATACCAGCTGGTCGCCTCAATCACCTTGCAGCCGGTCTCAGATACAGTCACTTTTTTTTTAGGTCCACTCATGTCTATAAGGGAGAATGATAAACTTATGATTACACTCAAAACACTTTGTCATGTGATCACACAGATACATTGAAATGATGTTATTATGAGGAACGGCCCTCCAGGTATTCCCAACATTTATAGGGGAAGGTGAAGTGGGAAGAGAAAACACTTACCTTCTCCAGCCAATGCCATCAGTCTTTCTTAACATAGTATATTACACAAATTGAACAATCCATCATCACAGCCCTACTCTGTTCTCATAAAGTAAATGAATAAGTGCCTTTCCTCATTCTAAAGGTGAGTTTCTTTGACCACATTTTCTGGTGCCAGTCTCGTTGGTTTTGCTCTGGTATCGTGTTGTATCCGTTATTACACATTAGACAGCTATTTTGTGTTGTTTAGATGAGCGTGATAGGGTGGGAAATATGGATTGTGTTCGTCTGTGGGCTGGTTACACAGTCACACGGGATATTTCTGAAAGTATTGATCCAATTTAGACAAAACCTGGATAAATGATGGGGCTTGTTGTTGGAGGCGGTTTGATATTTTGTGTAATTCAATCAGTGACAAGTGGGCAATAATGTCAGTGTCAGGAGAACCGCCATTCTGTGCTTCATAAAAACAATAAAAAGATCAATCTAATCTAGACAAAATCTTAAAAATCCCATTCAGTTATCTTTGATGACTCTGAATAATAATTTGGCTGTTTGTTTTTTTTTCAGAAATACAAGTTATCTAGTTAAAAAAGATCATAGAAAAATCCAGAATCTATGAAAATGCAATGCTGGACATAACACTGTAAAGTCCATGTTTCCTCATCACACTTGTGTATGTTAAATACTGGACCGTGATTGGCTCCAAACTAGTTGTGATGTCACAATTGTCTTGTACGTCCATGTGTTCAAGTCTTAAAACCTTCCCCCTTCAGCTTATGAATGTGAAAACAAACTGTGCTCATACATCATTCTACACAGTGAAGAGAACAATAATTAAGTGATGTAACAATAAGCACAACCATTTTGAGTGGAGGGGGACTTTAACTACAGTGTTGTCACATCATAAAGCTGATTAATTTTTCAACAGTGATTTGTTCCAGCGTTGCCAAAAGGCACAGTGTTGTTTTAAACGACAGTGACGAATGATGTCTATTGTCATTTGATGTGGAGGATCGATAACAGATGTGTATGTTCTGTGTCGTGCCTTGTTTCTCCTGGACTAGAGGGCAAAGTAGATCCAAAACATGGACTGTAGTTGGTCATTTTGTGGTTGTACAAGACTTCAGTACTTCTTTTTTTTTCTTGTAACAAAAACCAAAACAAATCATGTATTCTTACTTCTAACATCTCACTTCTCTCTCGGATTTGTGCTGCCATTCTTTTAACTTGAAGACACTGTTTTGGCCCATACTCACAGCATTGAAAAATAACTTTTTCAAAAGTTTAACAGGAACATCCCCTTCCAGACACAATGACCCAGTGACTCAGGATAATCCAAAGACTTTGCTGAAGTAAGATTAGTATGTTAGCCAGTTAGTAGTCTCCTGAGCCTTTAATAGCTACCATTAGTGGCTTATAGTTGGGTACACTTCAACGTGTACACTGAAATCTTGAATTACCCAGTGGAAATCAACTTTGATTACTTTGATAAAGGCATGTCCTTACACTCTGTTGCATGCATACCATTTTACCATTTCATTGAGATCAATATAATAATTATTGAATTTGACTTACATCTACTGTTTATTGCTGCTCCACATGTCTAAATGTATCAACCGATGTTATATATTTTCCCTTACATGGGTTGATTGCAGGCCCTTGTTGGGCTTCATACAGGTCTCATGTGGGCAAAAACAGTTTCTCCCATGCCTATACGTTTGTTGTTTCTGTATTACCGCACTGATAGTTTGCTGTTCCCTGCTGCTCTTCATGTATTCTGAATCATAGACCTGTATTGGTGGAGCTGGGACAGTGCTTGCCTGCATATGACATCGAGCTACACACTATAGGCTAAGGCGTTGATATCGTTGCAGGTGGCCCAGTAAAGTATTGTTGCAATCATGTGGTGTAAATCCTGTATGATAGAACATATCTACAGGTGTTGCTATTATCCTTCAGCTTGTGATCATAGGCCGTAGCATGCCAGTGTAAATCATGTATGAGCTACTGCTATCTCCAACAGATAGTAGCCTACAATAAAAACCTATAATCCAAATCCTTGGTAGCACTTGGAGGTAGTGAGGGTGGAGGGGTCTCTGCATTGTTAATACAAAACCTGCTCAGAGCTCCGGTTGGATCCACACAAAGAGTCGGGGCTAGCTGGGAGGCTAGAGGAGGCTAGCTGGCTGTGCTTCCCTCTGGCCATGCTACGGCTAATGATCCACTAGCTTTCCCAGATAGTCCCTGCCTTCCGTGTAGAGCTTCCACCCCATGGTTTGTTATTCGTGTTAAAGTGGGAAGAAAGCAGCAAGTCTGTCGGGCAGTTGAGTGAAGTGGAGCCTGCGGAGGAAGCACCTAGACCGTCGGGGTGAAACAGTTCTTGGAAGAGTTGCTGTGTTCAGCTGCACAGGTAGGAAACAAAAAGTGGAAAACTTCTTCGTCTTTTTGGTTTATAACAGCTGTTGGCAGCCATCATATTAGGTACATTATCACCACTTTCTGCTCTGGAGTGTGGACCAGAGATTACATCCTAACCATTGATCCTGTCTGTCTAATGAACTCAAAGAAAACTCTACTTATCCACCCATGTAGCAGGTTCATTAACGTTTTAATGCTGAACTCCAGTCTCCCTTCATATATTGTCTTTCTTGATCATAGTTAGTATAATCTATGATTATGTAATAGTCTCCTCAGCAGAAGAAAATCAGCGTTGGGAATCGGCCATGAGTTGGAGAATATCTGCATTTCAGATATCGACAAAAACGTATATTGTGCCTCCCCTTCCTTAATTTTCATTCATGGCCCTCAAACAATCATCCACTGATGATGGGGGCCATTCACTGCCTCTAACTGTATGTCTGTGCTTTTGAATCCCAACAGTGATTATGTTGTGCTGTTTCTTTCAAAATGCATGTTCAATATTATACTGTTGTGCCCTTCACTGGAAAATGGAAGGAGTGGATGTGTTTGTGTCTGGGCACTGAGTGCTAATGCACTTTGTTTGTAAGAGGTAATCTAAGGCAACCTCAGGTAATCTACAGTAAAACTGTCAGGCACCAGTCCCTGCTTTTTTAACTCCAAATTCCTCTCTCTGCTTAGTGTTGTTTTTTAGACTTACACTGGACATTCATGAGCCAAAAATATGCCAGATTTCAACAAGCACACTCTGTGTTGGTTCAGCATGTTGTCATCAGTCTTCCTACACTGTTTCTGTGCAATGCAGAACAGAGCAGACAGCTCACAAGTGTACAGGCTGAAAAACCCACTCACCTGTCAGTGTAGTGGCCTCACAGTTCAACTAAGCTGACTGGAAAACCACTTTGTAAATGAACCTTTGAATCTCTGATGTATCTGCCTCAACAACAATGTGAAGACTGTCCTTTTACAAACTGTTCTTCTAATTCTGCAGACCTCACCTGTGCATATGTGTGTGTTTGTTTATGTGATGTTTGCCTGCTGGAACATTTCACTCCAGGTTTCTTCTACAAAGCATGACCCTCACTGTGTTTCTTTTTTTTTTACCAGTTGAATGTAGCACACAGATGGTTTTATTTAGCAGGATACATATTTGTCACATTTACCAAATTGGTTCTTGCCCTGCATTAAAGTTGTTTTTTTTTCTCCTTGAATAAGTACGCCTACTTTTTTTTTTTTTTTTGACAAAATTGAATCTGTGGTAGGAGTCCTTTCATCATCAAGAACTGATTCGAGCACATTTCATGCTTGTAGGGCAGTCAACACACACAGACAGTGAACACAAAAACATGGTTAAAAAAACATCTATACATACACACATACACTGCACTGGTTTAAAGGAGGACCAGTCTGATCATCAGCAGTTAAATATAGCTGCAATTTCAAAATGTGACGCATATGTGATTTTTTTTCATGCTTTTAAAAAAAAAAATCTAAATCCAGTGAATCTTTTTTTGAATGTTTCAATCGATCAAACAGTTAAAACAAACATCCTAGTGTGAAATGACAGGACTTTGACTGAGACACAAATAATAAATAAAAGATGAAAAGGATTCAACCAACATAACCACAGGAGATGCTGCTTGAAGTGTGTGTGTGTGTGTGTGTGTGTGTGTGTGTGTGTAGTTATGACTTAAATCACTTTCAAGGACACACACCAGACATGAGACCAGATGACTGGGTATGGCTTGTGCAATTGGGAATAAGAACCGTGTCTCCAGTTGTTAAAATGCTGATTTTTTTGGACAGTGGTTGAGGTAAAGGTCAATGTTAGGATCGGCATGTACTGATTATAATTAGGGTTAGGATAAGTGTTTAGGGAAGTGACAGAGGTAAGACTTTTCTTCTCATGCACTCATACTTTTATAACTTTTGGCTCAGACGTACTGCATGTGATGATCACATTTGGAACTAAATCTCAGTTGGACTGCTTCACACAAACAAACAAAACATAAATGGAATTATTAAATAACAAAACAAGACACTGCTATTTTTTTCCCCCTGAATATTTTTCTTTATAAATTGCACTCATTTTATACATTCCTCTGGGAATTCAACTCAGACAGCCTTTATGTATAAAGCCCTTTATCTCTCCTATGTTCATTGTTTTATATCTCAGTGGTATTGCTTGGCCATTCACTCCATATTCTATTACCTCTTCAAAGATCCTTCTTCCACAGAGACATGTGCAAGGCTGTTCATTATCTAAATAATCAACTGGTGTGTATCTGGGGCCCAGACCCTCTAGGGAGGCACGTGGGTGATTTTCTGCCTCAAATGAAACGGTTATGTAATTTCATGAGCATGATTAAGACTGCTTGAACTCTTAGCACCAGATTAGGACGTCTCCATAGTGGCAAAGAAGCCCCCAAAAGCCTGACGTGCTGTGAAAACCCGAAGGGGGAAGATAAATTGACTCCGTACAGAAACTCACAAGGAACATTTGGTTTAACATTTCAGATTGGAGAGACAATTGTACCCAACATTTTTCGTGTGACTGTGAGGCCACTGAGAGGTGCACGGGTATGTCTGTAGAATCAGGATGAGTGCAGATGCAGCTAAGTACTTGTTTAAGGAAGGGAATATGAAGCTGTCTCAGTACTGATGCTTTAATGAGATACATATTGGCACGGCCTGGAGCTTTGCTGGCAGAAGGACAAAAGTGTCTGGATGTGAAATGCTGCTATTAGCTAAGTTTTATAGACTGAACAGCTTTGGTTTAAAAGAGGAGACTTGGCTCTGCAGGCTAATTGTCCTTCTGTCTTATTAAACCGACACTGCAGCACTGTTCTTTATCTGCTCAACTTTTCTCAATAAGCTGATTTTATCTTATAACCTATCATAAATCAAAAGTCTTTATCTGTTAACCTACTCTGAATGATGTGTTTTTATCTCTTAACCCACTCTGAACCTTGAGAAACATGCCTGAATAAAAAAGTCCCATCTTACCTTTGTTGCATCATTTCTGCAGGATTTTTAATTACAGTTCAATAGGTATGTCATTAAGAAAAAAACTAAATATGGCAATTCAACACTAATAAAGTTATCATATGTATGTATTAAAGTCAAGGTTTAAACTAGCTTTGCAAGAGTTTGACTCAAGAGATGATCTTGGCTAATTTGCATTCGGCTTCTCAGCACTTTCACTTCAGACATCTGTTGCCATTTTCAAGCTCATGAGAAACATTAAAGATTAAGCAGCTGAGTTAACTAATAAGTTTCAAAAAGATTCACCCAAAAAATCATGTTCCACCTAGTGCTAAATCTAATACCAGCACCATTGAGTTTGGCCCAGTATTCTGTAGATCCACCATTGACAGTTTTGTTGTAGTATTAACATAGTATGGGGATGAACAGATGTGAACAGGGACTGTATTGGTCTACTTTTATACATTTAGTCAAATCATACAATGAAAGTACATGTTAAGGACTCAAACTAACTGACAGGTACTGCACCATTTAAACAGAAAATCATTTTAAACAAGCAGGCAGCAAACATTTTGTAAGAATTTAATATTTAATTTACCATCCAACAGCTAGCATTAGCATAGCCTCACTTACTTTTTTGTTTTTGTTGTTGTTTTTTTCATTGAAACAACAATGGAACATACGATACAGGTAAACATTACATCATGCATAGTCTGAAATCCTCATATCTTCTATCTTATTAAAACTATGAACTATTGATTTCACCAAAACACATGTCAATAGATACGGAGATAATTTGACCCAGAACAGCCTCAATGGAGTGCATTTGGGCCACATTAGGAAAAATAATCAAATTTCAGAATAAAAGACATTTGGAGTGTTTTTACAGCTGTCTAATTTTAAAAGGGGTCAAATTTGACCTGAACAGTATATGTAAGGGTTAACGAGGTATTAAAAAGGTCTTAAAATTCATTAAATTTGTACTTAAAAAATGTGCAGATACCCTGGTCTGAATGAATCTGTAAGGGACGTTTATGTAAAAGACTCCTCTGTCCAAATGACAAAAACTGTCATTTTAACAGATGGTTGAAGCAAGGAATGTTGTTTTTGTGTCATTTGGATATTAATTTCATATTAATTGAAAGTGAAGACTGAGTTTCTCACTTTCTCACTTATGAAACTGTGCAGTGTATTACAGACCAGCTGACCACCTGCTCTGTCCCTGCTGTTTGCAGCCAATTCCAAGAAAACATCCATAACTGTTGAAACAGTTTTGAGATCTGGCATCAGTGAAGGCCTGGTTGGCTCAGAGAAAAACTGGTTGTTATAACATTTGGTGAGCAGAGGCGTGCATGCCTGTGGGGCATCACCAGAGCAAAATATGGTTTGAACCAGCCTCAGATGGTCAGCCAGTGGGGGGAAAGAGCTCAGGTGTTTTTAGGTGGCTGGTTAGTAGCTACAGGGGATTGCCAGATCAAAGAAAGCAGTCTGACTGGTTGATCAAGCAGAAGGGGGGGGGGAATACAAGTATCATACCAGTATGCTGCAGCATGTACAGTATTGCTAGGTCTCCCCAGGAGATGAGGCTCAGTAACACTTTCTTGTTATCAGGCTCTCTGGTTGTCAGTGCTGCAGGTGGTCTACTACTCACCACAGGTCATTTGAGGGTGTGATTAAATACAATCTCAGAATGAAGGTTTGCCTTTCTATAAATGTTGCTCGTTTCATAAATAATATGATCAAATATAAAAAAATTCAATATTTTAAAAAATTCTTAGTATTTATTTTCCCTTCAAGACTATGCAGTAAAAATGATAAGCTCATAGAATAGCCAGTCTACCTAACCATCACATCTATAATTGTGGGAAGCAACAGCCTCTGTGCTAATTTTTTGACCCAGTACAGTAGAGGGCTCAGTGCGGTGTGTTAGACAGAGACTAACAGCCTTTACCAAAGGACAGCGCTTATTTGAAGCACACTTTGGGAATTCATTGTGATCCCCAGTCCTTGTAAATCATCAGTGTCATGCCCTACATTGCTAACATGTTACCCCGTGTTGCCAATTTTACACAGAAATCAATGACATAGACAAATGTGATGAAAGAATAGCTTTTAGTAGAATTGTTAGTTAGCATGCTGTGTCCTCTGGACTTCACCCAGCTGTCAGAAAGACTCACTGAATGTCTCAGCCTGATCTCGACTCTACATTTTCTGAAAGTTAGACAGACCCAGCTAATTATGAAATAGAACAATATATTACCCCACAAGGAATAGAAGTAGAAGTAGCAGTAACACTCCACTGCAGTGCTTTTACAGTTACAGTACTGTATCAGTGAACTTTCACTTACATTTTTCAACCTCACTGCATTTGGCATGTACTTGTCATTGGTTTGTCATTGTCTTTGATTAACTGTGCTCAGTCTGTGCATCATTTTTCACATTTAATTTAAAAATAAATATCTTTCCTCGACAAATTATCTTGATAATTAAAACAAATGTAAAAATCGTATTGAAGAATCACATGTAGGAATCCATAGCTGTATTACTATGTGTTCTTGTGTGTCTTCAATGCAAAGACCGAGATAAAAAACAATGTTGTTTACGGCCTTTCAAATAGACTTTCAGTAATAAAGTGATATTTATTTGTATGTTTTTTTACTCTCTCACCAATTAAGTTTTAATTAAAAACACTTCTGTTAAATGAAGACAATACTGTAATTGCACTAGCCTGCACCATACCTCGAGGTTATCTGATATGAAATTAGCTTCCCTTCTAATAAAACTATTACCATTATCATTAAAAAAACAAGATGCATTATCCTGGTCATATAGAAACATCATAACATCTGTCTTTGAGTCTCTCAGTATTCTAATACAGTATGAGTGTTCTCTGACCCACACATCCGACCAAAGCACAGGATCCGAAGGTCACATTTGCATGGAGGTTGCTGTTTACCAAAATTACAGAGTGGCCTCTTAATGACTTGCCACAAGATCTGAAAATATGCCATCATAGACATTTTAACCAAAAGAAAAAAAAGGCATGGAGAACACTCTGAGGACATCTTCTTTTAATCATGTGCTGAGATTAAATTGAGAGATTAAAATGCAAACCTTGTGCACGCCCATGTCAGCCTGTCCTCTTTGTACCTAGCACTGGCCTGTTGGTTTGAGCAGTCTATGCATGTGTAGCGCCCCCCACCCCCCTTCTCCTCCTTTTCATCCTATTCACTTGGCTTGGGGACAAAAGGGACAATGTCACAGGCTGCATCCTCCCTTGATAGCACTGTCACCTGTCATTTGAGAGAGAGGCTCCAGAACACCTTTATTTGCTCAGCAAGAGACGTGTGTGTGTGTGTGTGTGTGTGTGTGTGTGTATGTGTGTGTATATGTGTGTTTGTACTGTATATATGTGTGTGTGTGTGCACCCTCTCTCAGGCCCTGCAATGTTCCCAGGAGTCTGGCCGTAGCATCGACATTAAGTATTAAGAGCCCTGCTGGGCAAAATAACAGTATAGGTGGAAGGGTTGCACAGGATGGGGGAGTGGGGGGTGTGGGAAACCCAAAGGCAAAAAGAGGACAGCAGGCTGTGGCCTCATGCTGTTTTCAGGACTTCTACTTTACAGCCATAACTTTCTAAAAGTGTCCTGCCACACAATCCCCATCAGAGACTGAAATCAGTACCCGCCAAATGTTCACAAAAGTCTGTCTTTGGCAGATAAATCAATAATGTCACCTACCACGCATAAAGTTTTTTTTTTTCCATTAGAATGCCTCAGTGACTTTAAGTTTTTGGCCTTAGAGCTCTCGGTCTTGTTCTTAAACTTTCTCCCTGCTGACCACTGCTACAGCCTCTGATTGTGAGCCAATGACAACAAAATAAAACCATGGCTCCAAATCAAAAAAAGCTCTTGATAAGCTGCCTATTCTGCCGCCTGCCAACACAGTGAATTGATAATTGATATCAGAATGAGGAACATTTTACTTTATGGTGTGATGAAAAAGAATGAATAGTGAGATGTGTTTTCACTAATGAATTACTGGATTCAGTGGAGAGATGATTGAAGACGTTTAAATTAAGCTCAATTTGCTCTTGTCTCTTAAATAAATGATTCACCTATAAGTGGAACAGTGATTCTCAGCCGGGTTATTTTTAGTTACAAGCTCCTGGAAGGTGAGCCAAAAAACCACCCACTGCTCACCAACACCAATGCACCCCTCCTATCTGTCACTGCCATATGCTGACTCATCTGTTATTACATCTGTCCCCGCATTACAAAAACAAAACCTTTATCTTGTAGGTTTAAAATGTCCTTTTTAGCAGGAGTAATAACCTGCTGACTGCAATCAGTCATTTCCTATTGAGGGTGCAAAGATATACATCTTGGCTGCTGCTAGTCACAGTCTCATTGATGGAAATTCTAACAGCTCATAGGCTGCCATCGATCAGCCACTCTCTATTTTTCTTTCTTTTTTTCTTCTTTTTGCCCCTCACTTTGTCTCCATCGCTTTTTCGCTCCTGTGTCTCCACCCTCCCTCCTCCTCAACCATCACTTGTTCTAACCAAAAACACATTGGTAACATCTGTCCACATTTACTCACAATAGCTCACCTTTAAAATTGGCCGTGTGTCAGAGTAATGCACCAGATTTACAAGCGCTGTATATTTCTCCTCTCTTGACAGAAATGTGATGAGGCATCAGATATTTACAGTAGATCAGTTGAAATGGAATACATTACTAAAGGTGACAGTCTTTACTCAGAATTTCCACATCTGTCCATAAAATGGATATTCTTGCGGTAGCTATATCTGCAAATCTGTCTTTTCTCCTTCCTTTTTGGATATTCTCTCATGATGCCTCTTAAGATCTTGTGATTTTACATTCCATCTAGTTTTAAGCTGAAAAAAGATAAACCAGCATTTTCTTTGGGGTGCCTTTACGAAGGTCTAGCTGCATTCCTCCCCTTTTTATCTTCCTTGCCAAGCCTTCATATACAAACTAGACAGTTTAATCTTTGTGAAAGGTTGCCTTGTAGAGACACTTAACCACATTCAGGGGCCACAACACAGCACAAAATACATTAATCTCATAAAGAAAGAATTACCACGAAGGCAACTCTGTGTGTCCTTGGGAAAATCAGTTTCAGTCCTGTTTGGTTGTCCTTAAATTGTTTCTGTCTATTTTTTATGTTAGGTTCAATTAACATGCTGCCATACTCCTCTATATGAAAAAAAAGTGTAATAGAAAAGCAAACGTGTGCATTGTCATCTGGTTCCCTCACATTGCTGAGGGTTGTTCTGCAGTGTGAGATGTGTGCTGAATAGTCACAAATGGCTGGTCAAGGGTTGACAGAAAGCACCGCACCAGATCGATGTCAACATATCAACACGCGACCCAAAGGAGTGCTTTCTGATCTGATGTGCCTTTATCAGCAGGACATCATTTGTCAAATCACTGTAAAAAATGATGTTTTATGGTGTGACACTGCTGTAGTTAAATTCTGGTTAGGTTTTTTACGCTCAAAAACCACTTGGCTAGAGTGAGAGTGATCATGTTTTGGGTTAAAATGATCGCTTGAAACATGTTGTGAGTTATTACTTCCTTAATCGTAAGGAATTCTTCATCGTCATGGCAACAGTGCACACCATGACAATCGAAGTTACGTTTTTTTTTTTTTTTAAACTGTCCTGACACGTGGTTGGAAATGGGAAGTGACAGCGGTATACTGCACTGCAACACTTCTCCAGGTCATAATTATGGCTGCTAGGCGTCTTTCACTCAAACTATAGGTCATTTTAGTGACTGACATTGTGACCTATTGTGTCATTTTTTTTTCTTGGGAAGGTTTCAGCAAGCTCATTTAACACAATACGCTGTTATTTGCCCAGCTGGCACTCTCTTAAACACATATTCATTGTGGTTATTTCTTTTCTCAGGCCAGCATGGATGATCATTTCGTTTTCCCAGCATGTCATCAATGCAACTTGACTGTCGGTTGTAATGTTAGACATACCTTTCCAAGCCCATGGTGATATTGCTCTAAGATTAGCACCACTGCTGTGTAGCCTGCATTGACAAATGTGCACTTAAGCAGAGGGATTGATTTTTAATTGGAAAGTAAGTTTTAAGCATGTGAAGGCTTACACAAGCAATTAACACTTAGAATGTAAAGCACCTGGAAAAAGTGTGTTGCTTTTTGAAACTAAGCTAACTAAACAACAACAAGACACACCCCAAAAACAATCACAATTAATGTGAATTGTGCTGGGTTTTGTTTTTTGTTTTTTTCAATCAATATAATTAATAATGTGAATAATTCATGCAACTTTCCTGATCTAGCTTAATGTCTCAATGTAATTATGTTAATACTCTACCCAAATGCAAACTGCTTAAGGATTTAGGTGAGCAGAGCTCAGGAGTCTTTACACTTGAAGCAAAGAAAGTGCAGAAAGTTTATTGCAGCAGATGTTACATAAGGCCTAAACTCACCCAGACTCATCACATTTAAGAAGGTGCATGAGAGAAGAACAGGGAAATGATTAAAATGATGCATGTATCCATAGCATTCCAAGCCTATATTTGATATTTATATTAAGTTTATGCCCTCCAGAAAAGAAAAATCAATGTTTTTTCCATATGAAACAACTTCTCTGTGGCACATCTGTAGCCTTGCCATCAGAAAATTCCATCATCGTGTGAAACTCTGAGAAATTGCCTTCAAAAATAGAACCGCACTCAGAATTTCAATGTCTACAGATCAAAATTACACGGAGGACATCTATGTCTAAATGGATTTCTGTACTTACAGTAATTGCTGCTCTTGTGGATTTAACAGTGTAAGATATTTGATTTCACTTTTAAAACATTCACTTTTAGGAACTAAGAATGTAATTTTACCAACAATTTATACTGGATTCTGATAGTACTACCAAAAAAAGTAAAAATGTGTTTGAATTCAGCCTGCCTTATCTGCACTATCTGCTTTCTGTCAATCATATATTTGATGTTTGGTTTAAACAACCTAAATTATGGTGCCCCTTCATAGGACTTTTCACCTTCATGCTAATTTAATACATACTGAGATGTGGTGAAGCAGAGCTTTTAATAAGGCAATTTTTATTATAGCGAATTTCTGCCATTTTAATGTTCGAAAACCTAATATAAAACGTAGTTAATAAAATAAAATGGACAGGTGCTGTCCATTTACTGTGATATAACTGCTACCAAAAACAGGGTATAATAATAATCCAACAAGTCAACATGATCAAGATCTTGTTTCAATATATTTTCATCAAACAAACACTAACTTTCAGCTGCCATTATTGTTCTGTGTCATAAAAGGCTAAATACAGCTAGATTGTCTTTTATCATTTCCATGTTGATAGAGCAACATCCATCTTCTACCACCGTCCATCCTTCTGATGATCCGCCAACGCAGGGTTAAAAACACTGCCCACACTAGACCATAATTAAGCCTTTAGAGCTCTACATATGGAACTCTTGAAGATGATTTCAAGTAAACTTAAACACCCAAATCATAAAAGCAAGAAGCAATATTTCTATTTTATGACCCATCCTTTTATTGCTTTGTGTGAGTCTTTCCAACGCTGCCTTCTTACATCAGAGATTTGGAGTTCTGTCAAATTTATGTGTCACATAAAATCACATAAGGTTCCATCCAAATGTTATAATGTGTCAATTTGTGCATTGAAAAGAGTTCAAATGGAATAGGAATAGTATCAAATATATGTGTATGACAGGGGGTGAATGGGCAGTCTTCGATCCTAGTAGCCTGAGGGTAGAACCTCTTCTTGAGCCTCAGTGCTGGTCTGGTGTATCCAGTACCTTCTTCCTGACTGCAGCAGGCAGAAAAGGCTATTTTCCAGGTGGTTGCTGAATGATTCCCCTAGCCTTACTCTTGCAGTGTCTGGTATAAATATCCTTAGGCAGGGTGGAACACTGCCTATTGCATATTAAGCCAAATTAACCACTCTTTTTTGGGACCTTGTTGTCCCCTATCAGGACACTCTCAATGCCGTGTGAGTAGAAATTCCTCTGAGGGGATATGCAGAATTTCCTCAAGCGTCTGAGGTGAAACAGTCCCTGTATCAAGTTGGTCATAGTTCCCAAAGTTCACTATGAGCTCCTTAGTCTTGTTCAGGAGTAGGTTGTTGTCCTGACACCATCGGTTAGGTCCCCTACTTCCTTCATGTAGATTTTTTCATTGTTATATGTGATCAGGCCCAACACAGCTGTGTCTCAACACATCATCAGCAAACTTGATGATGATGTTGGAATCTAAAGTGGCTACAGAGTCGTGTGTGTACAGGGAGTACAGCAGGAGTCTCAAAACGCAGCCCTGGGGTGCTGCAATGTTAAGGATGAAGACAGAAGAGGTGTGTCTGCCTACCCTCACCACCTGGGTTCTGCCTGTCGGGAAGTCAAGGACCAACATACACTGTTAGGTGTGTAATCCCAGGTCCTTGAGCTGTGTGACCATAAACATTGAGAGAACCATGTGTTGGCTGCATTTTATTGTCCAGGTGAGATGGGGTGGTATGGAGGATGTGTGCTATGCAGTCTTCCATTGATCGATTGATTGGGGCAGTCTTTGGCACATAAATGAGGGTGGACTTCTTGAAGCATCTGGGTATGACAGACTGAGCCAGTGACAGGTTGAATATCATTGTGAACACTGGCACTAGTTGGTCAGCACACAGTTTAAGGACCCATCCCCTGGTACATCTGGTCCTGCTGCTTTCTTGGTGGTCACAGACTTTGAAAGTCCTCTTAACATCATGCTCAGAAGGCTGATAGGTGTAAAAGGTGCACCCACCCACTTATTAATCTCTGCTTTAGCTGTTTTCGCTTGCTGACTGTTGTATAAAAGTTGTTTAGCTTACTTGCTAGAGACGGATCATCACTTGGCAAGGGTTGGGGGCTGGGTTTGTAATCTGTCATAGTTCCTAGACCTTGCCATATGCTTCTGTGATTGCCCTCCTGGAATGGTAGTTCCACTTTCTTCTTGTAATCCCTTCTTGCCTCATTTACTGCTCTTCTTGCATTATAGGCAGGATTCATAAATCCATGAATCCATGTTTACAGACTGCAACCCTAACTTGTAGACTGCAATTTGTGTGTTCATGGCATCCTGGATGGTTCTGGTAATACGTGATTTCTAGTTGTTGAATGATTTAACAGTTTAATTTAATTTAAGCCCGGACTTGAGTTTAGTTGAGACACTGGGTGCAATAAAAATGACTCTGCAGCCCCCACGAATGAATGTGAATTATTAGTACACAAACACATTAACTGAGGATTATTAGCTGTGCATTGTGCTGTCAACTGGCTGCAGCTGTCATTGGCAGATTAGTGCCCATTTGCCTGTGTAGGGATTATAATATTAGCTGGGCTGCCAGGCAGTGAAAGCTGCGCCTGGCAGACACACAAATCTCTATGGTATGTTTACATTTGGCTTTGTTTGTGCTTGTCTGTGTATGAATTACAGTTTCAACTTATGTAATGTGTCTTCGAGTTGTTCTAACTGTGTGTGTGGTGTAAGTACTGTTATGTAGATTCCACATTACTTGCTGGTCCTTTCACAAGATCACATTTCTCAGGACAATGCTTACTCTCTGTTTGTATATCAGATACCACCTCCGCTATTCCTTCTCCAGCCACATGCTTGGAATTATCTGTGGGAGCAACACGGGGCATCAGGGCACACGTGCTTGCCAGCAGTCTCCTCTGTGTGATACATTTTCTGCTTCTACAGAGGTGAACTCTCATTTCATACACCCCTAGAGTTTTAGCAGCTTGTACTCCTGCAGCAGTCAAAATAAATACACCGGATCTAATGCAATCTGATACCAGTTTTATCCCGGATTCGTATCTATCCATAGGTGCACACATCTGTGATGTCTCTACTTGAGCAAATATCACAGAATTGCTGATGGAATGTCAGCGCCCGTCCAGAAAAAAAATCCTCGCTCCTCCACAAAGGGGTGAAGCAGAGGATCAGATACAGTCTGCCTGTGCTGTTCTAGTCAGCATGTCTTGTTATCGCTCTCAGTTTGGGCTGTCTGCCTTTCTGTCACCACACACACGCCCCCCACTCCCCATCCCACCCCTTTCCATCAGACACGGAAACAGCATCCTGCGACAGCACGCTTCACAAGCTGAAAGGCACGCTCATCCGTCCCCAGCATGCAACAGTGTCAACACGGGCTCTGTTCACAGGCCATTTTTCATGGCTCCTCAAGTCTTTAACCTTCTCGTCCCTTCACTTTCTGTGAGGTCACTGACATCCACTTTATGAAAGCCGTGTAAACTCTCACTCATGGAGTTCTCTGAGTATCTTTTTCCATCTGCCCTTCCTGTTTCTCTTCTCCTTCACCACGTTTGTTCTGCTACAGTATGGTGCAGTATTTTCAGAAATGGATCGGAGGAAGGATGGAGGGGTGGGGGTTGTGAGGGGGTAGAGGGTAAAGGGAGGGGCAGGTTGCCGGAAGGCTCCGCTCTGTGGCTGGCCTTGTCAAATTGATTGATGAGAAAGGCAAGCTTGTGTTCTTGGCAGGCTGGGGATTCATCCTCCTGGCTGCGCTGATACACTTATCTAGGTTTAAAGTGGCGGCGGCGGTGGTGGCGGGAGGGGTTGCCATCACACTGCAAGGGTGTTAAGAAGGAGATTAGGCTGCTGCACATCATGCCAAACGAGATCGGGCACCGGCTGATGCACATGCTACAATGTCATGCGAACACACGCACGCGCTCCCCGGTTGTATTGAACACACACCCAATCGAATGGGTGAAGGTGTCTGTGGCAGGGCTGAGTGACAGAGGGCCTGGACGAGAGATGAGGGAGCACATGTTGGAAGTCCATGTTTTCTGTCTCTCTGACATCAGAGTTTGAAAGGAAAAACAGCATCTCTGGCTCAATGGAAGACAAGAAAAAAATCGGGGGGAAAAAACGAAAAAGAAAAAAAAAAAAAAACGGCACAGGAAGCCTTCTGTTCTGACGAATGATGTTCCACCTCAGAGGCTTCATAGTACTCCAGGTCCCCTTCAGGTTCATTTCTTTTCTCGTTTTTGCAGAATGACCCCGTGCTCTCTGGTATCATACAGTGAGTCACAAAAACACTGGAGGCCTCTGTCTCTCTCTGTGTGCTGTTGACAAATGCAGCGTGAGATCTGTGGGACGCATTTGAAATTCAATGCATCTGAATTCATGGTGTCAGTCTGTGCAGAAGAAGACCAAAGAATGCACAAAAGAAAAAAACAAAAACTTTTGTTAGTGACAGATATCATTTAAAATCAGAAAATATGATTAGATTTCTGTCTGTTCTTTAAGAGAAAGCTGTGTATCTCACATCACACTAAAGAAAGCTTTGATATTCTGCCTGCAAACAATGGAAATTTGGAAGTCCTTAATATAGTCCTCAGTATACATGATCACAGGGAGTCTGCTAAAGGCAAATATATGCTCACACACACATTCACAACCTTAAGTCAATTTTTAGGTCATCAGCACTTCAAAAGTTATACTGAACTAACACCATTGTTTGTGAAACCTTAATAGATTAAATTATGGACACAGTAGTATTTTGGAATGAATTTCAAGTAGCTTTGTTCTTTTTTGGGTTTTACAATGTAGATTATGTAGCTATTGGAACTGAAAACCTTCAACTTTCATCCCTGCATCGACAGCTGCTCCATTCCACGAACAACGCTTGAGGGAGAGGAAATGCTCCTTCAATTCTTTCACCATGAAAGAAAGTTCAAATTGCATTGCCATGCCACAGCACTGAGGGGGAGGGGATTTGTCTTATAGATGTGACATTATCTTAATCCACTGTCCAGATCCCAGCGCAGAAAAAAAGATGTCGGTTATATTTTCATTCTTGTCATATTCTTATGCCTTCCCCACAACATGTGGCACTATTAAAGTCCCGTCTGAAAGGGTTTGAGAAATAGCGAGCTGCAGCTGACTTCAATAAGCTGGGTGACTTGCATCATGCTGAATAGCCAGAACTACCTTGAGCAAAACTTCTCTGTCCAAATAATAACACTCGTTTGGTGGAGATTTTGAAACCTTTTTCTTTCAGGTGCTTTTATCAACCAGCAGAAATCACGACATATATCGAGATTTATTTGGATTTTTGATACATTTTTTACTGAAGACCAAACCAAAAAACGTGACTGAGTGAAATCTGCATCGGTGCTTCTATTCGATTATGTCCACACCCCAGAGCCCCCAGTGCAAAGCATCGAGGTCAATCTTCCCACCCAGTGATAAATGAATGAATGAGATCTTTATTGCTTCCCATTACTTCTTCCCCGAGAGAGCAGCAAATAAATGCATACAGCAATTTCTTTTTCAGCCTTATTTATCCAGGGAACGCTGAGTAGAGGTTTTAGAGTAGACTAGGCTCTTTCTCAACATCGCCCTGCTTCACACTCCACACAGGTCTGTGGCAAGAAATTATGGACAATGTTTACCTCTGGACCCTCTCCCACTTAATCTTCTCCTTACCAGCACCCCACATCCTGTAAAATGTCGGTGTCAGTACAGCCTTGCTTTGTTTACTAATCAGTTACTATAACAGGACTAGATGTATGTCATAATAACAATCAGAAGTCATCATTTGTTACATAGAATTAATGAGCCGATTCTATTCCTGTGTATATTCTCAGATATCACAACAGCTGCTCTAATGTACGGTCCAACTGCAAACAATACCAGAGCAGTGAGAAAATAAGTATTTACTATGTTTTAATTTATAATAAACACACATTTGAAGAAAGGCATCCTGAGGGCTGAATAGTCATTACCACTATGTGTACCCCCAGTTCGACTCTCAGACTGCTGAGGGGTGCTGAGTAAGACAGGCTTCTACTGTCGGTGCCGAACAGCTCACCAGAAGCAGTTTCTATACGGCATACAACATTAATACCACCTAAATAATTGAAGCTTTACATTATGATGTAACTTTTGCCCACAGCAACACTCAGGAAAATATGGGTGGGAGAAATAAGTAAGTAAGTGCCTTTAAGCATTTAACCCACAAATTCTGTGGTGGAGCCGAGCAGTGGCCAACAGTGGGAGAATGTGTGTACTGTGTATTCGGCAGCTCCAAACACAACTTTTGGTTGAAAAATGACATAAATAATTAAAGACATTTTCTTTCTAGGAAGCCTACAGGACGTGTGTGTGTGTGTGTGTGTGTGTGTGTGTGTGTGTGTGTGTGTGTGTGTGTGTGTGTGTGTGTGTGTGTGTGTGTGTGTGTGTGTGTGTGTGTGTGTGTGTGTGTGTGTGTGTGTGTGTGTGTGTGTGTGTGTGTGTGTGTGTGTGTGTGTGTGTGTGTGTGTGTGTGTGTGTGTGTGTGTGTGTGTGTGTGTGTGTGTGTGTGTGTTGTGTGTGTGTGTGTGGTTTTTTGTGAAGAGAGAGAGATAGAGAGAGACGAGAAGGAGAGAGAGAGAGAGAGAGAGAGAGGAGAGAGAGGAGAGAGAGAGAGAGAGAGAGAGAGAGAGAGAGAGAGAGAGAGAGAGAGAGAGAGAGAGAGAGAGAGAGAGAGAGAGAGAGAGAGAGATGAGAGAGAGAGAGAGAGGAGAGAGAGAGAGAGAGAGAGAGAGAGAGAGAGAGAGAGAGAGAGAGAGAGAGAGAGAGAGAGAGAGAGAGAGAGAGAGAGAGAGAGAGAGAGAGAGAGAGAGAGAGCATTTCAGAGCTTTGACCCAACAAGCCAATTATAAACTGAAAATGAAAAAAACTACAAATGTGAGAGAGAGAGAGAAATCACTTCTCACCAACATGCTGCAAGTGGCTGCAAATCACACATCAACATGTGTTAGTGAACTGATACTAGTATTTAGTAGTGGCTGTTGTTGTCAGTGACAGCATTACATGGTATTTTAGTCACAGAAACATTCTAATATTTAATGTTGCCAATTAAGCATAGTGACAGGACACAATAATGTCCAATAAAGGCACAATTGCCAAAAAGAAAAAGTGACAATCAATCAGTTCAGTGATGTAGGAAGTCTTTTTCTCCTCCTTCAGCCTGCTATAAAAATAATGAGTGACATCATCACGGCCATCAATCTTCTGCTTGTGCATCTTGAAAACAGGAAATTGGTCACACCATAATTTTGTTAAACGGCTCAATGTTAAAGAGTGTGAACTTTTTTTTTTTTTTCAAGTGTATGATTCTGAGAGTAACTTAGTGTTATTTTATAAATGAACTTCAAGATTCAAGGTTAGTTTATTGTCATTCAAAAACATGCTTTCACATGAAAAGAACAACATTTGCAGTCAAGTCCCAGCACAGTAATAAAGTGACAATGATAAAATAAATTAAAGCTTAAAACCAAAATAAAAACCTCCTATCTAACATTAACTATCTAAAATAACTTAATAAGGTAATTCAGCAGTATATGTCCATAGCAACAGCAGTAGCAGCAGTTCACTGAGGTTCTGTTAGTGAGGTGGGGACTTACTGTATTTTTATTCAATCTTAGAGTTTGGGTAAAACTCACAACTCCTAATCATATTATTACTGACTGCCCAACGTCTACTGTCAATGCAAACTCAAAACTGTTTTTTCTCTATGAATGAATTCAACACATTAAAAATCACTGGGTTAAAACTTTTGGCCTTTAGCTACAACCTGTCACAAATGTATTATTTCTTTTACAGAACACTGCACATATGATATTCAAAAGATACACAAGTTATTAACAATATAAAAAAACAACTGTGACATTCCATTTCAAAAGAGTGAGGTAGATTATAAGAAGCGTTGATCTGGGTAAATACACTTAAAGTGTCTTAAGTGGTTCTCTGGGTAACATTAACGTCAGCTTTTTGTTGACTTACATTGACCCAGACGATGGTTGGTTGGTTCAAATATTAACCCAGTGATTTTAGTGTGTATCTATTTCCTCAGACATGATCAATAACAAATTAGAGGCTTGCAGTTTGCACAGAACTACAGTAGGAATAGTAAAACAGTGAACTACCACGTGTGTATGGACTCCTTCCATCCTTGGATAAATATGGATATAGACTGAAGGCATTAGATTAAAAAACAAACAAGTCCAAAAAATCAGAAGTATATTAAATTTTTTCTTTTATTAGATACATTTCTCATGCATTTCATTTAAGTACAGTTATTGCTCTATATGTGAAATTTCATTTGATTTGCCCTCATTTGCTGGCAGCAATAATAAAGGTCCACCAACAATAATAAACTTTATGTCTATAGCACCTTTCAAAACCAAAATTACAAGGCGCTTCACACAATGCAATATCAAGAGAATAACATACACAAAACACAATAAAACAATAATCAAGCATAAATAAATGAAACATGAAACAATAAATAAAACGAAAAAGAGCAGCAATTATATAATATTATAAAAATGCCTGTCTGTATAAGTGCGTCTTTAAAAGCTTTTTTAAAATGAGGAGGAGGGGGAATTTGTTCCACAGCATCGGGGCAACAACAGTAAAAGCATGGTCTCCTTTGGTCTTAAGTCTGGACCTTGGAACATGTAAGAACATTTGATTTTCTTGGTGCGTAATGGAGGGTCAGAAGTTCAGAAATGTACAGTGGAGCCAGACCATGTATGGATTTGAAAGTTATTCGTAACATTTCGAATTGGATTCTGTAACGGATGGGGAGCCAGTGTAATTCGGCCAGGACAGGAGTGATATATTCTCTGCAAGTGCTAGTGAGGAGCCTTGCTGCATTATTTGCTGTATTAACTGTAGACGGGACACTGCTGCATCATTCAGACATGTGAATAGTGAATTGCAGTAGTCCAAATTGGAAAAAAAATAAGGGTGTGAATGAGTTGTTCAGTTATGTTTTTTTGGGGAGCATTGGTTTAATCTTGGCAATATTTCTGATTTGTAAATAACATGATTGAGTAAGGGTCTTAATGTGTTGGTTGAAGATGAGCTGATGGTCAAAAAATACTCCCAGATTTTTAAGGAGATCACACTTTTTTCCCCCCATTGTTCCATTGTACATTTTACTACAAGTCTGTACAAATCTATGCAGTGAATCAAATATGCACCCAATACTGCTCATATATATGATCAGATTTAGAAACTACTATATTTACTTGCACTGTTTCAAACTGAACAAGTGAAAAGAATAATCATTCCCTAATAGCTGGTAAGAGTAGTCATGAATAATTGTGGTAATGCTATGTATGCAATGCATTAACCTCGTTCATTCCTCTTATTCTTGGTACAGAGGGATCAGTGAAACAGCAGACCTGGTCATGGGCCACATCTTTATTCTAGTATAACATAAGCTTTGATTCATGGCCAGTGTGCCATATCACATAATTGCTTATAACTTAAGGCAAATTTGCTGAACATTATAAAAGCAAATGTAATGCAAATCTAATCAAGGGAGTCCAAAGTTAGGCAAAGATTTGATTGGAGACTGGTGTTTGACTCATAAAAATGATTTATCTTGGGCAGAGCTTCCCTCTTGGCAGAAATAATCTTATTGGTTGAGTTAAATATCAATTGGCACACTCAGAGAAATACAGGCCAAATATAAATTCCAAGATGGCTGTTTTATGATGAGCTGTGTGCTTCAAGTAGCATTTGATCAATTAAGACTCACAGCTGTTTATATTCCCATCTGTTTTGGATGGCTCCATGCTATAGACTGTAACCTAGTTTGGCTGTAATGTATTTTTCTTGGATTGAGTGCCGGGGGGCGTCTCACGGGGGCTTCCCATGTGTTCATGTTAGCCAAGTCAACATCTGATGTATCTGCAGCAATCCCTGCTGGTAAACGTCTGACATTTGTGTCTGTTCATCATCTTTGCATTCTTTTGTTACCGATTGTGCTAGAGCAGTGAGATGTTGCATCATGCAGGGCACGCAATGCAAACAAACAGGACAGCTTTGATGGTAGAGGTTGTATAGTACGGGTATCTCTGAGGCTGATGCTGGACACAGTGTTTCCTGCATTTTGTGCTGAACGTTCAACACTGGATGTAAATCATGCTGGTGTGGAACTGTCCAATATGAAAGTAATTCCCAGAATGCCGAGCTGCTTGTGCTGTTTCCAGTCAGTGGCCAGTGCATTTCATTCTACAGTAAGTGAACTATTGATAATGACATATTTTCTAAATGGTTCGAAGAAAATATTTAAGGTAGAATGTAATAAGGGTAATAGCAAAACACATATGCAGCACATGTCATATGTAAACACTTAACCATTGTTTTTAGTGTAAGCCCACACACTGGTGAATAAGCAGCTATATTATTACTTTTAAAAGTAACTAAGTACCAGTACTGGCTTCATCTGATGCATCAGATGTTTGCTGCAGGTGCCAGCATCACATGCCTTCCCCTCAGTGAGTATTAGAGCAATCACAGTTAGGGAGAGTACTATTCATCCATACTCAACCACTGTGTATACAGTTAGGAAGACTAGGAGTAACAGATGTGTGCTACTTAACTGAGTTTATATTCTAAAGAGCTGTCTCCTCACTGGATAGACAGTCCAATTTGAATTTTCATACCTGCTTATTATGCTGATGCTCATAAAATCCCTCATGTTACAGGGCCTACATTTGTTTTCTTCTTTTCATGAAACCTCTTTTAAATAAGTGAGCCAAAAGCATTCTTAGTAAAAGAAGAAAGTGTATTTTTTCCCTTGCTTGGGCAGATTTTCAGTCTTTCGCATTGCAGGGGCCAATGGCAATCAAATTAACATAATTATTCATTAATATGCAAATGGTCCCAGATGTTCAGCAAGCAACAGATGTGCTCTTCTTGTACACAAAAGCACAATATGAGAAGCTGCACAGAAATGACGACACAGAATAGGATAGAGAGCGTGGTTAATTTATCATAATGCATTTAATCCTCACTTATTTTTATTCAAAAGAGCATTAATGTTGGAAATCCATACAAAATGAAATTCCTCTTGCAGCACCGAGCCAGAAAGCTCATTGTCACAAACAGCCAAAACATCTTCCAGATGGATGAGGATGAAGGTAATAAACAAACACAAGTTTAAAAAAAAAAGTCAACAAACAAACAGCACAGATGATTTAGATTTATTGGTAGTTTGAAAATGATGTCTTTACAGGTGCTGCATAATGCAGTAAGGCAATTTTTCTTTTTCCAGTATAATACACAACCGCTATATGAAGTGATCTGTGGTTATGAGAGAAGTCAATTTCAAAGGGCTGTAATTATGCACATCATAAAAAATACATTCAAATTCAAATGCATTACTTCTATTGCTTAACATAGCTATAAAGCATACTAACATTCATATTGTTGAGATGTATGACATTATTTACAGCACATGTGAACACTGCTGCACTTACTATGACCTGGACCCCAACTGTCCAGACCATACTATAGAGCATTCTTTGGTTCAGGGTGATGAAGTGAAGCTACTTGGAAGTAGTCCATAAAATAACTCTTCTATTCATTTCCTATAGAGCTGCTTCAGGTTTGTAATCATTTGCGTGTAATAATGAATGCAAACATTATGAGTGTGCTGCCAATTATTTTGCCTGTGGAGGAGTTCCAGGTTTTCTCATGCAAATAAAAGTCTTTGACACAATCTTCTGGGTGAAGAATGAACAGAGCTGTTTGTTCTTTAAGAACCAGTGTGTGTATCAAACTGACATTTTACTGCATATTATAATCATACAAGAATGTATGTTGCATGGTATTAATATTCAATTAACATAAAACCGAATATGGATTACACAGCAGACATACATCGTGGTTCCAGGGCCCCAGACCCTCAGGAGCTAAAAAAAAAACAACTTTATGGCAATAACTTGCAATGATTTAAATTCAAATCCCAACTTAAACTGAAATGGTGAACAATGATTGATGACCAAATTTACTCAAACCTTTCTGTAAAATGTTGTAAAAATGAACTGTTATATATCTGCATATTACTCTTTTTAGTCATCAGTATTACATTACTGTATTGTAAAATAAAAGGTAACCAAATGTAACTTTATATTTGTGAGCTCTTTTAAAACCCTTACATACTGTTTTAACATTTGATAGCTGTAAACACACCATGAATGTCTTTTACTCACCTAAAGTGGACCAAAATGCACTTATGTTCTACTTTTTTATAGGCGCTACAAATGTTTGTCCATTGAGGCTGTTCTGGGTCAAATTATCTCCGTATCTATTGACATGTGTTTTAGTGAAATGAATAGTTCATAGTTTTAATAAGGATTTCTTTTTATGATGTAGCAGTGAAGACTGATGGCTCTAATGGTTATACAATAAACCCCACACTTCCATAAAGTTCTTGTCATTTTACCTTTACATAAAATACATTTCCATCATTATTGCTATGTTATATTTTCATGTCTTAGGTAAAATAGGACATGATATTGTGTGATAGGAGATGTTTAGTGGTGTAAAAGCTAAAAAATACACTCTCTCTGCTCTCTGAAACATGAATCAAGGTTTAATCACATTTATTGATCAGTCAGATCCACTATTGATGCTTTCTAAACACATCTGTGCTTCAACATTTGGTATAGACACTTTTTATGAGAGGATTCTTAGACAAACACACTGCTAGGGTGTAGAATATGAACAGTATGTAAGGGTATAAATATTTGTTGAAAATAAGAACAATATGGAGTATTAGCCTTATCCTTGAAGTTAGGTCCTGTAGTCTGGTAATAATGCTTTTAACAGCCACGTTTCAAAAATATTGTTTTCAAAACTATTTGAGCTGATACACAAAGAATCAGAAACAGGTGCTGACTAGGTTTGCACATATAAGTAAATGGCCTTGGTGTTGTGGTGCATAAAAATGAAAAATAGAAGGTGTGTTTTCTCTTACCTTGTTATCCTATTATAAGTTTTTCCCGGAATACATATTTGTTATTCACAACCCATCAACAAATCACAAACTAACCGAGACAGAAAACCTTGAGCAAAGTGTAATTCAAGTCCAATACACTGGTTGTTTTTTGTGGGAAAAATTGGTCAGAGGAGGAGACACAACACTATTTTTTTAGGATAATCTTTTTGAAACCTTCATTTTACCATGTTGGCTCAATAAGATTTACAAAAATAAACTTACAGAAAAAATTAAATGCATTTAATCTTCACTCTATTGCATCCTGACCCCGGCCTAGCATACAGGGAGAATATAGAACATGCTCCAAATGTAGCTGTGCCAGTTTCTTAGCTGGTGCTGTGACAGTGCTGCATGAAGAGCATAGACCAGCTGTGTCATTGAGAGAAAAAAACCCACGCTATGTTGCTGTGAGTGGTGACTTTAAAAGGCAGGGATGACTGGATCTTTATTGTGCCTCAGCTTGTTTTCATAGTAACTGTCACTAGACTCACACACAATTCCCTTTTTGCAATTAGTAAATGTTCTCTTGACCTCTGGGGTTAAAGCAAAAAAAATCCACAAGAAACCAGTGTGTTGCTGCTCTAAACATTAGCCAGAGCCTCTGTCACTGGGACAGTGGCACAGATAATATGGTGCAGGGCTTATGTACACAGCCTGGCTGAGCTTCCAGCAGATGAAAGACTCCTCCTATTTTCTCGTCTGCCATTCTGTTTGAAAGTGCTGTTAATATGCATTGTGTAGGGCCTGCTGGGATATTGCAGGGCATAACAAACAATGTGACTCCCCCTCAGGATTTTTTCATCTGTACAGAATGGAACTCATAGGGGGATTTCAAATAACCACCGTAATACACTGTTCCTATTACACTCTCTTTCTGTCTTCACTGTCTCCCCTCTCCCTCTCTCAAGCACCACCAATTATTTGACTGGCGTCGAGCAAGCTGCTCTCTAAGCCACCTGATCGTTATTCATTGTTACCCCACCGCATCTCTCGAGTGCCTTGTCCCCCTCTCGAAGAATTTCCAAGACCTCGGTCTCAATCAATGAGCCTTGGCGGCGGAGGGATGCATCAAGAAAACAATGCAGCACGCGCAGCGGCACGCTTATTTTATGAGTAAACAGTGTCTGGATGAAAGGATCCCTGCTGCCTTAAATCATTTGCATGCAATAAGAAAACACAAAGTGAAAGTTGAAGTTTCACGTGTCTTGCAGATGGGGATTTTTTTCACAGCGGAAAATTATGCAGCCAATGTTTTCTCAGCGGCAGGGGACGAAGCACTTTTCAGAGGAATTATCTCGGCTCCAGACATAAGCGTTTGAGAAATAACGGAGCGCCGGCTAATTTGTCTTAATCCGCGTGGTAGATATCACTCCCTGCATGGGGTACATATGCACACATATTGACAGAGGTGATTCCCGCGGTGTGTGATCACACCCCTTAATGGATGTCAGGTTGAGTTTGGAGTCTCTAAAAGGATGAGACTCTGTTTTTGCAGATATATAGGTGCCAATATCAAAGATGAACGTATTGCTGGGTTGGGAGAAACTGTGCAAAAGTAACTGTGCTGTGGTTCATTTGTGTCACTGCCCGCCGCCTTACTGAGTATCTTCAAATGTAAATCACTAATCTGTTGTTACTCAAGCAGTCAGCTGCCCAAATATTATGTTTTTTGAGCAGGTGCATGAACAGAGCAGTTTATATTTTCACATTTCACATAGCAGGGATGTGCAGCATGTTACACATAATACCGTAAGAATGAAGTACTGCAAATTTGTTAATTTCCTGTTTTTAAATGCATTTTGAATATAAACAGGTTTTTCAGCATTTCACCACATACTAAGTGTCATTTACAAAATTACATGTTTTATTATTTTCAAAAATATGAAAATGGGGATGCCACATAACCACAACATCCATAGTTCAATTCCAGCCATGGACCTTGGTCGCATGTCATATCCCTCTCTCTACACCCCCCCCCCCACACACTTCCTGACTCTCTGCTCTTTCATCTGTCAATTAAAGGCACAGATGCCTCGCAATGGAAAAAAACAAATCAATAATCACCTATCAAAGTTATTAAAAAAAACCATCTTGAACGTGCAGTAATGCTGCACCTTGGTCAGAATTGAGAATAGGCTTATATTACAGTGTTTCACTTAATATTGCAGTTAGTTTATAAATGTCACACATGTTGCATCATTGTTGCTGGTTTTGCTATTATAAATTCTCATAATCAACATCCTTGGTGTATTTTTTGCTAGAAGGGTTCAAGTGTCTGTGTGTTGGGTGTTGAAGGTGTACCATGGTTCAAAAGACATTTGGAAGCACTAGTTTAAGCTGCTGTACATGAAACATGAGAGACTTGTCTTTCATGCTCTCGTCTAACTGTAGCCCAGTTTCTGATCGTCTGCATCACTGCTTGCATGTCTTTTACTCCATATTCAGCCAGTCTTTGTCATTTCTGAGTGAATTACCTCCACAGTTGAGGATGAACACATTTAGATTTCTGGCTGCCTGCACACCTCTGTGTTCATCACTTGACTAGTCTTGGCTCATGCATCTGATTACTAGTACAACAAGTGAGAACAATACTTCTACAGTTCTGCTGTTTTAAGAGTTCCACTTTCATTTCAACATATGGATCATAATTGCATCTTTTATCATCATATATTCCTTGTTCTGCTGACTAGTGCTCAAAAGTGTTGATGAGGCACTTTCTCAGATAGCAGACAGTGATATAAATCCTGGGTCTGGACTTTACATGCAATAAGATCCAGGGTTGTACTTTACTGAACTACCATCTGGAATACAGAGCAATAATTGAGTATTTGTACTACCTTAACTTCAGTAAAGGATCAAACTCTTGGTCAAAACGCTGGTCTTTAGGTTCCAGTGAACCAACATTCTCAGTAGAAATCACACAGCACACACTGATTGCTTTGGATGTTTACAGTATGAAAGTAGCAATGGATTTCAAAGAGTCTAAACAAACCCACTGAATAAATTCTGCAAACATATGAAAGTGGTCTGGAAACACTGGTTACCTTGTGAGCTTGTGCCTGCGAGGCAGCTTTGAAAGGAGAGGACGGGAAAGTACATTGACCGAGAATGCGGCAACAATCACAATGCCTCTCATTTTCTATTGTGTGCAGCTGTGTGGGGAGACAGACGAAAAAGGAATAGTTGAAGCATGACAATCTATCAGGACATTGTCTGTAAAAAAAAAAAAAAAAAAAAAAAAAAAAATAGCTTGACCCTTTAACGTGTGCTTGTGTTCGTCGAGGCGTGCGCACGCAAAATGCAGAAGATCTTATTGATGATCAGCTATTGTGAAGCATACAAGGAGACTCACACCCACATCTTCCACTACAGTATGTATTGTATATGATCACACTTTTTTTTTTTCTTCTCTTTTTCATTAGGATCTAGCACATTTAGGGTCAGGCTGCTCTCATTTCTCAGCAGGGTTTCCTCTGTGTCGTTAAAGTTCTCCCCCCCACAGCAACCAGAGACATATCGTAGCACATAGATCACTCTCCGACTCCATCCTCATGATTGAATTGCCATTAGTGTTGTGCAGATTACTTTCCCTTTCCATCTTAATGACCTAACTGAGAATTGACCTCCTAGAATGAATTAGGGTGAGCGCATCGATATACTACAGTAACACCACAATAAACTGTTTCCAAAGAACAAACACTCCAGCTCTCGGTTCTGCTGAATGTGCGAAAAAAGCCAGACGAGCCTCTTCTTATGAGAACTTGAGAGCTTGTTGGAACCGTGCTCCACATCCTTCATTAGTCATTCTAATCCACAGTGTAATTCAGAGCAGTTATTTGGGAAGAAAGTTTAAAAAAAAGTTGACTTCTTTAAGAGATGTAATGCGCAGGACTGTTAGGGTTAGATGGAAATCATTACCCCGGCATCACCAAATATGCACTTTGCGAGGAATATCAAATATTCGGGATATGAAGTTATCAGGATGAGCAGGTCACTAGGGTAATGCAGAGGATTATCATTTTTAATAAATCCTTTCCTATGTTGCCATAGGGAAATTTACACTGGCGAGATTTCAGGCTCTGTAAGCCAAACTTTGCTCTGCCTGAACACGACTGATGCTAAGAAGTTCCTCAGTCGAATGTATTTCAAGGATCTTACCTAAAGTACGTTTTGCCCTTTTTAAACTTTTCCAGGTACAAGGCAATTATAAACTAATCGTTAGTCATTTGCTGGCTGATTGGAAGGACCTTATTCCTTTTGTCAATGTGCCTCAGGCCTTATTATTATTCTGGACGTCTTACATTCGCCTATTTGATGTGGAGCGGATATTTGCCATTCTGAGGACCCTCCCAGTAAATGAGGTCAATGCATGGTCCTCACCTGGAAATGGATTGAATTGCAGTCACATATAACAAATGACTTGTCGGCTACCTTGTAACACATGACCCAGTGTGACACAGTTCTGCTCTCCGGTCAATAACGCTTGAAGATTATTGTCGTCTGCTGACATGCACAGGTTCGCTCTCCCAAAACAACAGTGGAACGCTGTGCCGCTGCTGATTAGATTGCCGATTCTCATCTTGGAAGCGGTTGTGAGGTGCTGCGAGGAGCTCTTTTATATGAGTTTGTCAGTGCAGTGGTGGTGGTTCTATAACCGCAGGATTGACCCTGAAGTAAACTCGAGAGAATATGTTATCAAGTTTGTCTTACTTTAGTTGCCTGTGAGGTGTTTAGCTTTGAAGCTTGTTCATGCTTGAAGGGAAAACTGTCCCTTATTAGGTGAAACATGCATGAGTTTAGCTGTCTTTAGGGTAGGTAGATGTTGTTAAGTTATTGAAAAAAACAGCAAACAAAACTGACTCATCTGTTATCACATGCTTCCCATCTTTTAGTATTTTGACAAACAAGATGAATACAAGACCCAGGCAGCAAACATGGTGACCAGTGTGGGTAACTAGGCTGACAAACTCATGCACACGCAACAAGATGTGCCATGTTTCCAACTTCCAAGTTTTGAAAAGGAAAATATGGATAATGAGTGCTGGAAAGACACACACACACACACACACACACACACACACACACACACACACACACACACACACACACACACACACACACACAAACACACACACAGATGGAGAGAGAGATGGAGAGAAAAAACTGCAGCATTCAATATTCAGAAAAAAGGGCCGAGGCCAAAAGTCATCCACCAAGATAGGAGCCTAAATAATACCATGCAAAAATCACAAAACCTGCTTTATCAGCAAAAAGGAAGACTTTTGTTAAACAAACGTTTCCAGGGCACAAATGTGGAATGGTAAAAAATCTATTTTCCAGTGGAATGACACTGATAGCTGCAGCAGGAGCAGCTGGGACCGTCAGCTGGAATATAAAGGTTACCACCACAGGCGTCACACACACATCTGCTCACACACAATGGTCAGTGGTGTCACCTATTGTCATTTACATGACTTTTGAGTTGAACAGTCTATGGTAATTGTTCCACCTGCAGTACTCAGTGTTAAACATTTATCAACACATGTATTGATACCAGGCTGTGTTCTGGTTTATTATCAATATGAAAGTAATGTTCAGACTGATGAGAATAACAAAAAGGAGAATACTTCAAAGCTAAATGATTATTGATGATAACAAGCACATCTATGGAGGGATGTGTTGTCTATTAAGACATATTTTCTAAAGCGTTTTAACCTCCGAAAATTATTTTTTTTTCCTGTACAGTGTTTTCTTTCAGTTTATGAGATATTTTACACAGATTTTAGAATAAATCTCTCACTTTCACGGCTCTGTCTATCTCCAGGTGATTGACTCAGCTGCTGACTGTTTGTGGAGGCGTTTTGAAGCCCGCTATTGGCTGTTTCTTATGGAAATGCGTCTCCTTTGTTTCAGACTGTAGTCAGTATTGTGTGCAGTTTGACACATAACTGATTCATTCTGTAACGACTGATGTTGGCAGTTTTGTGGTTTATAGAGCTGTAGCAAAGCCATGAGAGCCAGAGTACCACAGATCAGTAAGGATAGGGTTAACTCCCAATGCTCCTCTTTACAAAGTCATATTGATGAGTGAGTGCTAAAATGTTACTCGTGTGCTTGTGACAATGACTCTTTGGTCATGTGATTACATCGATGCCTCACTATGGAAATATAATTTAATTGGTTTGTTGGCATGGCAAGTCAACCAAGACCCAATAAAAACTATACAGTCCCTCTGTGGCATTAATACATAAGATTATTGCCCATATGGCACGCATAAAAACACACACTGTCAAAGGCGTTGCCTGTTAATTTGTTCAATTTACAACCCGATGAGCTCTCTGACTTTCCCAACGTGTGCTCAGACTTCACAAAAATCCTTCATTTACTGAAAAACCAAACAGATGTGAAATGAGCGGAAAAAAGATGACAGTAAATGCAGCATTTCTGTAACATGAACCAAGACATGCTGCTCAAACCTAGGGTTGTAAATGGGCGGAAAATGTCCCATAATTTTCAGGTAAATTTCAGGAAACTTTCCATGGGAAGATAAGGTGGGGAATTTGGGAAATATTCCACGTTGGGAACTTTACATGGGAATTATGGGAATATATGGGAATTTATAGAAATTAAAGGGAATTGCATGCAAACTAATACAAATATTTTTAAACGATATTTTGACTGTATTTATTTGTGATTAGAACCTTAATCACTTCTTTTATTGAAAAACAAATGAGTGATTGAGAATTATAGATATTCAACTGTATTTACATTCAATCTGGTTGTTTAGATTACGCTAAAATATGTTTTTCTTTTTCTAACTACATATGTTCCCTGTTACAGACTAGCATGCAATTTTGTAAATTTCCAGTTTATTTCTGTTAATTCCCATATATTCTTGTTGATTCCCATGGAAAGTTTTGCAACCCTATTCAAACCTGTTCTAGAAACCATTGCAGTGGTCTCATTATGGGACCGTGAGCAGCCTCCAGTCTTAATTCTCTTTCTTATTCTTTCAAACGTCTCATATCTCTCGCCTCACAGCTCTCACATTCATATTATTTTTAGTCTTGGTTGTCAGAGGAAATGTCTTAACACACAGCTGTCACACATTTCCCAATGACAAATTAACTTATGTGAACCGGGGTGAGCTCACACGCCTCATCTGCTCCATGGTGATGTTCAATTTTAAGATTCTGCAGCATTTCATAAACCAGTGTTTCTTTTTTTCTCTCTTTTTCTGCTTTTGTTTGCTTTGCTGGGAGGGAAATCTGAAATCACAACCCTCCTGCTCCAATTATGATCCACTGTCTTGATGGATTGACAGGCAAGAATGGGGAAGTGCTCGGAGTCTCAAGGAAAACATTTTCTCAGGCTTTAAAATGCTATATTTAGTCTGTGAGAGAACAGACCTGCAATTTCAATCTCGCATTTTACATCAATCTTCTACATTATTGTTACATCGAGGTGAATTTAGTCCAATTTGGAAAGTTTCAAGGGAGATATCACAGCGTCAAAACACGCTCTCTGCATCGCTTTGTGTGGCTTCTTCAAACTGATAAATACAATTTAGTTGCAACTCTAGCTTGAGAGGTGCTGCCAAGTCATCTTTAGCTGCTCCCCGTATTTGGCCTCACTTTGCCGTGTGAGTAGTCAGATGTACAGCTCCACACCATCATTTCACAGCAGCGATGATTCCACTGAAACTAAATTCGGAGCAGTCCGGGTTGGTTATGGGTGAAGCACTTGTTCCATCAGAGCATGCCTTCCTCACCTCCAGGCTTTTAATGTTCTGGTTTTTGAAGATTCCTCACACACGCGTCGTAGATTTTCAGCGTAACCACAGGAGCTTAAACGTGCATGAAATACAAGTAGGCAGTTTTTTTCCCCCCCATCTCCCAGTTTCACAGCTCCAGTCTCTCATGGTGTTATAGCTGCTCTTTCACCATTTGTTTTTGACAATTTAAGTTCAAAGCCTGCTTCAATTTATTTTCACTTTACCTTTTGCTGCCAAAAAAATGCTTATAGCTGAATGCTTTTAACACAGGACCTCGTTTAAAGCAGCCATCGACCAGTTTCCAGTTTCCTATCCAACTCTTGTTCTTCATGTCTTGGCATAATTAATAGAAAACTTTCAATTAAATGAGTCTTAGTTTTTTTTCATTTCTTGAAACAGAATATTTGGCAAACATTCTCACTGATGCAGGGAATGAAGATCAAACATTTCCATTCCAGATTCCTCCCATTTCCAAAAAGATGGCAGAAAGCTGGGGAATTTGTAATGGATTATAATAAGAGAATGGACTGAATGCTTTATTGTGAAAATTGGTTGAATATTGTGCTGTGGAATGGAAAATAAGTCATTTTCAGTAGTTACACTTCAGAAATTCAACGTTTCAAGGAAAGGACAAATGGAAAGCCTCTCTGTGTAATTGCTCCAGCCTTGTCTTATTTTTCTGTTTAGAACGGGAAATCATAAAATGAACCGTGGCTTTTCTTTGGCTCAAGGGTTGTCCTTCTTCCATTAGAGTTTTAGTTTTGCATTAGTTTGGACTTTTAAACATATTCAAGCCTTACAATAACAATTTGTCATAGAGGAGTTTTATTTTATTTTATTGATTTTAAGCAGTTGGGGCAGTTTGGGTTATATCTTACCACAGTTTGCACTTTTGTATTTGTGCTATTATTCCTATTGCCCTAGGGAAACACACTAAAACTGCTTTAGGCGAGATTTTCTTGTTCTTTGATTTCTATTAGAGTGTGGTGACTGTGTGTTCAATGACTTTAAAGTACACAGACTCTTCCGCCCTCTCTGCTCCTCACTGCCATATCCACATCTCTTTTACTTGCACTCCATTGGCTTGTGTAATTTTACTTTTCATTTATTTATTTATCAAATAACAACATCTGCACCAGTATTGATCACACACACACACACACACACACACACACACACACACACACACACACACACACACACACACACACACACACACACACACACACAAATATCAATAACCATCAGTGTTTCTTTTTGCACGCAGCCAAAACACTTTATTGAAATAACTCAAAAACATCCTCTTCCTAATCATGATGAAAATAGTTGAGCTTGACTTTCTGTTGACTTTTTCCATGCCTTGCATTATTAATTAGCACAATATCCGTAAACACTGCAGAGAAACAATGTGTCACCCTGAGAGAGATGCAGTATCTCTGTGAATATCAAGCTTTAATGAAGACTCGTCATGTAGTGATGTCTTTAATTCATTTTTATAACATTTATATTATATTGTAATACAAAGACAACAAAGAAGAGAGTGTATTTTTTTTTAGCTTTTACACCACTAAACATCTCCTATCACACAATATCATGTCCTATTTTACCTAAGACATGAAAATATAACATAGCAATAATGATGGAAATGTATTTTATGTAAAGTGAAAATGACAAGAACTTTATGGAAGTGTGGGGTTTATTGTATAACCATTAGAGCCATCAGTCTTCACTGCTACATTCATCATAATTAATAATTTAAAACTTGTTAAAACATTTTAAAATATTTTCATTTTTGTGCATTTTGGGCCACTTTAGGAAAAGTCATATAATGTCAGGATGAAATACATTTGGGCTGTTTTTACAGCTGTCACATGTCAAAAGGGGTCACAATGGACTCAAACAGTATGTAAGGGTTAAGCCTGTATTAGGAACTTTAACTGTTATCCAATCAATGTTGCCATTTCAGGGAAATCCTCTTGTTCTAAACATTCTTCATTGAGTCACAATCCCTCTTCCTTCTTTTAGTATAGCTGTTTTAAAACCTTTGGCTCTAAGACCTTAAGTCTACTACTGATTCTGTAGGATCCACTCAAGCATATCTAACACTTATCCTCTCAAATGAGATCCATAGGGTGCTTTCCAAGCCACACATTGAAAATAAGTGTTCATCTCCAGGTTATATATGGGAATGGATGTATGGTGAGAGTTTGAGGAAAAAGAGAAAGTTTTGAGTTTAGAGGCAGAGGATGCTTTCATACACTGCATCAATTTCAGCTGAGAGGAGACCAGATGGTGTGACACATTACCGTGCCCCATGTGTAGCTGGGCATAGCTTGAGCAAACTCACGTCTCACAATCTGTTAAAATTAAAATGTAAATATTCACAGACACAAGCTGTGCGGCGGTACAGACTTGTCATTTTCATACATTTGCAAGCAAACTTGAATGCTCCTCCTACAAGCTGGAGGAGATACAAGGTGGTTGAGGTGATTGTATGACTGAAAGCTCAGAAGGGGACTGTTTAGGGGGATGTTAAACAGTGAGTTTAGGGCAGTCACAACCCCTCACTGTTATCTGCTTATACTGTATGTATATGTGATGCTGGTGTAATGTCTGTTCTGTGTACCGTTCTACAGACATCATCAGATTTTGTGATGAAGCTCAAACAGTAGTGTTTGCACTGTTGTAAAGCTTTTATGTTGAGCAAATTGTACTGTATCTGTCTCTGAGGCTTTACCACAGAGCAAGGTGTGTTGGTTTGTTCATGTGTCTCTAAGCTGAGACAGACTGTATTCTAATGTTATGTAAGGTCCAAAAACACCAATACCAATATTACTCTTCTAAATGATGTTGCAATTATTGTATTATATTTCTTGATGCTCTACCATTTTTTACTGTCCACTTTGCTGCTGTAATACTGCAAATTTCCCTATTGTGGGTCTTATATAAAAAGGAAGTAATTGCCTGCTGTCTGTAAAGTTGTATTTTGTATTTATTTACTAGCTATAGGCTTTTCTTAAGTCATGTTCACCACCTAGTTAACAGGTTCACAGTGTATTTTGGTGATTAGCAGGCCAACACTTTCAGACCATCCTTACTGCCAGATAAGAACACTGATATTGATCAATGCTGCTAGACTACTGGATTGCATTCAATAATCATATGTCTGTGATTGATTGGATTTAGTTGTGGCTAAAGGGTTAAGTTTAGGGAAAGATTGTGAAAACTGGTAATCTTGGGCACAAAGACCTGGCATGAAAGTCAGACTGGCTGGTGAATTGCATTACATTTCACACACTGCTTTGTTAGCATTGGTCGTAAGGTGAACAATCATCCAATTCTGGGCTGGTTTAGCCATGATGGTGACACAAGATGGAGACAGTCAGTAAGGAGGTGTGAGCTCACAGCATAACCTCACCATGAATGAGAAAGAGGAGTTAAGCTACAGGACACTGGACCCAGGTGCTCTGGTCGCTGCAATCAGCTTCAGCTCTTTCACCTGCAAGGGAGAGAGGAATGAACCACACCCATACATGACCTCACAGGTACATCACAGTGTTTCTAACTGTTTCCACATTTCAAATTATGGATTTTATTTTTTAGACTGCACCTGCTTCAAGCAATGTATGAATGATTTTATTGTCATTGCATGTGCAACATAATTTGCTGTCTCTCATAAAAGAAAACTCACAATGAAACAATAAAGGTGAACTCCACTGACTCCTCATCACAGTGTGTTTGCAGGTATTGGGTGGTGTTGCTGCATGTGGAACTATCGCTGCCTCTCTCAAGGGAGTGTGTGAAATGTAATAAATTACCTCAAGTGATGTCACTTGAGTCTGCTGGAGGCTACAGCTCCAGGCTACATTAGTTGCTACTAGTGTAACACACCATAATTTCTTACTTAGCTGTCGGCAGTCGAGTTGCATTGTGGGTAATAAAAGTGCCAGTGTGGAATAAAACAAATATATATATATATATATGTGGTTCTGCAGCATTGATTTTAATCCTTAAAAATAAAAGGGGAGGGGGGGGGGGGGACTGCCCATCACAAATCTGACAGTGTTAATGGAGAATAATGCTAAATTGACTCAGTAATTACATTTAATGACTGAGGCAGGGGGTGTTTGTTCACACTCACTGACATTGAGGGAGAAGCATTTGACTTCAAACAGCTTTTCTCTGCTATTATTTCATAAAGCGTTAAAGTCAAGGGCAATAAAATGAATGGCTCTCCAAATGAAAAGTCAAAGGGTTTGTATCAAAGGGTCCAATCACTGTGATTTCAATTTGTGAAGACACAGCCTGCATTCACACTCAATAAGCATTATGTTGTTTGTTGTGATTACAGTCATTCTATGAGAGGGGCTGAACACAATACGTAGCCAGTCATGTCTGCTGTGTCTTAGCATGTTGTAGGAATGTGTCACATGCATTAAAGTCAAAATCCCGACTGGTGCGTTCAGGTTCGTGTAAAAAACGCAATCCAAGCTCGACACCGGACGCGGTTTAGCCAGGCTTTACTGGGCCTTGCCAAGAGGCATCGCTATCCAAATCCCCTCTGAAAGATGGCTTTAAGTGATGAGCAAGAAGCGTAAGGCGCTCTCACAGAAAAGTCAGAAAAGCTGGAATTAAAAAGCTCTGCGGCCCTCCGGAAATAGGCTCCCCTCACCCCTCCTCCTCGTCCTCTTCTTCCTTATCCCGTCTGTCTATCCGTCCATCTAGCCATCCGGGTATAATAATATCTCGCTCTGTCTCTCACCTCCCACACTTAAATCTCCTCAGCTCCCTGGATTTATATTTGGTCCTGTCCGAGGATCGCTTTGCATACAAATTTCCTGAGTGGCTTGCCAGTTACTGTCGCTGCCTCTCTGGGTGCAGCCCCAACAGCGCTGAGGGGCCCTCATTTTTTGGGGTTTTTTTCCCCGCATTTCCGAGTTGCTAACAAAGGGTTCGACTTAGAGTGGTTTCAGTGTGGCCAAGTTTTTAGTACAAAATCCTTCCAATAAGCTGCACTGGGAGCAAGAGGCATAGAGTGGCACTCTGTTTGGGCCGTGCTCCAGTATGTTTTTAAGTTATTTCACTTGTACAGGCTGAGCTGGGAGCGACTGGGGTCATTACACAGTAGATTAATATGGTTATGTTCAGACATGCCCGAGTGAGAATGATGCTCATCACTGGGTAAATGTGGGTTAGATGTATCAGTCAGTGTATGAGTTCCATATTAAAACTTTATCATGTAGGAGTTTGCTTTAACAGTGTAATTGTCCTCATCATGACATGAATCACTAATAAAATCTTATGACATCAGGGTTTAAAAGCAGTTGGTAGGGATAAGTGTGGCCCTCTGGTGAGTGTTGCAGCTATAAAGTGATAATCTTGTGGTTAATTTGTCTCGCTATACACAGGTTGAATGAGTCATTGCTGAATAGAAATATATGAACAGTTACAGTGAGCTCCGAGCACAACGGTTCGGATAAATATGTTTATTTCAGTGTTAAAGTATGCATCAGCCATTCTGTGTCAAACTGTAGGTCATTAAGTTCTGGGGCAGAGTGAACATTGGAAGCTGAAACTCAGTAACTTGTTTAATAATTCTCATCTGACCAACAGTGCGGTGCGTGAGGAGAAAGTCGAGTGAGCTGAAACGTTCACTCACAGCTCCAAAACCACATTAGGTTAGTAGGAGTTATCAGTCTGTGTGACTTTGCATCCAAATGGGTTAATAATGAAGCCAAAACATGGTATGTGAACACATTCCAGCAGTGTTATGTGATAACAAGCTTTTCACAGAGACATCACTCCTCAACGAATACATTTTAAAAGGTTCATCTTTTTTTCTTTTTTTTTTTTTTTCTTTTTTGCACATCACATCTGCTGGCATTTGTTAATTACTTTCACGTTTTGCACAATAAAACCCTTAGGTGCCAATTCACAACAGGATTGTGCAGCTTTTGCGGCTGCTAAACCTGCGCAAATGAGACACAAAGAAACCGTGTCATTTACAAAGCAACCGCAAAGTGTGAAATGAACCCCCAGACTGCACCAACACGTTATCCTCTGTTGAGATAATAAGCATATATTTGGTGCAAAATTGGCCCCTTTCTGTGCAAATAAGCCTCATTGCAAAAACTGTCCAATTAACAAAAAACTGAGCTAATAGCCACATGCAGTTAGATTGAAATGAACAGTGTCTTTAGATAGCTGGTGGCAGCTGAAACACTTCTCTCTCTCTCTGTCTCTCTCTCTTAAATCTTCAAGCTTGTGAGCCATTGAATGATATTGAATGATATCAAGGGGCGAAATCTTCAGTCAGACATTTGGGGGGGATCAAGTGGGTGGGTGGGTGGGTGTTGGGTGGGAAAGGCTTATCTCAAACTTCCAGCTACTTAAAATGAAAATGTCCTGACAGCTCTGATGGAGCTCAAGATTCTGCTTTATTACAAACAGTTCCACCATAGAAACCTGAAACCGAGTGTAACAGCTGACCTGTGTAGATGTGCAGAACATTCATTACTGTCAGATCCTGACAGATACAGTGTTAATGAAGTTACTCCTCTTCATCAGTTTGAAGAAGCAGCTATAGTTTCAGGGGTTGTGTGATGCTGCAGCCAGCTGTGACACTCAGCCAGCTGTGTGCAACAAACAGAACATCAGTGCTGATGTTTCTGTGATATATTCAGTGACACCTAAACAACATTATTATAAGATTCAAACATTAATCATACCTGCTCTCACAGAAATACGTGACAGGGGCACGACCCCTGTTAACACGGAATTCCGTGATGGGGACACGTACGTGTCCCCATCACGGAAACAATACCAATGTAAAATCAATAGGAATCTTCTTTCGTGGTGGACACACAGATTCCCTGGTTCATTCTAATAACAGCCTATAAAACTATTGATTATATTATTATTCATGTGGTAAGATGCTAAAAGAGGAAAGTATTTCCCTTTTTAATAACGTAAAGGTAAAGTCCAGCGGTAATAAATATAATAACTACCTCATTACACCAAAATGACAGTTATATCATACACAACCTGTTTTTTAGACAACAAAAAATCGTATTTAATGCACTATAATAAATTCAGTTAAATGACTTTTAAAAATAACGATTAAATAAAAGATTTATAGATTTTAAAAAAACAGTCCGCTCCATTACGTTGTTGAACCGGGGAATCCGTGTGACCACGAAAGAGGATTCCCATTGATTTTACATTGGTATTGTTTCTGTGATGGGGACACGTAAATTTGACACATTACGTGTCCCCATCACAAAATTCAGTGTTAAGAAGTCGTGCCCCCGTCACGTATTTCAGAGAGATCAGGCTGCATTAATCTAACATGTTTCACAATGAGTCACATTAAGTTTAGTGGTGTTTGTACAGTGTGTGTGTGTGTGTGTGTGTGTGTGTATTTATGTTTCTCATTGTTTGGTGGTGTTTTGTCAGATTGTGCAAACAAATTTCCCCATGGGACAATAAAGGCTATCTATCTATCCAGTGTTGGGAAAGTTCACTTTCTACATGAACTAGTTCAAAGTTCAGTTCACACATTTTAAAATGAACTAGTTCAGTTCATAGTTCATAATTCAACATTTTGAACTAAGTTCACAGTTCCAAAAATGAACTAGTTCATAGTTCTTTTTTTTTCAATATGTTGCTGCGAGCTATTATTTTTCATAATGATTGCCACAGCTCATATAGAACCACAGACAGCAATTATTTGATCAGTTTTAACACTGAAACTATGCGTCAGATTTCGAAATAGTTTTAAGTCATCATACGAAGATGTCGTATTAATGGTGGAGGCAGAGTCTCATCTTGATGACGCATTGCGGCGGTGCGACTCTGTGGTGGCTGCTGTTGCCAGATTGGGTTTTTTCCCGCTACATATTAAGGCCTGTTTACGGTGTGTTTTAGCCGGGTTTTCTCTCCTGAACCAAGTTAAACTGTGAGAGAGAGCCGTTCACAAACGCCAGAATGAACACGTTCACAATAACGTTCATCAGGCAGAAATACAGTACGTTCAAAATATGAACATATATGTTCAGGCACAACATTGTATCTATCTATTAACAACTGTATTCTAACATGTTGATATTTCAGTAGGTTATGTTATAGTTGCAAAATACTACAGAAGGAAAAGAAGTAAAATACATGAAAGTTGGTTTATGATTGTGGAGAGCTCTGTGTGTGTGTGTGTGTTCCCTTCTCTAAATTAAAGACACACAATTTGAGGTTTTGTGCTGAAATGTAGAGAAAAGCCTGAACCAGTGGAAACAGCTCTGCTCACTCAATGAGACGCAAAACAAAGACAAATTACACTCAGCTGCAAAACCTTATGGGCGTGTTTGCACCATCATATCATTAGCTCAATATCATTTGTAAATTGGATTTGAGACTGGGTAGATAGCGGTCGCAAATGATGCACCAGTCGTGGTGCTATAAACAGCTGTTTGTGAATTCGACCCAGTGAAATACAGTGAGTACAGTATATGTGCCATACTGACATGATTCAAATAAGTCTACATAATTGATTAAATTAACTCATTTATGGTATTAAAGGGCTTGGTTGCTGTTTTTTTTAATGGTCAACAACAGGTCCTGGTGTAGTGAATGCATGCTTACAGATAGGTGATATACTGGAGGAAATGCATAGGTGCTTATCAACAGTTAAGCTCTCTGCTCTGGCACAGTACTCATGAAAGCCAGAGGCACTGAATACATATTCAGTGTAACAATACATGTCTTCACCCTCGCAGGCCCTCTAAGTGGAATGTGCTGGAATAAAACATTTAGCCTTGCATTTTAGATAACAAACATTAAACATTCATGTACTTTAAAATAGTAAAAATGCAGCTCAGTTGGCACTGTCTGCACCGAATGGTTTTAAAGGTAGTTTTGATTGTCGTTCTCGAATTGTTCGTGCCTGTTGAAAACTTTATGTGACCTAATCGCTGCTGTGTTTAAACTGTCAAAGATCTTTGCTGTTAATCAACAAAAAACATAAGCTACAAAATCTGTCTTATTATCCCAAAACTCAAGGTGCAAAAAGAAGGCCTGTGATGTTGTAGGGTGTGTCATGACTTCATTACACATGTTCTGCTTTTATTTAGAGGAAACAATTTTCAAAGAGTCAATTTTTGACACTTTTGATTTGATTTTTTTATTTTATTTAAATGTGTGATGTAATGGCCCCTCAGGCATCAACAATCCACATATAAGTATTTTGTTTCTTCATCTCATGTTCTGCCAATCTTGTGATGTAGACTTTACTCAGAAGTTTTCATATGACACAGAAGTACACAACACATGGGACTGGGTATCATTTAAAAAACATGGTGATACCAACTGAGTACTTTTGATACCCATCATTGATTTTTACACAAATGCATTTTGAAAGTCTTCAAATTATTAATTCTTATTAAATACAAAATGCTCAGAATCAGCATGTGGGTCACAGCATACCTCACACAAAAAGGATGGATTGCAGGTATCGTTTAACGGAAGACGTTTCCATACTACTTGGTATAGATTCATTTCGGTCGATACCTTAAAGGTATTGAGTACTGATACCCAGTCTTAACAACACATAGAGTCAGTACAGTGCTGTGGACAACAGCTGAAGTCCAAGTGGGCCAAAGTTCCTGGCAGGGTGTGCATGCTGTACCCGAGTACACCACCATCAGCCCTGCGTATAGAATTGACAGCACTTTAAAAGGCATTCAGTGATGAACAATGCATCTGTCTCATCCATTTCCTCTGGGGTACACTGGCCTCTGCATTTGGGCCAAGCAGTTCTTAAAGGGATCTCTGTCAAAAGAAGGGTTCAGTGGCTGCAGGCTGGTTCTCAAATGTAACCAACCATGCCAGCCTGAGTGTGATATGTGTATGATAAAAATTGCATTTAAGGGAAAAATTCATGGGAGACAGAGCTCATGCTGTGCTTTCCCTTAGAAATAGTCAGGAAACTGGGTCAGGGGGAATGTACAATCACATGGCTTCATTTAAAGGGAGAATGATTACAGGGTGCTGGTTTGTAATGGAATAGAACAAGATGAACAGGAGGAGTTTGAAAGGGATCCTGCAAAGTTCAACAAGTTATGCAACAAGTAGGTCTGCTTTTCATAACTCAGGTTTTTACATTCGCTGATTTTCTCCCTCCTGTCCTTTTGAACCCCGAAATATTCATTTTAGGATAATCGCCGAGGTGACAGGCTACCACCTATCCTGAAAAAAGTAGATCCAAGTGTATCAAATTGCTGCATTTTAAAGTTCATGCCAGTTCATGTAGGAGGTAATTTGTCCTTTATGTAGCAACGGTGATGTAGCCCATGGAATTATAATAATAGTAATAATAATAATGATACAGCAACTTTCATACGGAAAATGCAGCTCAAAGTGCTTTACAATAAATAATAAAAGAAATGACATGCATGAACATACACATAACATTAATATAAAACAGGGATAAAATGACATAATTAATGTGACATAAGATGGACAATAAAACCCATTTGATCTTTATACATGTTTTTTATGTCGATGGCAGCAATTTGAGACAATTATTTAATTTATTTTATTATAAATGAAACTTATGATTGCTACCGTGTCAAGAAAATACAATTGCCATTAAAAAAACATGTAGTTGCCACTAATGTAGTTGACTAGCTCTCATCATATCTTAAGCTACACTGACTGATTTTTTTGGCCAGTGGAGGGCAGCATACACCAGCTAAACACTGACATATTATCACATTATAAAGTTGATGTGGTGACCTGTTAGCAGACAGTAGTTTGGTGACACGGAGAAATTCCATTGGAGTTTGTCACTTTGCTAAAATAATACCAAATATATTGATTAAAGTAAGTTACATTGCAATCACCACAATCCTTCCTTAACATTAATGATTGTTCAGTTACCCCACAGTTCACTGATTTGCAGTGCCCTCATTAACACATTAAGAGCTGCTGCAAATAATATCCATTGTTTTATTAATGTAATGTTGACATTGCTTTAAGTATAAATATGTGTACAGTGAAAATATTACTGCCTTCTGTAATGTTCCTTCTGTCCATACTGTCAGTAAAGAAATGATTTTCTTTCACAATTTCATTGATAAGGTACAAGCTCTGCAGTCCTTGTTCTGTGCAGAAATAATCTTTCTAAAGTTCATCTGAAGATAATACCAGGTATCAAGTGGGCACTTCCCAAGTTGCAATCTTTCTAGCACAAATTCCTGCTGTCTGACAATCTTTATGTGGTCAGTCCAGCGAGGAAACACTGTTCATAGAAGCACAACGATGTCATTTCAGGTATCATTAAAAAATATGACTGTATCCTTTAGTTTAGAGTCTTAGGCCTGATCTTCCTGATACTGTCTGCTATGCTACATGACCCTGTGTATACTGTTTCTACTCTTTATAATTTACTTTTTAGTATTTGTGATTGTATCTAACTTTTGTATTTATGGTTGTTATTTCCATAAATACCAAAATGATCCATCTATAAAATATCTATATGGGGAAACCTTTTACAGTGCTGCATACTGCATATGATAATTATATATTTAAAAAGTAGAAAAAAGGGATTCATTACAAAATGATTAGTTCAAACATTTCAATTCAATTTCCATTTTGTGAATTTTAAATAAAAGAACAGTCATGTATTTCCTCATTGAAGTTTTCTTATAAATATAGTTACAATCTCGTCTCGTCTCGTGAACCCAAATATGTAGATTAGATGTTTTGTTGTTGTTTTATTATAGCTTTATTTCAGCCTGTATGAGGTTTTTGCTGTGTCTTTGAAGCCCGGTCCACAATAAGGCCATTCTCATTCCCGTTCATGAAACAAGCCTCTGTATTATGATGTTTACTGAGGCAAAAAGCTCGTTGATTATGCCATGTCTTCAATTTTTGTCAAACCTAGTTTTCAGTGTAATATGAAAAGGTTCTAGTGTTGGGCTTTTTGTTGACTATTACACGCCTGCTCCATGTCAGAATAGTGTCAGATCACACCAAAATAATGGAAGGGACTTTTTTTTGTTATTGCATGCATCAAATATTAAAAGAGTCTCCATAGATGTTATCTTCTGCTTTTGGCTTGATTATCTCTGCTATTTTGTGATACTGTGTGTAATATCCCTGTTATCTGGACATCTTTGAGGCTGTGAGTTGCTCTTTAAATAAGTGTTACATCATTATGAAATACCAAAAATTATAAAATAAGGAATGGATTCAATATTCCAGTGATGATTTTGTCAATAATAGTCAACTTGTAGCTAAGTTAGAATTTGGGGAAATGATCTGAAGATAATTATATTTTGACTGGCAGTTTTAAAAGTGCTATTTTTATTAGGCCCACTCTGTATTAATAGCTACATCTATGTACATTTCAAGCAAATATTTTGATAAACCACCATACTTTGGTCTTACAGAGATTTTCATTTTCATCCCTTAATCCCTCCACTCCTATTTATATTTGTTTATTCATTATAGTTTGTATTTTGCAAGTAGTCAAGTGGCTATTTGTGTGATGTATTTCAGGTTACTGTCAGGTTACACAGTGCCTGGTAACACTACAAGTGTGTGGAGGGTAATCAAAGCTCACTGGACCTCCCATCACTCACGTAAATACAAATACTGTAAATGGAACCATCAAGCTGTTAGGATTTGTTGAAGTGAGAGTAGAGTGGCTTCAACCAAAGAGTATTACTGTTACAGTCAGCCAACACACAGAAAAAACGCACATTCAGGAACTGAAAGGAGAAATAAAAGGCAATTAAATCAAGTTACCTAGGTTTAATTTATGCTACATAAAAGAGATATAATACAATATCTTTTTGAACAGATTCTGTCAGATAACATTTGTTAAAAATGGAAGATATTAACCAAAATCTTTTAAATGTATGTTGATAGTCAGTTATGTGATATCAATCCCATCAAGAAGAACAGATTCACGCACACACGCACACACACACACATATATATATATGTATGTGTGTATTAAGAGTTTCATCGGTGCTCATGAACACATGAAGAGAAAAGATGAAGAGGATCTCTTTTCACCAAATAGAAGCTGCTTCTTTGGAAACATGGTGAATACTGGCAAACTCACATGCTACATTACCTTGTAAGCCTTATAAAAGCATTACAACTATAATGACTCTCAGTTCATTGTCACCTTCTGAAGGAAAAAACACCTGTGGAGGAAAAAAAAAACGTGTCCAATGGATATTCATGCCCACAACTCTGTAAAACCCCAGACCAGACCACACTGCCATTCACTCTTCAAGATGAAATGATACACACGTTCCCATCGAACTGCACATACATATTAAAAGCATGAACAAAGAGCAGCAGCCCTTGTGCACAGCGCTCCAAAGTGCAAAACACTCTCGGGGATCTCTTACCTTTTCTGTGTTGTTCTTTCCTTTGTAAACCTTTGGTTTGAAGGCCACTGTGGGCTCCTCTGTGCCAGCTGAATAAAGGCAGATCACTTGCCCTGTCATCTAGATTCACCTCGCAGCTCTGCAGCTGGAAGACAGGGGAATTAAGCTACATTGTGTGCACTGCTGTGTTTGTGTTTTTCTAACGCAGCGGCGGCATCACAAGCCAGACAGAAAATGTAGTCACTTGAGTTCCTACACTTACTATTGATAGAGCAAAGCCTCACTTTGCAACTGAAAGACACAGTCTATCTCTGGCAGTTAATATGTTAATGTATGCGTCTCTTTCTCTCAAGCTTGCAAAATCAACTACTCACACTCGCCACATTTTCTTCTAATGGTTTGTCCATTTTTTCAAGTTACATATCTAGAGTCAATGATGCAGGTAAAGGGCCAGCAGTGTAACCCGAGTGTTCTTGCCCCAGCACCATCATCTAGCTCTGCATTCAGCACTGGAAGAGGAAACATTTGGGAACAGAGAAATGTCAAATGAAGAGCCTTTCTGTTGCTGTTGCTGTTGCGCTTTAGCAACAGCAGAGCTCACAGCCGGCCACCTCCAGTGTGAGTGGTATCCCCACAATCAATGAAAAGACAATTTGAGAAAAAAAGAGGATGTGCACACAGGGTCACTCAGAGGCACAGACTCATAATATGAAACATATCCTATGATATATGTTTTTTATTACTTTTAACACTGTATTTTTGTAAAATTGTATTGATTTTGTGTTCTTTTCTGTGTATTTAGTGTATTTCTTTGGGTTTGGCAGAGCAGAATAAAGTCCACACTGTAGCTCCCAGTGCAGGTAAGATTTAATGGGATGTCAAGGGTAACGATTATAGCTTGTGCTCTTCTTCAGACTAAAACGATGATGTTTATGTTGCCATCTTAAATAGATCAAGGCCCAGGTCACCTGACAGTCACATGATGTCAATTCAGTCTGTATTTACAAGTGTACATATAAGAACATAATACAATCCATTATAGTAGTGCTATCAAATAAAATGAAACATTATATATGAAACAAAACATATATTTGTAAATATGATGCAACAGGAAATACTAAAATCTTCGTTTAGACCTCAAGGTGTGAGAGGTGTCCAGTGTAAATATCCTCAGGAGCATAGAGTCAGTGTCTCCTCCTCTGGTAATGACATTTATAGCCCACAGATCAGAATGCGAGTGTCCGTCAGTGTTAGCGCTGTGTTGAACTGGCAACTTGTGGGAGATGTCTACCTGCCTAGTATGCACTGTATGTAGCGATGGGTTCTGGTCCCTGATGAGAGGGAATGTGCAGGTAAAGACAATGAGTGGATGCTTCCTTGAATCCTGTTTAGTGGTGCGGCGGCTGCTTACTTTTCTACTTACATTCTGTGTGAATGTCATGTGAGAGAGGGTCCAGGGATGCTTCATAAATAACAGTAAGGGGCAGAGCTGTTTCTGATGACCTCATTCACCTATTATGATAATGTTAGTGAATACTGTTGACCCATTAACCCCTGATGAAGGTGACACCTGCAGAAAAAAAAGCACAAGTCTACTGCAACAGCTTCAGTCCTCATATAGTTAATGGAATCATCTTCTATTGCTGCACTCATATATTAACTGAGCTACATTTGATTTTGGATGTAGGTTTATTTATTTATAACACTGAATTTCTGTCCATCACTGACTCACTTGACTCATTGACTGACTGAGTAATGAAGTCGGTGCAGCTTGGCCCAGTGTTGGAGTTCCCCCCCATTGGCTGTTACTCCTCTTTCAAAAATGAATCAGCATGAACAGTTTCAGTTACATCCTCAGAAGGTTTTCAGTTTACAGAGCAGCTCGCTCTCAGCAGGATGATTTCACACATTGACAGTACACGGTCCAACCATACACTGAGCTTTGGAGCTAGTTTAGTTTTAAATCTGGCAGCGCTAATGGAGTGATGATACTGACATACATGCTCCCCAGCAGGGGTGCCTTTATAAAAACCTGCTTCAGGTGTTATCACTGTTTGGCTAAACTAAGCTCTCATTACTAACAGTATAGCTGGCTACAGTTCAATGGAAAGTATGTCAGCTGAATATAACTTATGCTCTTCTCATATACTGTTTGCATCACTTGGACCTCATACAGACATTTTTGCTTCCTGGCTCAGCATGAGAGGATCTTTTAAATTCAACCACTACTCGTTAAAAATCGTGTATCTGTTTATTCCTCGTATTAGCTGACAGTGTGAGCTAGTGTTCGGCTTGTTAACCCCATCAGCTGAAGAATTGACAGCTTATAAAACATGAGTATTTTGCTGTAAACCCTCCTCTCATTGGTTTTTCCTCCATTCTGTGCACTCAAGATACACAATTGCAACACTGCCGTCATCTTTAGCAACAAACTGCTCAAAGTGGAGAATTATTCAGGTCTACAGCAGCGAATGGCCAGGCCAGGAGACACCCATATAGCTTATTAACCTCACACTCTGACAAACGGGAAGAGTGGATTCTAAACCAGAGATCCTTTTAAAATCTTGACCTCCTGTAAGTAAGACGAGCCGGGTATGCCCGCTGACAGAAAATGGAAAGGAAAGACTAAAAGAAAGCTCGAGAAAGACTGTGTGAGCCGGAACAGGAGAGCAAAGCGAGACACTTGAAGAGATCAGGAAATGAGAGAAAGAGAATTGTGATATGGGGAAGAAAGATTAGAGAAAGACATAGATAAGAATTCAGAGAGAGGGAGAGGGACAGAAACTGAGATGCAGACATGTCTCAGTGACTGCTACACTTCCATCTGGATCTCACGGTGTGTTTTACTCTCTGTTCATATTCAATTATCACACTACAACTTTCACAACATGCTTTTAGTTACGGGCTCTTTTAACCCTTACATAGTGTAATTTCGAAGCACAGATGTGTTTAGAAAGCATCAATAGTCGATCTGACTGATCAATAAATGTGTGATTAAAGGAGACACAGCTGGCTCTCACTTGAAGCAGAGAGAGAAAAAGAAGCATTTTCCTGGCTTAAGGCGAGCAGACATTACAGTGACTGCTCTATTATTAGACCACTGAGTAAATACGGACTAACATGTCACCCTGCAGCTTTGATCAAGTCGTTGAACAAACATTATGCAGTTTATTGCTTTATTCATGGCATATTTGTGTAGCTTATTTCCAGGCTTTCAGCTGTCTATCTACATTTCAGCAACACACTCAACACGTCTGCTGCTCATCATCCGTCTTCTTAGCAGCGCCGATTCCGAACGCGTCATTTCTGTCTTCACCTGCCGTGAAATAACACAAACGTTTTGGGGAGGTTCAGAGGATGCTTGTTCTGAACAATTCCGTAAAGCTGTGCCATGCAGCTGGATCAAATCAGAACCGCCAACTAGTACAGCTGAGCTAGTATCGATCATGTTGTATCTACATGATCGATAATAAGACGATGTAAAGTTGTTGGTTTATTTTCAGATATTTTAGTCAGTTTTGCAGAGATGTGGTTTTGGGTTAGTGTTCAGTGTCAGTGAGAGTTACGCAACGCTTCAAACTGTTGTTTAAGGAGTGTGTTTGGTATGGATTCAAGATGTATGTTCAGGCAACAGTGTGTGTGTGTGTGTGTGTGTGTGTGTGTGTGTGTGTGTGAGACTCAACAGTTTATATGTGATATATAATAACTCACTCAGGGGCAACAGAATGTCAAAAACAATTATAATACAAAGAAAACAAAAAGCTAGACTAAAATAATAATACAAATATGATAATATAATATATAATTAAATCAGTAATAAAATGTAAATAGAAGATATAATGTTAAAGTTTTTTAACATAGCACAACCCAGAAAATCTCTGTCTCCATGGTAACAGTTGATGTTGAATGGAAGGGAGGACGAGGGAGGTCATAAGGCCTGCCCATTAAATGCTTTATTTGGAACTTGAATTTTTAACCAATGGTTTTTAACTTGCACTGTATTAGGTCATGTGTTTTATAACATCATTTTAGTATCCTTATTTATTTTTAGACATTACATATTGCACTTTATAATAAACTATCTATCCATCTATCCATCCATCCATCCATCCATCCATCCATCCATCCATCCATCCATCCATCCATCCATCCATCCATCCATCCATCCATCCATCCATCCATCCATCCATCCATCCATCCATCCATCCATCCATCCATCCATCCATCCATGAGGCTTATGGGTAATGTAGCCTAACCCTAAACCACTTCCACCATAAAAAGTGACAAAACAACAACAATAACAACAAAATAATTCTCAGACTTAATAGTGTATAAGTAATTCAAACATATGGCTATAAGAGGATATCATTGAATTTGACAGTTAGTAAAATACTTTGTGGCAGCAACTCCTCCAGTCAGCTCACTGGGCTAATGCAGACCTGACAGTACTGATACAAAAACAAAAAACGAGTATGAATCTCCAGTTGAAATACATTAGACTGGAAGTTGTGCTGAGAAGTGAGTGGAAGCTAGAAAAACCCACCAATCTATAGATTCAATTTCATGACTATTTAATGAACTGCTGTGATACCGGGTTGCATGTAAACGCTGCAGTAATCTCTCTTGAGTTGCTGGTGTGTCTTCAGCCTCAGGGTTTATGATTAAAGCTGAAATGAACTGCTAACATATCTGTATGTGGCTCTTCTGGACCTCTAAAGAAACACGCCCCGTCCTGTAACTATTCACAGCTCTGACTTGTATTTTCTGAATTTGTGCTCCGTGTAATGATGTGATTTCTCTCAAGTGCTCTACACTATAATGATCTTGAACAGAGCACAGACTCTGAGGAGTGAAGTGTCTCACCTCTGACTAACCAACTTGAATTTGCCTTTTGATGGACGCGACACTGCAGGCTAATGTTCCTCAACTCCGACGGGAAGAGGACAAATCTATTAACTCTCATTATTGTTCAAAATGAATAAGATGAAAAGCTACAAACTTTTGCTTTTTTAACCTCCGTCTATTCTGTTTATTTAATCTCAAACCCCCTATTCACTGTGATATTAACACATACAATATTAATGTGTGATTCAGCTCAGTACAGTCATACCATGCATGCTGATCAGTTTCATGTTGGCTACGTGCTCATAGTTGACAAGCATTTAAGTGTTTATTCGGTGTCTCGTATGAGAGATGGAAAAAAAAAAAAGGAACATCTACAGTATTTGGCAAACACTTTCATTTGCTTTGAAATATATTTAGTCATATGGGATTTGTTTGTGTGGCTTATGCTCTGAGACTGTTTGTGACAGCGGCTTGTCTAGCAAACAGTTGATGTAGACTTTTTTATACGAATAGAAGCTGCAACAAGATTATCTAAGGATACCTTTTATATTCTAAATCAAGAGAAAACAATGAAAAAGGCACCTTTTCATTTTAAAAACATGGCTCTTTTTTTTTTTTTTTTTTTCAAACTTAGACTCAGAATTCATGTTCTGACATGATGCACTTTGATTACCAATAACTTTTTAGTCCTTTCCATTTAGGGAAAAAAATAAGATATGAGTATTTTAGCCAATTTGTAGGTGTAATCAGAAATAGAAGGAGTTTATTATGTAGCCGTGAATGTTTTCTCAAAAGCTCAGAATATAAAAGTCACTTTTTGTTTGGCTTCAACCAGCTGCTGACTGAATCTGAATGAGTTTATAACAGACATTTAGGGAAGGGTAGGGTAAGGTAGGGTAACTTTATTGATCCCCCTACTGGGAAATTAAAAATTGACACATCAGGAATCGTTCAAAGTGATAAAAAAAATAGGTACTGGGAGCTGTAGTGTTGTAACCACATAAAATGTTCCCTGTCTCTGGGTGCTGTGGGCTCAGTGATAGATCCTTTCAACTCCCAGATCTGCCTCTGTTATGTAGATGAGTGACATTTAATATCTCTAACCATAAAGCCTCTGTTTATTTTCCCCCAACAATCTCACTTCTTTATCTAGTTCACCTGACCCTGTAGGGAAATTCCCTCTCTGCATCCCGTGACTGTGTGCCCACCATCACTTTGAGATACTCCACTCTCTCTCCAGTGGGAGCAGCAATCACTCCATGTGTCGATACCTCTGGACGTGTGTTTCGACTCTCATTTAAGACATTAACGAACTTTCTGCGGGCTGTAACTTGGTGACCACTCAGGCCTTAATGAAGTCATTCTTTACATGGCTTGCCATCCATAGCAGGTAGTGGGGCACAGTTCTGTCAGCAGCCTCCATTGGGGCTGTGTGTGGTCTAATATGAGTTTGACACCACTGGTGTAAGTAGTGTTTGTATACTGAGGTGAAAGACTTGTAGCAGTTCTCTTACTCTACACTCAGTATGATTTTTTATTTTACTTACATTTTTGCTTTATTTTATTTATTTGTATTCTATTGCTTCAAGGTCTCCTACTGGGGTTTGTGCTTTTCTTGATTCAGCCCCCAGATGCTAACTCAAATGTTTAGATCAATGCATTTGTTTTTTTAATTTTATTTTATGTTATTTTTGAGGTGTGTAAAGCACTTTGTAACATTGGTTTTGAACAAATGTATACAGTAAACTTTCTTCTTCGTCCACTTCTTCATAATCATAACAAACCATTACTCAAATTTGATTAAAAATAATATTGCATCCACCAGTCAGCATTACGTACATCTAATATGATGGATATAATGCTGTTAAACTGATTTATCTATCCATCTATCTGTCTCTCCAGTAAATGCATGATGTAATCAATCAAAAAATAGCAGTAATGGGAATAGTTAATGGGGAACAACAGGGAGAAGGATTGAAGGAGGGATTAGCAGAAGAGGCCAGATGGCGGAGGGATGGAGTTCAGATGGAGTCCTGGGCAGCCGGAGCTGTGGAGGAGAGCAGAGCAGATGGGAGGATGAGAGGCCTCATAAAACCATATTACCACCGGCATTATCATTGTCATGATCACAGGAACCGTACCAGTGATGAAGCTTATTATGTCAAACGATAGATGCCGAATGGCCCTGGGCTGACTGATAGTGGAGTGCTCTGGGCGGGAGGAAGGAGAGAGAGAGAAAGAGAGAGAGAGAAAGAGAGCCTCCAAATGAGAATATTTACTTGTTTGATCTAGTTGATGGGGAGTATTGAGACAAGGATCTCCTCGGTTGGCAATCAGTGGCTCGGGCAAACGTAGGCTGCTTCAAAACAGCCTCAGAGAGAGAACGTCTTCCTACTCTGAGGAGTCTGTGTTAGGAAGTCAGGGTGCTGTGTGAGGAGTAGATGTATTACACTGATGGTCTCTACATGTACAAGCTTGTCACGTCCTCACAGTAGTCAATAGAACATCCTTGATTACATTTCAAGCAAAGGCAGAATCATTTGAATAATGAAAACTGTGTATTTTATTTATACATATAGGTCTTTAAGTGTTTTTTCCCCACATGTAACAGCTAGTCTCTGTTTAATGGATGTTTCCTAGGTCATCAAAGTTATTAAATATTGTCTTCCGAACACCTCAGGCTCTATTTTTGTGAAACTGGTGGTACATGATGGAGGTGAAATTTTGGTGAACTTGTGTTTATGTAACCGGCCCATGGGAAATTATCATATACATCCCTCAAGCAGTTGTGGATCCCCTCCAGCCATGTTTAATTACATCATAAAACGCTCTTCTTTGAATAATGATTTGTGTCTGATATGGATTTATCCATTTAAAAAAAAGTTCAGTTATCTCATAAAAACGCTAACCAGTTCCAGAATCTATAAATATGCAAATAGTTTTCATTTCAAATGTTTAACTATTGGACAGCAGATGTCTCCTTCTTTACTGTGAAGTCTATTCTCAGTGTTTGTGCACTGGAGACTTCAAGTTTCAAAGTTAAAGGTCCGTTTATTGTCATTCACAAAGATGCTTTCACATGAAAAGAACATAATTTGCACTCAGGTCACAGCAGCGTAATAAAGTGACAGTGGTAAAATGAATTAAAGCATCATCTAAAAAAAAATCATAAATCAAAACCTACTATCTAAGATTCATTTTCTAAAATGACTTAATACAGCAGCATATGTCCGTAGCAGCAGTTCACTGAGGTTCAGTTAGTTTGGTGAGAGTACGTTGAATACTGGACCATGATTGGCTCCAAACTAGTTGTGATGTCACAAGTTATGCTCGTAAGTACATGCCTTCAACTCAGATTTAATGAGAGCACAGAGAAACTTTCCTCCTTCAGCAAATGAATGTAACAAACAGAGAAGACTACAATATTTAAGCAATAATAAGCACAACACATTTTTGAGTGGAAGGGGACTTTAGAAATCACCCATTCCAGGTTTCCTCAGGTGTTTGGCACAGGTGTTGAAATTTAAAACACTGTGTGAAATTCAGTCGGTACTTTCTCAGTACAACAGTTTATGAATTAGTTGTTGCTTTCACACAGAATCCAAATGTGTAGGTAGCAGGCGGGGAGTTCCGGTCCTCTGAAATGATGCCAACGCGGAAGTAACTTAAAACTGCATTATATCAAAAGGCCACCAGGGGGCGACCCTTTTGGTGTCAAAAGGACTTCCGTCTCTATACAAGTCAATGGAGAATTCACCAACTTCTCACTTGAATTCTAACCTCAGTAAACGTTTTCAAAATGTGTTTATGGTCTCAATCGCTAGTTTAAAGCCTTCTACAATGCAGTATGATGTTCATTTGTGACATTTTGGCCTCCCTGATTTTATATTTGACGATAAAGCAGGGTATGCATTAGGGCGTGGCTACGTCTTGATTGACAGGTTGATTGGTTCACAGGTTCAGGAGGGCGCCTCATGCTCCTCCTGATGCCCATATAAGTAGAATCCCTGTTTTTATTTTTCCCAGCATGCACCTGACATTTTCAAGATGGTGCTGCTCAGATCCGATACTATTGGCCTCTGAGCAGCAATCCACAAACCAATGGGTGACGTCACGGATGTTACCTCCATTTCTTATATACAGTCTATGGTAGGTAGACATATCCTCATAACAGCACCAGTGATGCTTTGAGTTGGTCTTGGTAGTGGAAATATTTGAGACTACTTCTCTAATGAACTGCATTAGCCTTCTGATGTGTTCATCAGTATGCTCATTGTATAAATCCTCACATGCAAAATATTGAAGACAATTGAGCCAACCTTTTAAACATAAATTGCTCATGAATTTCTGTAATCTGGTAGTGCTGTAATAAGAACTAATCAAATTTAATACCATGTTCATCCTCAAATATTTGATAATTTGATGTCAAATTAAGTTTATGGGTACAACTTTATTGAAACTGAGTCTTGATACTAAGTACATATGTATTTGTGGATATAGAGCAGATGGATAAGTCTCACATGGGGAAAAGACAGTACACTGTATAGTTGTGTCAGATAAGTGGAGATAACTGAATAGACAGAGAGAGAACAGAGCCAACACACTGCTGTGAGGACATGGCAGCATGTTGGCATGAGACATGTAAGGAGTAGCTGCAGCATACCAATGGATTTTGCTTATTAGAGCAAATATCACCAATAGCAAATATCTGTTGAGCAGCTGTGGCTCAGGAGGTAGAGCAGATCGTCGACTGGTCGGTGGCTCGATTGCTGGCACCTTCAGTCCACATGTTATAGTGTCCTAGGTAAGATACTGAACCCCAAATTACTCCCAATGTGAGTGTATCTATGAGTGGGGAGTTTCCTCCTGGTGAGCAGGTTGGCACTTTGCATGGCAGCTTCTACCATCAGTGTATGAATGTGTATGAATGGGTGAATGTGGCTTGTGGTATAAAAGTGCTTTAAGTGGTAAGAAGACTAGAAAGGTGCTCTCTATCTTGTTCTGTCTTTACTCTACAATGTTAGTCTAAACAAGTGGCCCATCAGCCTCATGTCTCTCTCACTATGCTTCAATTTGACTCAATACAGCCACACAAGCTGAAGGACGGCTCACTAGTCTTGCCCTGCAGTGTATTTCACTGTCTATTTTCTTAAATTGTTTACACATGCACTGCAGTGATCGTATTTTGGGTTATGAGCGCCGCCAAACACGGAAGACCTACACACAGTGCTGCACCTGAACGCATCCTGTGTAGACACTGACACTGACACAGGACTGTAACCGCTGCTCTCACTGTGTTAATTATCATATGGCTGCATGAGAAAGCCAATATCCTGTGTGAGAGTGGGATGTAAGGAGTAGTACTCTACCTATAGACTGTTTGCATGTACAGGTCTGCCAAATGCTCTCACTATAGCACTTCTAAAGATGTTCATTTCTTATTGGGTAAATCGTTCTGTACATTTTACACACATTAGCAGAGTGATTTACAGCAATGATACGTTTTGTGTTATAATCAAAGTCATATAAAGTCTGATTCGTGAACTTCTGTTTAATGGATGTGGCAACATTTTGATTCCAACTCATCAAAACTGTTGAATATTTTCCTCAAAACACTATTATTGTGAAAGGTTGTTCTTCTAGGTTTTTACTGTAGTGCATATCTGCGTTTAATGAGTGGCAAATGTATTCCCTGCTTACATTTTTTCTCAGCTGATTTGGTCAGTTACACATTTGTCATTTGTTCACAACAGAAAGAGCATTTCTCATTATTTATTAATATTTTTTGGCACCTTTAGACAGATGACTAACTACAATTGTCTACTATTTGAACAATTATTGGTTGTGTATTATTATGTGATCAAAATAGATTCTGCTTCTTCTCAGTTAAATACTACTGCTCTCAAAAATACATAATAGTCCATTTAAAAATCTTCTGAGCTTATGATTCATAAATTGCATTGATACATTGATAGAGTGATTGTAAGTCTAATAAGCTGATCGATTTGTCATCAAGTGAAACTTCACTTACACATTTTTCTCACATCTCTGATCAGCTAATGATCAAATCAACCATCTTACAGTATAAGGTTAAGGTAAGGTAAACTTTAGTGATCCTCCTAGGGGGGAATTCCAAATTGACACATCAATATCCTTGTAATGATGAAGTGATACAAGATCTAATAAAGTAAAATATACAATAAACAATATCTAAAATAATATGAAATTCTATAAATCTACAATATAAATAAATTCCTGATACTATATATATACAGTGTGCAATGTTCCTGGGATTAAACAATAAGGACTTATTAGTGGGAGTGGGAGGTACTGGCAGCTGTGGTGTTGTACAGTCTGATAGCTGATGGTATAGGTAACCTAAAATGCATTATAGAGCTTGTGGGGCAACAGAGTTAGATGAACATTGGACGGGGGCAACAGAGGTGTAAAGTATGCCATCATGGACCATGGAATCAAATGTCTTTGCTTGCATGCAGTGGATGCTGCTTGTGATGACATAAGCGTGCATTGGACGGTTGCTGCATACAAGACAATTCTTCCCCCTGTTGCATTGTAATGAAGAGCATTAGGTGTGAGGTGGATGGCAATCTGTAGCCAAACAGACAGAAGAGGAGGATGTCTCATGATTCCCAGCACTGTAACTTTATTTTATTACTACACTGCTGCATATAGTAAGACATGACCAATGCAGGTAAATAAACTTGTTATTCTTCACATTACATGCAAATGTAAGTGCTCTTTTGCTTTACAAAGTAGAATACACCTTGTACTCTTCAAATCGGCGTTGGATGAGAATTCATTTGATACATAATAGCTTCAGAAAAATAACAGTGTGGTAGAGCAGGCGTTCAGTGTCAGTGGAAACATGTAAGACAAGACTGTTTAGAAATGTAGGACTTGAGGAAAGCACTTCAAGAATCCACTGTCAATTCCGATAAAAAAAAAACAACATTTTGACCACCATGGTTTACACAGTGCCAAATGAACGTGTCATGTTGGTGACAATGACTTACACTGACCCATTACCCCTTATTATGAAACATGAATTAAAGGTTTGGGGTGAGTTACAGCCTTTTGCAGGTTAACTGTAGTGTTTTTCTGCATGTATGAGCTTAAGCTGTGGATATCATTATTTGTAAGAATGAGCCATTAATCTAACAGTACAACCTAATTATTAATTACATATTTGAAATTAAACTCTTGTGTACATTTCTTTTTTTCTACTGAATTTGTCTATTTTTTTTGGGGGGGGGGTTGAAAGATGCAAAGATATTATTGTGTTGTAAAACAAACAGTGTCATGCTACAGTAAGATGAAGACTAAAATCGCTATATGCTGCTTTATCTGAGCAAAATATCACTAGTGCCACTCTTCCAACCTCGGTACAGGCGAGTTAGTTTGTATCATTAACAACAAGGAAGAAAAAAAAAACACAAAACAGTCCATGCACTTGTATTTCTTCTTTTTTGTTGTTGGAATAAACTGAACAACTGTGTGGTTAGTGCATGCAGCTGTATTAATAAAGACTGAATATACAAAAAGAAAGGAAACAAAATCCAAGAAAATACGACGTTCCGTCAGTGGACACATTGTTTGACTGCTTGGTGAGCTCTTGGAAGTGCAACAGCAAAAATACCACAACAATGGCAGATCACCATCAAATATGGTGACAGCTTAAAAGAAACAAGGATATTGCTTGTCTGTGATGGCTTTATATCTGCTGCAGAATGACAATACATTTCCCAAAGCTCAAGGTTAGCTTGAAATGAAAAGCGGTGGAAGAAACTGAAGAGGTGGCAACTGCAATGTGACTGTATGACAGTGTAGCACTTGTGTATTCGAGATGAAGAAATATAACGCAAGCATGTGCTTCTTTGTCGAGCCGTGCCCTTGCAGTTTCACGAGGGTTGTCAAAGCATAATAGTCCCATATTTCCCCAAAGGGTGGCATCAAGCATGTGTGTGATGTACATGCATAATATTTAATGTATGCATATGATAATGTATGTGTGTGTGTGTGTGACAGAGAGAGTAAATGTGCACACATCTGGGTGTGTAGTCTGAGCTACGCCAAGTACACATTAAGATATTTGTCATGTAATTGCATTGGGCCTGCGCTGAGCAGCATTAGAATGTGGATGGGGACACCCTCTGATGAATAATACAACAAGTTCATGAAGGGGGCTTCCAATAAGCTTAGCTACCTAGCACTAACTGAGCAGGAAAAAGGAAAAGGAAAACCGGGTGAAGGAAATGTTTGAAGGCAAAATGTCATGAATAATTGAAGCAGTTTTTGAAAAATTCAGTGTTATCTCGCTGGTTTGAAGGTCACATCCCCGTCACGATGTTTGTGCCCCTTCAAAGGGGAAATCGAGTTATCATTCATTGCTTAGGCAAGATCTGTCACTACTAAGGTCAGCGACTGCTTGCCAGGCAATAACTGGGCTAGTAGTAAAGATGGGTGTGTGTTGAGTGAGTGACGACTACACAGACACCCTGATGTAAATCTGAACTTTAGTGGAAACACTTAAAGCATGTGGTCATGCAGCTTCAGGCATGAGACACTTTAAACTGCATGAAATAGTTCAGATTTAACAGAATTGAGTCATGAGTTCAAGTTTGTAGGAAACAATCATTTTATTTTGAAAAGCCACCAGCATCCTCGATCCTGAATATAGCAGAGCTTGTACCTGGCTAAAATCCTGTTGTTTTTAACTCTGTTCTTAACTCACTTTTAAAGGTTTAAAGCTCCAGAATGAGTTTGTTTCCTGCCCTCCTGGGACTACCCTGTAATTGGTTGTTTCTTTCATGTAATACACTCTTTTCTCCTTTTTCACGGAAATAACAAAATTATGATGAATGTAGGAGCCGTCCCTCTTTCAAAAAGCTGGTAATTAAGCCTGTGCAATTATGCATTTGTGCTTTTTCATCATTTCAGCGTGAACCTCGAGATGTCTTCTGGCAAATATCTTACAAGATAATTACTGGGTTTGGAATATGATCGATAGAAAGCAATTAGTAAGGGATTTTAGTTCTGTTTAATTATTGATCAGGCTCTTCTTAGAGTCTGGATTTGTGCCACGAATTAGAAAAAAAAAGGAATTTTTGCTCACCAAACATTGTCACACTGAGTAGGGTCTGTTAAAAATTCATTAGATTTGGTCAGGCTATGTGCTACTGCAAGCCTCCTTTTTTAATTGAATCATCAGTGTTCTGTTCAGCCTGCTCTCCACCACGGCGGGCGGTTAAGATCAGTAACACTGACGTTAGAATAAGGTGGCTTTCAACATAAGACCAGCACGGGGGTCAAAGCTGCAATCATCATGAATAAAAGGAGAAGCCACAAACGCGCTCTGATTTGCAGGAGGGTTTTCATCTCGCAGCTGCTTTTACATTTATTACAGAGGAAGAGGTGTGATATTTTACAGGCAGGGGAAGCGGGGGATGGCAAACAACTTGCAAACTGTCATTTATATATAGTCTCTATTGTTATCGTCGGAGCACAGAGCCTACGGATTTAAAATAAATTGCTCTCACACTCTATGCATTATTTCTTTAAAGCGTAAGTGCAAAATGTGAAGCTTTTTAAAGGCCTTTCTTGCTCCACTAACTTTGATTGCTTTTCCTTGGCCAGCTGTTATGGTCACTCAGTATCAGTTTTAATGATGTGGAGACAAAGCTGGGATGGGACTAGAGGTTGACCACGCTGCCGAGTCAGTCAACCGAAAACGTGGTACACCATTGAAGGTCTGAATTGAGTCCCGGAGGAATGTTTTCAAAGCCGTCGGCCCACAACACCATGTTCCTCACCCTGCACAGGAGCAATTCATTCACTGTGTTATAGCTCACAATGTATAGCATTGAAAACTACATGTGTCCTCTCAGTGTCCCAGTGGGATTAACCATAATACTGCTTTATTCACACATTAGCTGAAGTTAAAGGGAATGGTTGAACATTTGGAACATCAGTCTGATTTGATAATGACGTAAGAATTTGCTTAACCCTTACATACTGTTTGGGTCAAATTTGACCCATTTGACATTTGACAGATGTAAAAACACCCCAAATGTATTTTACTCTGAAATTTGTTAACTTTCCCTAAAGTGGCCCAAGTGCTACAAATATTTGTCCATTGAGGCTGTTCTGGGTCAAATTATCTCTGTATCTATTGACATGTGTTTTAGTGAAATGAATAGTTCATAGTTTTAATAAGATAGTAGTTATTATGATGTAGCAGTGAAGACTGATGGCTCTAATGGTTATACAATAAACCCCACACTTCCATTAAGTTCTTGTTATTTTCACTTTACATAAAATACATTTCCATCATTATTGCTATGTTATATTTTCATGTCTTAGGTAAAATAGGACATGATATTGTGTGATAGGAGATGTTTAGTGGCGTAAAAGCTAAAAAAATACACTCTCTCTGCTCTCTGAAACACGAATCAAGGTTTAATCACATTTATTGATCAGTCAGATCCACTATTGATGCTTTCTAAACACATCTGTGGTTCAACATTTGGTATAAACACTATTTATGAGGATATTCTTAAATTGGGTTGAAACTGACCCGGACCATACTGCGAGGGTGTATGATATGAACAGAATGTAAAGGTTAACATGAAGACTGGAAGTTAACCTGGCTCTTTCCAAAATTCTAAAGTACAACTACCAACACCTCTAATCTCCACAGATTAACACATTTGTTATAATACATAAACAAAAATGTAAAAATGATTATCTGTGGCTTTAAGGAAAGTTGCTGGAACTATTTCTTTGGCCTGCAGTCTCGTGGTGAGGTTGGCAGGTTTTGATAAATTGTTGTTTCCTGACAAACACATGACCCCTGTGAAAACATCCTCCAGTGTCAAACTCTGCACATGCATCATTCTGCACAGTGAAGGTCAAACATCCAAGTGTACCAACAATAAGTAAAACACATTTTTAAGTAGAGGGGGGACTTTAATTAAAGTATATTACTATTTTACAACGTGTAATTAGTGTCCGTGACAAATCTTAATTACCAGTGGGAAAGTCAGATCTGATATTCCGACTTTGAGCTTAATAATATGGGACTGCCTTAAAAACCAAACAACCATGGACAGCTCACATCAGTCTAGTCTGTTCAAGGTAATTAAACCCACTTTTAATGGACACAGTGCTTTATTGTCAGAGTATAATATTTTCAGGCCTTACATGACCAACTCTGCACTCATACCACCATCAGCTGTCACAAGTCTTTAACATGGGACTCTTTGGCTTCTGTCCTTTATTACAAGAGGGTGGCAATAATACACAGACATGAGATTTGTACCTTATCTCCTCATCCTCATCTCACACTCTGAAAGAAAGTTTAAAAAGAGAAATTAGCAAATCTGAATGTGTTTAAGATTAGACATGAAAAAATAAAACCCTTTCTGCATATTTCTGGAAATGAGTGTTTTTTTTTTGTGTTTTTTTTTACAGTTAAACACTGTACTCTTCATGGCACAAATAATAGTCAAGCAGCACATCTTTTATATTTCATTCCAGTGTTAAGCCACAGCAAAGCTACATTTTGGAAAATGTAGCTGTTTAGAAAACAATCGAATACTAATGTGACAGAGCTGAGGACTCAGCTAATTTAGATACATAAATGTCAAGTTGTTTTTCCAACCCATCCCCGGCTAATAATAATAATAATAATACGACCTCCCCACCTCAATTATATTTTACAGGTGACTTTACAAAACAGCAGTTGTGGACTAGTTGCATGCACGGTACAAAAATAAGTGCATTTTACATTTGGCACATTCCTCATCCAACTTACTGTTGCAGAAAGCTCTTTAACTTTCACTTTGTCACAATTCTCTCCTTGCAATAATATCTATGCGCATGAAGGATTCAGGAAATTGGATAGGAGTATTTATGCATCTTAACTGTGAGAGGAAGCTCATTCATTTTACACTCATAGTCAGTGTTCCATAAGGTGCTGTGGAGATATACAGTACCCTGAGATAAAGAGTATTCTTTAAAGGGGGAACGCAACAACTATATGGAACTTGATACTTTTCATGCGTCATGCTATATGTGGTGTAGTGCACTCTGTTGCAAGGTGTGACAAAGCCTTAATCATTGGGACATGTGCAACCACTGCTCGCAGGAGAGACACAGACTGTACGTGCTGATTGGTCGATGATATCAGTCCTGTAGATGTGGAGACATGGCCGCACCAATTCTCTTCCCCTCGGGGTGTGGATTTGCAATGCTGGGAAGACAGATTAACACGGCAGGTTCTGAAAAAGAGCAGTGATTTTTCCCCCCCTTTTTTTTTTCTTTGCTGCCTGAGGGCGATGTCACCTTTCTGTTTAGCTGTTAGTTTGCAGCGGCTGTACAGCGAAGCTTATTTAGTGTGAGGCTAGGAGGTGTGAGATCCTCTGGGGGTATGTGTTAAGGTCTTCGAATGAATGCAGTCATCCGGGAGCCAGCTGGGCCACGATTGCCGTCGGGCATTAGAGCAGAGATACTTCAACCTTTTTTTTTGTCACGGCAACCAGAAAGCATTCATTTAGCTCAACCCGGGTACCCTGGCTCTTTAAAAATCAGATGAAAAGGTTCTTATGTGGGTGAACAGTGAACAGGTCAGGCACTATTTTGGGTGCTGACCTATACTTGAGGAGATGCTGCAGCATTTTCAGTAAAGATTGAGTTTGAAAGAAAGTAAATGTGAAGTGCTATCAGTATGTAAGTACAGGATCATTTATGGTGTGAAGCAGGGGTGTTCAATTAAGGATCACGTAAAGGCCCAGAACATCATAATGTCTGTGTTATTTTACAGTAGCTTGAAGTAGCATTGTAGTTCCATCAGCATCTGTGTCCAGTGGCTAGATTGTAGACTGTCACATAAATACAGTAGAATTCATTTATTAGTATTTACACTCTACTTGTGGGATGTGCTTTGTCTCATAGTGGTGCTTAACATTGCTGCTTTTAATAATGGCCACTGTGTCAGAACATATGAGACGTACAAGTCTTGAACTGACCTCTGGAAGGATGAACATGTACCTTTCTGTCCATTCTGGATTAAAAGCCCTATTTTCATTGTCCGCTTTCCTTTACTTCAAGCATATGAAATAGCTCACTCTCTCCTCTTTTCTCCGTGTGTATCTCACTGACAGTCCAGTCTCTCCACATGTCCGAATGCACGGATTCGATTGGCTGATGTAGTTTCTGAGGGCCGCTCCACTTTTACCGTAAGATGAAGAAGCTGCGCCTTTTAAAACAGAAACACTAGAAAAAAATGTAACAGTCCTCTATAGTTCATCAGTTACAGGTCCAGGTCTGGTCGCTGCTTTCCTGCAATGTGTGTGTGTTTAGCATCATGTTTTCTTGAGTTTTTAGGTTTCATTTGTTTAGCAGGATGTAGCTTATGTGATGTACAGCATGGTGTGGCTGCCGAGCTGGGCTGCGAGCAACTGCGTCCATTCTAATTGTGCTGACATGTTGCTGGTGTTTCTCACTTGCACCACCATCTGCAGCTGTTTATTCAACAGCTACACCGCAGCTGTTCCGCTGTACTGTCCCTCCCTGCAATATTTAAAACCGATCTGCTGCCATGAAGATGTATTTGTGTTGAAGAACTGCGCCGCTAATGGTATTCGTATTCAGCGATAAACACATGGCAATTATTAAAGCTGCTTCACAATAAAAACAGCTGGATCTGCTGGTGGAAAGCTTTTAATGTGAAGCCGCAGCAGCAGCAGCAGTAGCAGTAACAGCAGCAGCAGCAGCAGCACAAGCAGTAACAGCAGCAGCAGCACCAGCAGCAGCAGTAACAGCAGCAGCAGCAGCAGCAGTAACAGCAGCAGTAGCAGTAACAGTAGCAGCAGCAGTAACAGCAGCAGCAGTAACAGCAGCAGCAGCAGCAGCAGTAACAGCAGCAGTAACAGCAGCAGTAGCAGTAACAGCAGCAGTAGCAGCAGCAGCTGCAGCAGCAGTAACAGCAGCAGCAGCAGCAGCAGTAACAGCAGCAGCAGCAGCAGTAACAGCAGCAGCAGCAGCAGTAACAGCAACAGCAGTAACAGCAGCAGTAGCAGCAGCAGTAACAGCAGCAGCAGTAGCAGCAGCAGTAACAGCAGCAGCAGCAGCAGTAGCAGCAGCAGTAACAGCAGCAGCAGCAGCAGCAGTAGCAGCAGCAGTAACAGCAGCAGTAACAGCAGCAGTAGCAGTAACAGCAGCAGTAACAGCAGTAACAGCAGCAGTAGCAGTAACAGTAGCAGCAGCAGTAACAGTAGCAGCAGCAGTAACAGCAGCAGCAGTAACAGCAGCAGCAGCAGTAGCAGTAACAGCAGCAGTAACAGCAGTAACAGCAGCAGCAGCAGTAACAGCAGTAACAGCAGCAGTAGCAGTAACAGCAGTAACAGCAGCAGTAGCAGTAACAGTAGCAGCAGCAGTAACAGCAGCAGCAGTAACAGCAGCAGCAGCAGCAGCAGTAACAGCAGCAGTAACAGCAGCAGTAGCAGTAGCAGCAGCAGCTGCAGCAGCAGTAACAGCAGCAGCAGCAGCAGCAGCAGCAGCAGTAACAGCAGCAGCAGCAGTAACAGCAGCAGCAGCAGTAACAGCAACAGCAGTAACAGCAGCAGTAGCAGCAGCAGTAACAGCAGCAGCAGCAGCAGTAGCAGCAGCAGTAACAGCAGCAGCAGCAGTAACAGCAGCAGCAGCAGCAGTAACAGCAGCAGCAGCAGCAGCAGCAGTAACAGTAACAGCAGCAGCAGCAGTAACAGTAACAGCAGCAGCAGCAGTAACAGCAGCAGTAGCAGCAGCAGTAACAGCAGCAGTAGCAGCAGTAGTAGCAGCAGCAGCAGTAACAGTAACAGTAGCAGCAGCAATAGTAGCAGCAGCAGCAGCAGCAGTAGTAGGAAATGAGTCATTTAGCACAGCTCTGATATGGCTAAAAACAATCAAACAAGAACAAAGGAGTGAAACCAAACTCCAAACCACATGAATTCAGATAGAAGCTACAGAGGAACAGAAAATACTATCACAGCAGTTCTGTTCCCTGCAGTCTGGCACATCCACACCTGTTCAGCAGAAGACTTTAGGAGGAGAGACTGGAACAAGCCTGAAAACCTGGCATCGTAATATCAACTAAATAACCAATTTGTAGGATGCATCAGCTTTAATAGAGGTCAAATACTACCAATTTTTAAGGTGATATAAAGAAACAAACAGATGTACAGAATGGCCAGAAAGCACTTCCCCAATAATGTTGGTGAATCAGTTGCAAACACAACAGCAATGTCCCACAAACAGTGCTTGGGAATGTTACTTTTAAAAGTAACTAACATTAGAAAGTAGCTAATTACAGCATTACGTTCTGAGAAAAGTAACTGGTTGTTGGTTGGAGTACTTTTGTGTTACTGAAGTCTATTGTACTTCCTTACATAAAACAATTGTAAAAGTACAATATACTGTATATTTAATAAGTCACTTGCAAATTAAAGTGGTATGCTTTCTAAACACATACCACATACCTTTTTAAACATTAATTCTTCGAGTTTGAAGTAGAGTTCCTCACAGTTGACAGGCTCTTGTTACCTGGGCACAACTTGCATGTTACTGTAATGTTCTTGTTCTTATTTCCTCCCATAAATTCAAAATAATGTGAATATTTCCATAAAGTGAATGCTGTCCCTTCTGAGCTGCCGTACACCCGCTCAGTGAAATGACTGTAGCACGTAGCCAGGTGACTGCCTGCCAAAAAAGTATCAAAGGTTCAAATTTGTGGTGGATTTTATTTTCTTGTGGTAAAAAGGTAGCTACCGGAATATTGGTTAAAAATAATAACAGATTACCTTTCTGAAAATGTAACTAGACAACTAAGTACTTAAATTGTGGACATAACGCGTTACTCGTTACATCAAAAAAGTAATCCAAGTACCCCCAACACTGCCCACAAATCATGTCGAACACAGCTGATGTGGCTAACATTGGTAAAGATTAAAAGTAGACCCTCCCCATCACTAAAGTTTACCACAGAGCTGAATCCACAGCTGTCCACACAGTCTCATTCATAGGTTCATCAGTGGTTTACATTGCAGTGCTATTATGTTGAATTGCATCATACAATATTGCGATGTGTTTGTGATGTTCTCTTGACCCTCCTGTATGTGTAAATATGTTTACTTGGATGACGAGAGAATAATGATGCCAACATCTGAAGCTGATTAGCATAAGAATGCAGAGTCTGATGCCTTTAATCTCGTAAACAATAGAGCAGCTGTAGGAGATATGGAATAAGAAATCAGCTGTACTCAGGTCCTTTTTATGTGGGCTTGGGAAATAAATGGAGGTGTGATATAAAATCCATATGCTTGCAATTAAGTCTTAATTAAGAAACAAAGCCTTTCTGGATATTGAGTGAGGAAAACATGTTTAAATGTTTATGATACAGTTGTGTTGTCATGTTTGCTGTGTACTGGATGCCTATACATCTTTTGGTTCATAAATGAATTTATGAATTACGTCTCTGCCTACCTGTGTGGCAGGTGCATAGGAGGATAGTGTGACTGTAAACTGAAAAATAAAAAAAGCTCCTGCACACTGTCTCACTCACTGTTATATGTTTATTGAGACACAATGTGTTTGACTGTTGGACCTTCATCAGGCACATCATGGGCAGCATCACAACACTTCCATATCACAGGAGATGCCTCAATTATCCAATGGGAGGACTGGAGAGATTAATCAGACTGATTGATGAGCACCTTGGGCTAATGCAAAGTGTGTGTGTCACCTGTCAGACTATTATATATAAAGAATTAGAAACATATTCAAAGGATTAGAAGAACATCAACATGGAAGAATACAGCAGTGATAAATCTTAACATCCATAGAACACACAGTTTTCAAATATCATATCACAAAATAAGTTTAAAAAACCCAAAACAAAGATGAAGAGCTATACTAATTTGCCTAAATGTCTACCTCCAAATAACATCAAATTACCATAGGTTAGGGATGTACAATACATAAATAGTGCAATTAATATCAGTTATTGTACATATATGAATGAAATAGTTCCAAACAGACCAATATCTGGTACTGTATGCTTGCTGGATTTGTGTTCTTTCCTTTCCTTTCCTTTCCTTTCCTTTCCTTTCCTTTCCTATTCTATTCTATTCTATTCTATTCTATTCTATTCTATTCTATTCTATTTTATTTTATTTTATTTTATTTTATTTTATTTTATTTTATTTTATTTTATTTTATTTTATTTTATTTTATTTTATTTTATTTTATTTTATTTTATTTTATTTTATTTTATTGTATCCTATTCTAATCTATTCTATTCTATCCTATTCTAATCTATTCTATTCTATCCTATTCTATTCTAACCTATCCTACCCCATCCTACCCTATCCCATCCCATCCTATCCCATTCATATTTATGAGTATTGATACATTTTACATTAAATCTTCTTCTTTTTTTTAGCGGATTTAATATACAGGATATTTAACAAATATTATTAATAATAAATACTTCTGCCATACCACAACAAGCTGTTGTGTTTCATAAAGTTCAGTTCAACCAGGCTTATTTCAATAAGTCAGGCTTACTAATGGAGGTTGTAATAAATTTGACTTAGTCACCATGGAAACATATCCCTCCAGATAGAACTGGTCCTGGTGAGACTCAGCTTCATTTCATGCTGGACCAGTGTTACAATGAATGTGTCTGACTGAAGTTCAGTTGAGTGTTTTCTCCAGAATTCCTCCCTTAAAGTATCTCTTAATCATTCAACTGTTAACATGAGTCAACCTGCAGTTTGTATTAAATTGATCACATTTTGACATGAACTACATTTATTGCATTGATACAAAAATGGAGCTCATGTCTCATTTAATAGAAGCTTCACAGTATACTAGCAGATGAAGGTGCTTTTTAACGCACTGCATTTAAAATAACATAATAAATAAGTCTGACTCATGGCTATTGGCTCACAAGAAGCATTTCCCCCATTCTTTCTCTTTTTGAGTAAAAGAAGAAAAAATAGACTGATACAAATAGAGAGGGGCAGACTGAATTTTTATAGCTTCTTCAAACTAAGTAACAAAGTCCAATTGCGCATTAGTTTCACGGAGATGCTAATTGTCTCATTTTCTCACTAATGAGGCTGAGGTTATATTTGACTCTTCAAAATTGTTTATTGTCAGTTTGCACTTAATAAACATTGTAAATTGAGTTTCATCCATCACGATACACAGAACATTTACATCACCCACATTGGACTTGAACCTGCATGACTTGATTACAGCTCGTTAGAACGTTGCAACAAACTGAGCTAAATCCATGCTTTAATACAAAATGATAAAATAATAATAATAATAATAATAATAATAATAATAATAATAATAATAATTGTTAGGCTCATTCAAAACCAGCTTTTCACAATGAGCCAGGCCTCAGCTGAAGCAGTTAAACATGCTTCCAGATAAACCTACATGTGCATTGATAAAAAACAAACAATAGTAATGTGAAGTAACATGAAAGTGAGAATATGTTTCTAGTTCACATAAAGTCAATTATGTGACAGTGTGTCCTATAACCTGGACCTCAGTCAGAGCAGTGCTAATGAAACTGGTTCCACTCCATTGTTTTCCAGCCTCCTGGGTGACACATCAAGGGTGTCATTGCTTCACTTTCTCAACGTCCATTCTCTCCATTTTTATATTTTTAAGAGAACTCGTACGAGAGGCGCTCCCCTTGAAAAAAAAAAAAAAAAAAAGATGTGTTCAACGAGGCTGTGTTTGTGTACGAGAGGAAATGGCACACAACACTTCTCATGCACCTTAAAGATGCATTAAGTCACGCACGACTTCTATCAACCTCTGTCAGCAACCGGGAGGAACTGCAGCTGAAAATGGCAGTGAAGTTTTTTCTATCTTTCTTTTTTTTTTTGTATTCCGTCTCGAAAGTTGGTTTTGAAAGGTGCAAAAACCTCAGAAATGACATCTCATCAGCTGGATATGTAACAGTGAATCATTGATATTGACAAGCAACCCTGTCAACCCCTACAGCTATACTGCAGTTATTCTGGACATGGCAGAGTGAATGTTTTACATTGAGTACATTGAGTGAGTACAGGTTTGTTTTGTTTGTTCATATCAACTATTAATTACCTCGGCCCTCTACATATACAGATAATTAATTATATCTACATATTGTTGTGCCATTAAGACAATGTTAAAACAGCTACGATCATCTTTTATTTAACTTTTGACTCTTATGACTTATGTGACATTTATAACAGAGAGATGAATCTACATAACACTATCACACCTCTGCAGTTCCCCTCACCTCTACAGAGCTTTTTTAGCATCTTTCAGCACATTGTTTAACTTTTCCACCCGGTGACTTTTACTGTTCTTGTTCAGTCTCGCGGCTTTCATCACCATTGTTTCCAGATGCAAAAAGGCAGCTGTTTTCAGCGATAAAGCTCTAAAAAAGTCACCTCCTGTTACTTATCCAGCACCACGCAAAAGACAATGGGCAAAGTCAGCTGCCAAGTTTGTGAATATAGTGGAGATTTAACAGCTAAAGAGACAGGTATTTTAGATATATCAAAACAAAGGTAAAAGAAAGGTACATATCGGGCTTAAATGTACCAGGTGAATGCTTGTGCTGCTCTGTAACAGCTGGATGTGAACAGCGTGCTTAAAATGTTGTCATATCAAGGTGATAATATGTTGTCCGCTACCCCCTAGTGGCCAAAATCTCAGTAATAGCAGGTTAAACATTTTTTAGTCATCATATTCTATAAAATGTTCTGCTATTCCATAAAATAGTGATTGTGAATGTCTTTTTTCCATAAGATTAATCAAACATGTATTAATGGCTGAGACTGTGAGTTGGTGTAGAGATTAATTATGAGTCAGTCAAGAAATAATACAAACTTTAATATGAAGGATGAGGGAAAACATCCCAATGTTGTGCAATATCTGCACATAGCAACTCTGGTATGATAAAGGCAAGAGAATGACATTGGATATTGTTCTTGGTTTTTTTAGATTTATTTTGGGCTTTATTGCCTTTATTTATACAGTAACTGGCAGATATGCCGAAAGGAAATAGGGAGAGAGAGAGAGATGGCCTGCAGCATACATGTAAGTCCCCAACCAGATTTGAACCAGGGACGCTGCAATTATGTGACATGCGCTCTAACCACTCGACCACTAGGGCGCGCTGACATTGGATATTGTTAATGAAGAGTTCTTGAAAGTCTAGTTTTCTAATCCAGTACCCTGACCTCTACACTGCTTTACCTTCCAGCTTGTTACACAAAGAACACAGGCATTCCTGCACTCATGCTGGACATGAGAATCAGAATTCAATGAAGGTGCAGTTCCTGGGATATCGGGATGGTATGCAGGGCCTGTTCATCACATTTTCACATCTCACTGGTTGTTGGAGCTCCTTTAAAACTTCCCATTGCTCCCCAAATTGGATATTCTGTTTCCAGTATCCACACAGTATCCCCATGTGTTTTTCTCCAGTCACATCAGTGATATTGATGTGTCAGCGTAGACTGTAGCTTGTTGATTATGTTCTGCTTGTGATTATGAGGCTTTTTATTTAAGCCTCTTCAAAATAAATTCAAAGTAGCTTGTGAGATTATGCGTCTGCAGTTAGTGTAAGTATAACTGCTGCAGGGGACTGTCACAAAGTAACCTAATGCAGCACTGCGTGCAGGGAATGAGAGTATGTGAGTGTGCTACCCTGAGTCTTTACTGTTCTTACTTCTTTACTGCCAATCAATGCATGTCAGCAGTAAGACAGTTGTGCTCAGGTAAACTAGTATGAAATGCAAATCCCACCAAATGCAGATAAGTCAGGTGAAGCAACTGTGCCTGCAATTACGACCCTCAAAGTTTAGTTCCGTGTGTGTGATGCAAAGTTGACTGAATTCCAATGAATCATGCAGCTAATGTGTGTGAAAGCAGGGTAATTAGGAGAATCCAGGCAGCGAGCTAGCAAATCTGTCTCTTTTGACTTATTAAGCCAGGTCAGCGCATCAATTGACCGAAAATGAGCTTTTCATCCATACTGTAACCAGAAAAGAAGATGAAAAGGTTGATGAAATTTAAGGGCAGGAATGCAGGTACTGTAGCTTTTTTTTTTCTTCTGTAGTAGCCATAGTAGTAAACCTTTATTTGGACTCAAGAGATCATTAAGGCTGATCCTCATTTACAATGACATTGAGACAATTGCAAAGACAGAAAAGGAAAACAATAGCAATAAATTTAAAAAAAGAAAAAAAAGATTTGATACAACTATACAAAGCAATTACAAGTAGATTTTGTGTGGATGTTTAATATACACAAATGTAAATATTTCAACTTTTTATAAACATTTCAGTCCAGCCAATACACTTTTTTATTGAGTTTGACCCATATTTATTTAAACAAATTCATAAACCACCATTCAAAAATACACTTTTAATATAATACATTGAAAAAATGATGTTCTCCTGTGTTATGTAACGTTGGACCTGTATATATAGTGTGATTGTAAATGTTGTTCTCCATCAACAAAAAAACCTAAACACTTTCTCTGTTCTCTGAAACCGTCACGCAAGATTAATCACCAATTTATTGATGACAGATGAGGTATTCATGAATGATTTGTGGTTCAGAATCATATTCTCAAATTGAAGTATACTGGATGCTGCTATCAGCTGAATGAAAGCTTATAGTTAAGCTTATATACTTTGTTTATTGCATTAGGATTATGTTCTACTGTCTTATGTTATACAGTCTTTTGACTAGGTGCAGAATATATTACTCTTCCTCTCCTGTGAACATGTTCCTCTGCCAGCGGTGGATAAGTGAACAAAAGCAAGCTGTGAGATTCAACTTTTACTTCTCAGAGGACAGAGCCAAAGAAGGAAACTCCCCGAGGAGGAAAGATAGAGATAAAGCTACGGATGAATAGAAGGAACATTGTGCACTGATTAAAAGGCACCTGTTAGGATGATGGATACGGCCTGTACGTTCAAATAACTTCACCGAGCTACATGACGCATCTCAGAGCTCCATCTGCAAACCGAAAATCAACTAAATAGTGCAATAAAACTCCCAAAGACAACTTGCTCTCTGTTGAATTCATCTCTACATTTTTTCCCGACAGTTATTTTGTAGTTTTATCAAGAGCTTGTTGTAACGTGAATGAATGGTTTCGACTGAAAGTATAGAGTGCATTAGAGTGTGTCGGTATTTGATTCACAGTGCACCGAAAGCTGGATAATCCTTCATGAACGTTTGCCAGGTATTTGTCTAAAAGCTGGAACCGTGGAGTCATGGACAAATATGGCTTAATAAGTCAGATGTTAAAACAGTTGTAAATGTCATTTTTATCACCCTCCCCAATTTAATATTACTCAGTTTCTAAGTAATATAAGAAGCAGAACATTTCCTTTTCACCCAGCTGTGTAACTACCAGTGAAAGCACACACACACAGTAACCATGACATAATATAAGGAGGTTCGTTCTCTCCATCTTTAAACTGTTCTCTCCATTATAGAGGATGATGAAAAAATCACTACGAACACCTTCGCTGTACACCTACTGCTGAACAGAATAGGTCGATACTTAAACTGTGCTGTGCGACCTGTTTGTGTTTGTGAAGCTAAAGCTCTCTCCATTAGACCAAATCATCATGAAAGACAAAAGAAAAACAAAACTTCACTCCGTCCTTGAATCGACCCACCGCGTGACAAACGCCGTCCCGCTATAGAATCACTCCGGGAGAATTTGGATGAGTAGTTTTTTATTAAAAGCGGCGAGTTGCTTGTTTGAGCTCTTCATTTACAAAGATAAACAAAGATCTCAAAGTGCTGCGTGCGACCTTGTTGGAATGGTTCAAATCAAAAAGATCGATTTAGCCGCCTCGCCGTGACTTGAAAAGTCCTCGTTTTAACACCGACTGAGATTGGGGAAATGGCAAGCTGAGCAGTTAGATCTCGGAATATATGGAGAGGCACAGATTGCAGGCATGTTGCTACCCGCTTTGTGAAATTGACTTTTAATTCGTAATGAGCAATTGCATATTAAAGCGCTAATAGCCTCTAATAGAAGTTAATTTTCTTCCCCTCGGGACAAGATATTAAGCAGCATCAAATGTTCCACTGGAACGGGATTGAAAGGATAATATCAAAAAGATTCTTGAACATTTTAATTGTTTGATATAATCTACCACTGTGGTAGAGAGATGCTTTTGACTTAAAGGATTATGGGTAGCTGTGACTTCACTTTGAGACACCCACAGACGACAGCTTTTAAGACTATTCGCTGCAGGATCTGAAAAGGCTGTACGAGGTCAAATTTCGACTGTGAGGGGTGTGTAGGCTAATTGATTGCACTCAATTACAGTAGTGGTATAATTGCTTGGATAAAGTACAGTAGATCTAGCATGAATAAAGTTTTTGCCGGAGGGAAGCAGAAGGAAGTGCGTCTCGGCTAAAGGAAGATATTCTGCAGCAGTCTGAGCGCTGTCTCATTGTGCCTGTACGTCACAGTAAACACAGACAATGCTGCAGCTTCCTGCCTTTGTGCATCAATAGCGTTTTAGTCTAATTAGACTTGTCATCAGCATATCTCAGCGTCTGTGTTTCTCTCAATGGGGGGAAATAATTCAAATATGACAGGCCTATTCAATTTGTTTTTACTTAATTGTCAAAGTCACCTTGTGCAATGATGTTTCTGAGGGGTATTATTATTTATCAAATCAAACATGAGCTAAAGTTATAGTTGCAGATCAGGAGAATAAACAGCAAGGTCCTGGGTTGAAGCAGAAAAGGGCCTCTGGTTGGGGTCTGTGCTTAAGTCAATGGAGTACATCCACGAGAAGATTCTATATATATTTATTTTGTGTATTTCAACACAGTCCATGTAAGATAATGTTGATAAAGTACAGAGGATCATCAAAGTCAGGATTCATCTGGAGAACATGAATGTAAAATGTCATAAAAATGTTGTGGAGATATTTTACTCTGGACCAAAGTTCAACATCAGTAACTCACAGCAATCATTAAAGTTACTCAACTATTTTTACATAAGGGTCCGACCAATAAAACAAACATGTTGTATTCATCATATGACGTATATAAAATGGACCCTAAAATAGTGATTGTGAATGTATTTCCAGCTGTTAATCAAACAGAAGGATTATTAAACATGTATTAATAACTGATGGGGAATTTATGAATGTGAATTGGTATAGAGACGAATTATGAGTCGGAATATGAGGGTTAAGAGGTTTTTACTGCAATGTAAAGTTACATATTTGATAGTCTATAAACTGTAAAAAATCATTTTTGTGCTGAAAACACATTGCTTCACACATAGAGGGAATTTTTAAAAAGTTCCTGTCCCATGAATCTTCTTTTAACAGTTGTTACGGGACTCATACAGTAGCCACTATATGTAGCAATAGCCGAATGAGGCTCATCCTTCATATTAAAGGTTCATATTATTTCTTGACTGGCTAATAAGTTAGCTTGACATTTATTCCATGCATTAATCACCTGCAGTGGATGTTCCAGTCAGTTTAACCTTGGCTGTGAGGAGAACGGAGGAAGCTTGTGTGTGTGTGTGTGTGTAGTTCACATATACCTTCCTGAACAGTTTAAGTGATGGGTGAAACGGCTGCTTGCTGCTTCGTCAGGCTGTGGTATTGGTTGGGGTCAGAGGATGTGATCTGACCGCTATTTGCTGATGTCAGTTTGTAATATGTGATTATTGAAAATGCAGCCCAGACAAAGACAAAGTAAATATAATCTCAGCCCAGACAGCAAACACAGACTCTCTTGCTTTGCTCTTCTTGGATGCTTGGGTTTCAAATTGTATTGAAAGTTGATTGGAAATGATCACTGAACTGTGTGAATACTAACATGGATTTCCTGACGTAAGATAATGGAAAATGTATTCTGTTGAGTAGTCAACACGTCCTGCTTCTCTACCTTCTCTACCCATCAACACAGAGGTCCAGTTTTTCAGACAGAGGTTAAAAGTAGTTTTACACTAAACATAAGATTCTTGCCCAGAGTATTTACTTAATAATAATGATAACTTTATTTATATAGCACCTTTCAAAACAAAGTCACAAAGTGCTTTACAATAACACAGATACACTAGACATTCTACAATAGTTAAACAACACAACAAATACCAACAGTTAAGAAAAAGCCATATGACAGAAGTGAGTCTTAAGAAGAGATTTAAAAGATGACACTGAGTGTTCCTGCCTGAGATCTCCAGACAGAGAGTTCCACAGCTGAGGGGCCCGAACAGAAAAGGCCCCGGTCCCCTCTATAGAGACATGTTGAGATATAGGATCCATCAGTAGGACCCTGCTGCAGGATCTCAGTTAGGGGTCAGGTTCATAAGAAGTAACCAGTTCATAAATATAGGCATTAGGCAGGAACCTGAGCTTTTAATGCTTTAAAAACCGAGCCTGGCTGCATTCTATGGACTTAATGTTAAACTCACTTTGGTGATGATTTCTTGACCATCATCATCAAAACATTTCAGCCAAACTAAACTAAAAAATACAATAAAATAAAATAAAAGTTGTGAGATCTACTGAAACACAGACCAGAAGGTGTAAAACATACAACATGGTGTACATTCAATGGTCATAGATAGTCACTTACAGATAAAAACCCACATAATTAGTATCTAAGGATAAAGTCATTGTGAACATTGCATGTATACATCTGTATTATACTCTCTCAAACCCTGAAAGTTGATAAAAAAACAAACAAAAAAAAAACATTTTAATCATCTTGCCCCAAAATCTGCCCTCGATATACCTGAAGCTGATAAGCTCAAAGCAAATATCCAATCTGAATTCACACAGAAGACCTTTTATACTTCTTTTGCCGACTGGAGCTATAAGGAATCAAAGCGGGAAAGATACCTGTCATCATTTAACCTTTCATCTAGAGATTTGCTTGACTGACTGCAAATGGTTTGTGAAACTCAACCTGAGTCTGTTATGAACTGCTTTGAATTCCCATGAGACTGAACACTTTTTTGTATTTATGGCTCAGATCTTTCAATTCAGGGAGAGATATAACTTTCATTTGAATTTCAATGTGTAAACTCTAAGAATGATATAGTGACAAAAAAGCTAACACGGCTCCGGAAATTCAAACATCATCTGACACGAATATTAGAAGACTAAAAGTGAGTGTATATTGCTCCTTTTCTCATTTCAAATCTAAGGTTTCCTTTTAAACTGAAAAGATGTCTTTTCACTATTAAATAGCATTAAAATGCATCAAAGAAGCTCCTGCTTGCTGCAGAAAGATCTGAAGCATGTTACAGTGAAGAGCTAAAGATTGCACATACAAATCTACATTTTTTTTTAAAATATCTATGGCTTATTTTGGCAAATTGTTATAAAGTTGCACTATCACCATTAAACATAGTTATGTTTCTTGTCTGTTCACACACTACCATCCATTTATTAGTGTCTTTTCATTAAAAAGATGAAAGCTAAGCCGCTGACCTTTAACAGGACTAATATTCAAATATTCCATCCCCAATTAAACAAATGTGATAATGGCCAAGTGGCACTAGCACCCATTTTCACACTACCCAACCCCCGGAAATGAACCAAAAAGAAAATAAATGCACTCCGATGACACACACAGGAAGCCTCATGTCCCGTTATGACAAATTACTGTGCGGGAAAAGGCTCATGAGGCTGAACCCACCACTCGGTTAAGCATGTGACTCCCTGTCACCTTAAGAAAAAACTGTTATTTCCTCTTTCACATCGGGAGACTCGGTGCAAGATGAAGTGGCTCGGATGTTGATGATATCAGCCATAGATGCATTCAAGCGCCTACATGTACTAAATCAGGCATAAAATTAATTTCCAGACTGTGTTTTCAACAGGGGCCTGTGTAATAAAGCCAATACCCATTGTAGTGAGGATCTGTCATCTGCAGAGGGGAGCTGTCACTTGATTTGTCTTTCAAAACCAGCTGCTGTTGTTGTACATCTCCATCAGAGAGCTGCTGCTTTTGATGAACACGTATGGTTGTAACTACGAGGTACACTCCCCCTTTCTTTCTTTCTGTGTGTGTGTGTGTGTATCTGTATAAATGTGTGTGTGTGTGTGTGTTGCTGTGCAGGTTGTTGGCCAGATTGCCGCAGGACTATGCCTCAGCATCCATATGCTCCTTCATTTGTTCCCCCGTCCGGTATCACAGACAGCGCTGATTAGATTGCAGCATGTCAGTCAGTGTAAAACACACTGATGCTAAAGAGCATTTTGGCAGCTATTTTACATTTGGTCCATTTGAGTCTGGCCTCGAGCCGGAGCTGACTTAATGACTTCAACAAAAAAATCTAGTATCAAAACAGTTAGAAATCACTTTTCTGCTTGGTTTTTTTAAAGGATGAATCATCTGCATATTGTTTAGCATACAGTATTAAATAGGTAGCTGGGAAAACATTCTAAACCACTGGACCAGAATGTATCCAATTTGGATCAATATAGCACCAACTCAACACTGTATAGCCATGAATAGAAAACAACACAGACTAGGGCTTGTTTTGATCCAGTTTTAGTGCTATTTTATAATATTACTGAACCTACTTCATGGTTTGTTTTTGATTGCATGTGTACTTTTTGTAGTGTTGAATATCATACACACATTGTTTTGTGTAGGTAATAATTGTGACAGCTCAAAATGTAACCATGTAAAGCCAGAAGATTCAAATTATTTGAGACTGGAGTGTTAATTGGACCTTCTGACAAACTATTTAAAAATATATATTAAATAACACTTTGCATATATAAGTTTTGTTTTGTATCATATTTGATACATCCAGAACTTTTGCTATTTATTTTTCATAGCATGTTTTTTTAACAAATAAAAACATATTGGATACAATATTTTTAAGCCCTTATTGGTCCTTCATAAAGCTCATAACACCACTTACTAAATGTTTAGTATTTTTGTTTTGCTCACAAAATATTTTTCTTTCAAACAAACAATATCATACAGAACATAACATTTTTAAGGTCCTGCATAGAGCTCATATCAGATTTAAAGATAAATGAGCTTCTATACCTGCTGTATGTAATCTGACACACATTTTCAACATGAATATACCATAAAATAAGTTACAAAATATTTAGTCATTCAACATTGCATCAATCCAGTAACTATTCCTGTTGAAGTATCACTAACTATTTCAATGTTTTTCTTACCTTCACTTTTTCAAAATTAGCAAAAATGTCCAGGTCTCAACATTGTGTCTCACTGATTGACAACGTTCACATGAAAGGTCCCCTGGTGGTTTATCTTTGCACTACATGTATCTGATCTTATATATCAGGTTTTTACACTGATGATGTAGAGCTCTCTAAAACTCATGAATCAAATATGATTGACTTGGCGTTACAGGGTTACGCTTGTTCTGTGTAACAGTGAGTTAAAACAATAGACCGGTACTTAGGTAACCCTGTATTGTGCATTAGTGGGCGTATTCATTCAGAGGCTCAAAGTAGAGTTTGGATCTGAGTTTGGATTGAGTACACATAGACAATCTGTATGATCTCAGAGAGTGAGCACAGCACAGGAAATGTGTTGTCAGCTGTGGCACTGCAGAGCGTCTGTAAGTGATGAAAGAAGGAGCAAGGCTGAGAGCGCTGCGTCCTCCCAGCAGAACGTCTCCACCGCTGTGACGAGAGAGGTCAAGATAAAGACGGGAAACAATGCATGCATTTTCATCTCATCTTTTATTTATTTATTTTTCTTATACCAACAATGTTATGATGAGATTTTGTCAGCTTGTATTTTCACATATCCATACTGTTGTCTCATCTTTCACAACGACGCTAACAGTGAGATGGAGTCGCAGTTTTTCATTTGCTAACATCCAATTCATATTGTAGGTGTCTTATTTTAGTCAAAGGGAAATGCTTCATGCATACATTGTGTCATAATATATATCATAAAAATTAATGCTGGTGTAAAGAGGACACTATGGTTTAGGCTTTTCAACAAGTTAGCTGTTATTCATTGTGTCTTGCCTCATTTGTGAGGGCTGACTCATTTGTTGTTGTTTTCTTTATGTGGCTCTAATTACAAGGATTTGATGGAGGACAAATTGGCCAATTCACTTAAACCTAATCAAATTGTTCAGATTTATATTTTTAATGAAGTAATTTCATTTGATTATTAAAATAGCTCCCCCAATTATCCAAGAGTGGTTGTTTTTTTTTAGCAGGCTGAACATTTAACTGCAGCTGCCAGACTTCCCTGTCACTCTCATCACTCATCTTTTTACCCCCCTCCTCTCCACTGTTTATCCTCCCTCCTTCATCTCATCCGTTCCTCCATCTAAACTGTCTCTCGACCTACAGTACCTGCCTGCTCTCTGTCACAAAGCCTAATATTTCACAGCTGTCAAGGCCCTTTTTTAGACTGAGGCTGAATAGCGTAAGTAATTAGCAGACCTAATTAGAAGACCTTATCTCTTCTCTTTTTTTGCCCTTTTGGGGTCCTTAAGTGGAATTTGTTAATGGGTACACCCCTCAGAACTACTGACGACAATCACTTTCAATTTCAGCATCAACACCTTCAAAGTAAAACGTGTTGCTTACACACACACACACACACACACACACACACACGCACACACACAAACACACACACACACACACACACACGTGTTCATGCACTCGGAGTAATATCTCGCCCAAAGAGGAGACACTCTTTGACGTTGTTTATGTTTCATGCATCACTCCTGTGTGTAACAGTGTTAGTCCAAGATGTTAGTGTAGGAAATGCCTATGTTAACATTATAAGAAATGAATATATTGTTAGAAAATATAAAATAAACCTTATTAAGCTTCAGGAAAAACAAGTAGTGACACATCAGCAAACAGAAGAGAGGAGACTGCTCAAACTGTCATCTTATGGCTACATTGATGATGAGATGAGGTGCGTCAGGATCTGTCTGATTCGGCTCAGCAGGTGATTGATTGATTGATCACATCACACAATCACTTCATTGCTGTAATTAATCAGAGCAGCAGGCTGCAATGTTGAAAAAAATGAAAAAGCTTTTTTTTTTTTATGTAACAAGCTGATTTGTGGACCTTATATTTTGACAATCAGGAAAAGAACAGGTAGATAGATAGATAGATAGATGGATAGATGGATAGATGGATAGATGGATAGATGGATAGATGGATAGATGGATAGATGGATAGATAGATAGATGTAAACTTTATTGATCCCCTTGGGGAAATTTAGGGTCCAGCAGCTTAAAACACAAAGACATCAAAGAACAATATACTAAAACATTAAATACAAAATACAAAATACTAAATAAGAACAACAAGGTCTGAGGATGAGGCTATGTGATAAAGTGCAGAAATAAAAATAAAAATAGTGGATGACCTTCATTGTCCATGATGGTGAGCAGTTTGTTCAGGGTCCTTTTGTCCTTTACTGAAGTGATGCTCTCCAGTTCAACTCCCACAACAGAGCCAGCTTTCTTTACCAGTCTATCCAGTCGCCCGGCATCCCTCTTCTTAGTGCTTCCTCCCCAGCACACCACCGCATAGAAGAGAACGCTGGCGACCACAGAATGGTAAAACATCCCGAGGAGTTTGCTGCATACGTTGAAGGACCGTAGCCTCCTCAGGAAGTACAGCCGGCTCTGTCCTTTTTTGTAGATGGCGTCAGTATTGGCTGACCAGTCAAGTTTATTGTCCAGATGTACCCCCAGGTACTTATATGTGCTTACCACCTCCACATTGACTCCCTCAATGGAGACTGGTAGCAGCGCGGGCTTAGACCTACGGAATAGACCACCATCTCCTTGGTCTTAGCAGTGTTATGTTGTAGGTGGTTGAGTTTCTAAGTCTTTCACCAGGCTCCTGTACTCCCCCTCCTGCCCATCTCTGATACACCCCACTATTGCAGTATCGTCCGAAAACTTCTGCATGTGGCATGACTCTTTGTTGTAGCCGAAGTCAGACGTGCACAGAGTGAACAGGACAGGAGAGAGCACAGTTCCCTGTGGTGCTCCGGTCCTGCATACCACAGTGTCAGAGAGGCAGTCCTTTAGTCTGACGAACTGTGGCCACCCTGTCAGGTAGTCAGTAATCCAGGATACCAGGTGAGCGTCCACACCCATCTGCAAGAGCTTGTCTCCTAGCATGAGGGGTTGAATGGTGTTGAAAGCGCTGGAAAAATCAAAGAACCTGATTCTCACAGCGCGTTTCCCCTTGTCCAGGTGTGAATGCGTCCTGTGCAGTAGATATGTGATGGCATCGTCCATTCCAACCTTCTCCTGGTATGCAAACTGTAGTGGGTCTAGTGAGTGTCTCACCTAACCCTAACCCTAACCCTGGGGTGTTGGGAGATGAGGGGGTGTGTGACAGAGGGGATAGGTGTGATGGGTGCAGAGTGGATCTGCACGCCAACAGAGACTGCACCTGGAGAGGGGGTGGGGTAGGCCGCCACAGCTGGGCAGTCGAACCGGTTGTAGAACTTATTCAGCTCATTTGCCCTGTCCCGACCTCCTTCAACGCATCTGCTGCTCTTCCTCATGCCATTCATCGTCTTCATCCCATCCCACACCTCTCGCACGTTGTTCTGCTGCAACTTCCTCTCTACCTTCCTTCTGTATTCCTCCGTTGCCTCTTTCAGCTTGACTTTGAGTTCACCCTGGTGTAGCTAATGGCATTAATGATAGTTCTGCTCTATTTCCTGTTGATGTTCCAGCATGCACAATACCACAGCCTGGCACTGACACAATAAAATAGGTTCTAGTTATTATGATAAAGTGACCACCATTTCTTTTACAGTTCAAAATCATTGGTTGGGGAAGGTATTCTCTGACAATATAAAGTTGCAAATCTGCAAGAAGAAAACTAAAAATGTAACCAGCCTTACATCTGCCCAGTCTGTTGCAGCTCCTGGTGAACAGAAGCGATCACCTCATCCAGATGTCTATGTTTTTTTCTCTGTTGCAAGAAACAGATCCAGTTTCTTCCAATGTCTTTTCTAAGTCTGGATGCTTAGGATGATATGGTTATACTGAGCTAAGATAACAAGTATCTCCTTATTGCTAAACCCAACTGAAAAGTACAACTTGATCAGTTCATCCACGGCAGCATAATGCACGACAAGCAACGTCTCTCCAGTGGTGCAAAGTGAGGCGATGGGACTGCTTGGCAGAATAAAACACCCTTTTTTCACATTTTTTTCTCGTAAATTTGTGAGTTTATATTGTCAGAGAAGAGGTTTTTTTTCTCAAAATATCACCCCCTCTCCACAAGGTTTTTAATTTTTTTAATTTTTTTAAACATATATGGCCTAATACGCCGTCATAGATACTGCCTTCACATAATTAGTGATAATGTGATTCTCCATGTCTTTCATTTTAAAAAGGTGTAGACAAGACTGGTACTTTTGCTCCTGGTGATTTGTTCTAAAAAAACAATGTCCTGCTGTAAGATGCAAACAGCAGCACCTCCTCTCTATACTTTACACTCTGATCTCAGCTTTAGATGCTGCTGACACTTTAGAGCTGCAGAACAAGTGTAATACAGCCACACTGTAATGTCTATTCATTGCGGTTTCGACGTGGTAAAGATTCGATAAGCCTGAATTACTTTTGTGTTTAGGATGAGATGTATAACACCTGTTCTTTTTAGTCTGTAGATTGTCTCCGCAATTACACATAGCTTTCTGCCTTTATAGAGGCATATGGTCCAAGTGTATTCAGCATAAACAATATTTACTCAAGAGGGTTAATGTCAACAAAGAACAGATGGAGGAATTTAAAACGCTGGTTCAATGCACATGATATAGCATCCACTGATGGGCTACCATACCATGTGTGTGGAAATTATAAGCAGCCATTGTCATCTCTGCATTGCTACAGCCCACAACATTGTCTTTAATTGAGCACTAACAGTTTATTTATCTGACCTTCTAAATTGCATTTCTGCAAACTGCATCACCTTTATGATTAATGCGTTCAGACAGAGAATATCATTTGTTATGTAATCATCAATTGGTGACCTTGGCGATATGAACAGTAAAAAATGGATTTGTAATAATAGAATCCGCTATGGCACATACGTATATAAATCAATATAATATAATAATGAAAAAAACACACTGTAATTATGTGAGAGAATATGTGAATATTGTCTGCATAATAATACTTCTACCTCTGACTCACCTCATCACAGCCTGCTCCCAGCTGATTATGTGAAACAGCAGAAGGCGGGAAGTTTTTTTTTTTCTCCCATACACATTCGACAAAGCTGTCAAGTAGTCGAGGAGTGCTTCTATAATCTGACAATTTCAAGGACCCAGGCAACAGTGTATTTGACTTTTGAGTCCTTATATCAGGGTGATGTCCAATTTCCATCAGTGCCAACAATGCAAGTCGACTTTGAGAGTTTGATTTAATCTCCAAGAGCAAGAAAATCAACCTTAGCTAAAAATAACTGCCAAGAAATCAGCTCTGTTTGTTCATTCTTTTGGCTCTGTCACCAGCAAATCAATGGAGCAATGATTGACTAGTATAGTCATGATCATTTATGCCCAATTGCAGCTCCAGAGCAGTTTTTATGTCCAAGCGTGCAGACTATTGTGTATGTGTATATTGTGTTCTTCTGGATTTTTTGTTCATACAACAGAGTGGCCACAGCCTTTTCAAGACAGAAATGAGTAAGTCGAAAATGTGGTTTTAAAGCGGTACTTGAAACCAGGCACGTTGGTTTCAAAAGCCACCTGTGCAGTGTGACTGGGGAAAAGTGCTTATTGCAGCACATTGAAGCTGCACCACTATAAATGTTAAAAATAGCAATACACACACACACACACACACACACACACACACACACACACACACACACACACACACACAACACTACAAAGCTGCAGGGTTGCCTGGAGCATGACCCTATGACGGATTGGTTAACCATTACAATTCTAGCGAGTGTGAGTGTGTGTGTGTGTGTGTGTGTGTGTGTACCGCATACGATACAAACTACACAGGTTTGTGCAGACATTGCCCAGGCAAATACACAACACTCTACAAAATAAAATAAAACAAGAGCTCATGCTGAGGACAGATGAAGTCAAAGAGGTGAATAACATTTAAATCTATTGTGAAATCATCTTATCCTCGCAGAAATGTCTCACAAACCCAAAGACTATATCTCACAAGCTCAGTTAAGATTAAGTCAGAAATATGGAAGCCTGTAGGGGACTCTATTAAAATGATAATGTAAACTCGAAAATGTAATTCCACAGTCGCATTATCATGTTCTGCATATGTATGTGTTATGTGAGTAAGAATTCAAATGAAAATGCAATCATCCAATTTGCATTTTCATTTTCACACGCTGACCATATTTAAATGAAAATGGAAAAAACAGTTTGACATTTAATTTTCAAAGTCGTACCCTGCTGTACAGTGGATAACAGTCAAATGTTCATTTAAATATGGAAATCAAAATGCAATATAAACAATGTAACCTGATTTTCCATTTATGCAAGCAATATTCAAGTTACAATTAAAATTAAAAATTCTTTTTTTTCCTCCTGACAATTTGAAAATAAAATAAAAAATGACAGGGCTTATCTGCTGTACACTGAACAATATTCAAATGCAAGAAGTGAAACAGCACCACATGTCTATTGCAGAATGGGGACACCATTCTGCTACTCCAAATAGTGTGCAGCCCTGGAGAAGGGTCCAACTGCAGGCAACTGAGTAAACTTTTACTTATTTCACCCCAACAGTCCACCAAAATCTGTTTCTAAACTACTTTTAGGCACTCATATTAGATGTGCAAGGCCTAATTTAAAAGTGTGTTAAAACTTTCATAAGTCAAAGGCACTATTGTCAAGCTGCACAGAGCAAATTGAGCCCAGAAGGAAGTCACACACAGGAATGGCATAGAGCATCCAGTCAATTTTCAAAATAAAACACCCTGTACCAATGAGTGAGCATTGGTTACACATCATAACCCCAGACTGAGTGGCAATTGGCCAGCATAGGTCAATCAAATGTCAAATTGATGAGGTTATTATTACTTAGCCTGAGCCTGAGCACAGTCTGTAATAAGAAGTTAGGCTTTTGTGAGCCTACACCTTTGTTGTGATTTATTTTTCCTGTAACAATGCTGAATCTGTTTTAGTTGGTGTTAGCATGGCGGCAGCATCAGATAGTTGACCAGATGCTCTATGTTATTCCTGTGTCAGACCTGCCTGTAAAAACGTTTGATATTTGGATATTTCTCCAAGAATTGCATTTTTCTGCAATTGGATAGCAAACATCGGAATAAAGCTTCAACTTCTTTACCACTTCATTCAAAATACAAGGAGGCTCTAGTATCAATTTAGGACTACTTTAGGATGATGATAATGTTCAAGGTAAAGTTAGGTTTTGTTGTCAGCTTCCCGACTCGTATTAAAAAAGATGAGAGGGAAAGAGAGAGATAGCTATCAGGAACATTGGAAAGAAGAAACTTAAAGCCAAAGTAGATTAGATGTTATCTGGCCCTGAAAACAGATGATGAATTGGCAGAATCTCTCTCTCCTGTCAGGATAGAAAGCAGAGACAGATTCTAACCAAGTACAGGCTCTGTGACCACAAACTGCTCATTGAAAAAGGACAAATAATTCAATGAAATAAGGAACATTTAATTTAAAAGGTTCTTCTCTGTAATTTCATATTTCAAAGAGTTTAATGACCTCTTGAAATTAAAAATTACTTCTAGGAGAAAGAGACGTGTGTGTATACTGGGCAAATTTGAATTTAGTGTGAGCAAGCTGAGAGCAGGAGTGAGAGAGAGAGAGCAGCAGGGAGTGGTCGAGCGAAGTAGAAAGTGAATGAAGAGAGGGAGCTGCAATAGTGAAAACAAAGCCAGTGAAGGAGAGAAAAAAAATGTTACTTTCTAATTGTTTCCTGGCAGTTCGGTTCTAAAGTACAGATGCTGTCATGGCCGGTTTATGCAGGATGACTCATGTTGTGCAAGGGAGTCATTGTAGTGAAGATTTTCTCTGACCAGTAAGTGGTTTGCAGTGTTTTCACATCCACTTTTAGTATCAGCTCAACATGCTTGGAACCTTGCTTGAGGTGATACCAGGCACTATGCTGAAAAAACCCAAAACAGCAAGTAGAGTCAAGTAGAGTCAAGCAGTGGAGAAGTGACTTAAGAAGCTAAAAAGTTCATGGTACATATTGCAGTGTGATGGGGGAGGGGGGACATGATTTATTGCCTCCTAGAAGGTAACAGCCGGAACGGGTGGTGAGCTGAGTGAAAGGGATGTTAGATAATGTTCTTAGCTGTTTTTTCTTTTTTTCTTTAGGAGGGGGTATGTGTGTACCAATGATTTTGGATGACTTGTGTCAGTGACAAATAAGGGTTGGCAAGATGAGCAATCCAATAATACCCAATCTAAATATAATATAAAGCAGCATCAGGTTTGTTAATATGTACATTTTGTATTTATGTTGGTTTTATATCATTTGAAATGACATTTGCACCATTCTTTACCAAAAGTAAGACTGAATGCTCCTGAAAATGTCAAATGGTGTAACCACAAATTTATTTTATCCACCTACAGTGTATTTAAGTGTACTTTCCTGTACTTACCTGTATATAATCCGATGTCTATGAAAAAATACTGGTTACACCCATTGACACTGGGTTGCATAACGTCATTGACCCATTACAATCTGCTGAAGTCTTCTGTGGGTTTGGTTGTCCAAACTGTTGTATCAGATTGCGGGCGATATCAGAATAGTTTTGCACCATTTTGCAGTGTACAACAAGAAAAATATTCCACAAAAAAAAAAAAAAAGAAGAGTCTCGGTCCCATTAATAATATTTTGCTGTTAAATGCAGGAAAATAAAACCTCAAACAGGATGGCTGCATTGGGATATCTGAAGTACAGTCAAACCCGTGTTGCATCCAGCTCCAGGTTCACCTTGCTTATCTACTGTAATCCTTTTAATGCTACAGCGATATAGATTCCAAAAGCTTGAAATTAAATGATTAAATGTACCTATGATACTATTACCGATAAATGAATTCATGACTTTGACTAAAGTGTTGGAGGACATGTGGGATATTGCAACCTCCTGCTAGCTGCTTTCCATTTTAAACAAGCAGGCTACAACATACAGTGCCGTTTATTCAGGCTCAAATAGCTGTGTCACATACTATCACATCCTCAATGATATTTCAATTTAATCAAATTGTGAGTCCCCTTTGGCCAGATCGTGCCAAAGCGGCGCACAATGAACGAAGGAATGAATCTGCTCCTTGTGCTAATGCAGCATACACTCTGAAGGTGTGATGTAATTGTTTGTTTTTTCTCTTTTTCTCTCTCTCTCTCTCTCTAGGTAAGTGAAACAAATTGCTCAGACTGATTGAAAGTGGACTGCCTTGGGGTATCACATTCAACAACATACCCAGCTCTGGTACAGTACCTGGCCTTCACACTGATGGAGCCTTTGCTTTCACTCAATTAGCACACACACACACACACATACACACACAGACACACACACACTCGAAATCAAATGGCTGAATATTACACAGCCTCTTTTTGTATCACCACATCTTGATTACAATAGCAGGGTGGCTGTGAAAGTACACTACAGTGTTTGGAGAGGTTTTTGATGGGAGACTGCGAGATGAAGTGCGTTGCATTTGTCCTTTGTTGAAGTACTTTGGCTTAAATAGTTTTCAGTAGATATCTGCGGTTTATGTTGTGATTCTATTCAGTGCTTGTATTGGAACAAAAATAAGTAGCAGATGTGTGGCATTTAAGTTTCATAGTATCTCAATATGTTCTGGTACAAGTACTATGTAAATTCACAAGGAACATATAGCAAGTCAATTATTGGTATAAAAATAAAAAATAAACAATGAATATAAATATACTTAGATACCACTCATGTATCACTATAAAATTACTAATCTTTTTTTTTTCATTACCTGAACTCTAATGAATGTACATATTTATTCATTACTGTCTCTCTCTCTCTCTCTCTCTCTCTTTCATAACACACACTGTTCTACACATGCCAAACATGTCATATCCATGCTTCTTGCATCCACACACACAAACACACATTCACACACATTCACACACACACACAAACACACATTCATACACACACACACACATATTGAGGGTCATTGCATGTACAATAAAAGGTATTTCAATATTACAGATCATAAAGATCAGTCTATAACCCTTTCTGACAACTTGAACAGTGATGTTCTTTTTTTTTTCTTTCGTCTATCTTTTCATGTGTTGTTTGTCCTGTTGACACTTTACGCCACTTTCTGTTTTATCAGTATATACAATGTTTTAAAAAGTACAATCAATTATAAGATAGATATACTTTTCAATGCATTAATCCAGACAGTTTGCATAGGTGTGTTATTGCAAAGAGGCTTTAAACAAAAACAATTCACAATATGTCATAAATATGTGGCTTAAACAGTGATTAAAAAGAGAAAGACTGCCACTACAGACAAGGTCAGAATGTTTGGAACTTTCTCCCCAACTGTTAAGGCAAATGAATTGTCATTGTCGTAGTGTGCAAACATGAGGGATGGGGTGTGGCTCTGTTTTACCCCCAGCGGTGCAACCTGTAGCGTCAGTATGATTTGCATTGTAGCAAACAATTGAAGTCACAGCGGCATCTGAATTCAGTTAGGTTTATTCATTAGGTGGCAGAGTTTTTCTTGAAGTCAGAGTCGTCTGTGTTTCTTTCCATCGGCACTGTTATATTTTTAGTCAGGAGCCTGTGGATACCTGGAGGGAGAGGTACACAGTAAGAAGTAGTGCTACTTATTTGTGCAGAAGAAGAAGTGCTGTGGAAAGCCTAATTAAAAAATATGTTTTTCTAGTATGAGCTGGCCATGAGTTTACAGACAAACATCAGACAGATGATACAAAATGTGCCACAAAATCTGAATGAACACAAATGGCACCTTTAAAAAAAAAAAAAAAAAAAAAAAGGAAGAAAAATAACCCAAGAGCTGTCAAAGCAAAAAAAAAAAAAAAAAAACTAAGATTGAAATTCTAAAATACCCCAAAACATCTAGAGCCAGATAAGAGAGCTCACAGTTTCTGCAGCAATGATTTGAATTCAAAAGAGAGCAAATTGAGTGAAGGGTCAGTTTTACGAGATAGAATCACCTTCACAGGTCGAACTGCACATGGAAACAGATGAAAGCAATGTGAAGGCGTTGAGAGTACTTTCTCCTAGAATTGTCTTTTTTCATATTATTGTATTGCAGAATAATCTCTCTCCTCTGGATACATGACACTGAAATGAAAAGTCTTCACTCTAGCTCTACATAAGTGATTAATACTTTCAGTCCTCAGAAGAAAAAAATAAGTTTAACTAACATAAATGTTTGACAGAGTTCATCAGATCCTGACAACAGACTGTAACCTTTTATAAAGACGAGCAGACTTGTAATGAACTTTCTTTCTTTCTCTAATGGATGAGACGCAGTTTGCCAAAACATTTAGCAGCACTAAATGGACAAATTATCCCTATAACTTCCTGCAGTAATGCCGTACCTCTTTATTATGATCAGGCTGCTTTGCTATAAATGGCGAGCGATCATGCCGCATGTCTTGGCTGTCATCTCTCGCCGGGCTCTGCAACCACTGGCTCCGAGGTGAAGTCTCTGCATTTGCGTTTGACTCCTTCTGGCGGCGTGTCACGCTGCGTAATTGAGTTCAAATTGAATATGAGCTACCAATCAGTGCAATTAATGAAGGACCGGAGTGTGTCTTGTGAGGGCAAGGAGTAGACAAATCTTCTCAGTCCTCAGACATTAATACCTAAGCACCCGTATAGTTACACGATGACTCTCCTCAGATTGGTCACGCTCGTGGTTGACAGAGGAATGGCTCGCTGTAGGTCTGCTCATTATTTTCTAAACTGAAACTGATTACATTTAATGCATCTTTATTTAAAAAAGAACCAAGAAGCATTGGTTAGAAAATGACTTAGTGGTACAAATAAAGATAAAATCAGCAATAGTATTACATTAAGATAAGTAACAATATATAATAAGTTAAGCTGTTAAGGATCCATGTGTATACTACTGTTGGAATCAGAATGGTTGCCCTTAGTAGAACAACATCACCTGAAATAAAATCATTAGTCCTGCATAATTCACAACTCTTTTTTCTAGTGAGCACTTATCAAGATAAAGTTGTTTAACTAGATAGCAGCAGTCAACCTAGAGAATAGCTCTGTATCCATCTCTGTATCCCCTCACCATCATTTATATATGTCCCCACCTCCTCTTCTTCATTTCTAGTGTTTTTGTGTTATTTGTGGGCCATGTTGTATTGCTGCCACTTCTGTCGCTTCCTTTTCTATTTTCTTTTCTTTTTCTTTTTTTACATTTTTTTTGTTGGCAGCCCTGCTGGGCTTCTGGTTATCACTGTTGCTGTCCACTTTCCACTAGTTGATTATTTTTCCCACCCACTCATTGATACGACCTAACTACAGAGCATTGTGGCCTGCTAACCAATCATCACTTGCACAGCTGTCGAATTGACAAATAAAACAATCAATCATGAGACCATTTTTATTTTATTGTAACGCTGTTGTCAGGTGGAAACCTTATAACTCCATATTTAGTTTTGGACATACTAGGTTTCCTACAGTGACTATAATTATCAAGAGAATGTGTCGAGCCTTGTGTTGTATTTCTATGGAGCCTGACAAAAGAAAAAAAAAAGAAAAGTGCACCCATTTTTTTCTTCCATTATGGAGGGCCCCTTTCTGCTCGAGGGCCCCTGGGTACTTTCCCAGATTGCCCGATCTGGTTATGACTGTGCTGCCACCTGGCATCATACAGTATCTTTTCAGAAATCATAGAGTTTTTAATTACAGGTTTTGGCTCCAGCAGGATGTCATTTGTATATCCTGATGATATTTTTTCGTGGAGGTGTAACAACCAGCGCAAGCAGCACCCTGACTGTTTGGTAATTTGCTGCCTTGAAACTTGCTTTGCGTATCATTGTGTGGTATTTTGGTGACCAGCGCAGAGTGTATGGTGCACAGGTGGGAGGTTAATAAAAAAAAAAAACAGCACCAAGTCAGTTGTAATTTTGGTTTAAATGTGGTCCTTGATTTTGTGCTGAATACAGAACGTCAGTCTGCTGCTTTGGTGATTTTATAAACAGGATTAAACTAAATATTTGCTGCAGACATGCTGCAACAACAGATTAATACTTCCATAAATAATCTATTTCAATTTCAGAGCTATGAGAGGAGTGATGTGACTGTCTGAGAGAGTATTTAATAATCCCCACACCTTTTGCATTGCTCTGCTACACATACATGAACAACAATAGCAGGTATGCATGGTGATGCTCACAGAGTTTGTGCACATAAAACTTACCACATTGCACTTATCATTGTATTTGCATGGTTGAAATGTGACAGACAAACAGTCATGTGTGGCTTACATGTCCTGACTTCCTCCGATTGTATTTATATTTTATTTAATACACTATTCAAACCTTCTGGCTTTCATATCTGTACGAATACCACATGACAAATTCTGCTTCTGTGTGCCATCAGGCCATCATCACTTGTGTCTGTAAAGATCACAGAGCAGAGCAGGATCAAAAAGAACAAGTACAAGACATCCTCATAACTGCTTTGAGCTGCAGGAGGTCTGCACACAGCTGTTTTTATAGAATATGATGAATACATGATTTTTTTTTAAATAAACAGGTCAACTTTGTACATTTGCATATATAAAAATGTGTATCAACTGCACAATAATTAAAAAAAAAAATGTTATTTTCATTTTTGTATATTCAGAGTCACATTAGGAACAATTTGTTTAAGATAAAAGGGTATATGGTGTTTTTACAGCTCTCAAATGTAAAAAAAAATGGTCATATTTGACTCTGAACAGTATGTAAGAGTTAAAGTGATGCCCTTCTTCAGTTGAGTCTCTTCTAGTCACTTTGGCCTGTAGAGAATGAAGCATGGAAATTATTTTGTGATTTGACTTCAGCAAGTTCCCCACAGCAAAATATATGAATGTTGAAGAGACAGAAGTCTTCTAATGACTGTAGTAATTGTGATGCAAAGCAAGAAAGAAGAGTGTGTTATTATATACTGATAAGGTCCTCTGAGGGAGGAGGTCAGGGTGGATAAGCGGCTCTACAAAACATTGGACCTTTACATGGAGGATGTTTAACAAGACTTTGTTTTTAAACCAGTGTAGTTTTCTGGAAGGTACAGACCATTATCATATTCTGTTATTTAGTTTTGTAGACTTTAATGAAGGGGCAGTGGTGTATCAGTGAGGTACTTATCATATATGTAACATGGTGAAATAGACACTTTAGAGCCTTTATCCACAACTAGTTGAAACTCATGGCCAACAGAAGCAGGTGCTTATAGTTTTTTTAAGTATATGACAAAGACCTGTCAGGTAAAGCACAGCCAGCTTAGGTAGCTGTAGCTCACTCTCATCACTGGTCATGAATGAACTACAATTGAAACAGGTGCAAACACTGGGACACTGCTGTCTGCTGTCATTGTTTTAGCTTGTTGAACAGCTGATTCCTCTTGTGTTCCACTTCTAATTGATTTATCTCCAGTGTCAAATCTGGTTTGAGCAAAAGCCATTCTCTAATGCTGGGCTCAGTCACATGTCCAGTTGGTCATGGATTATTTTAACCGTTTTATCATCACATCCACATTTATCAATGTCTCATAAGCCACATCCTGTATAGTAGTCTCACTGGCTGCATGTGTTCCCTTCTCTGAACTTTGGGTGTGAAAGGTTTTTTTCTACAGCAGCAACAGCAGATCTGTATCTGGCAATGAGTAGAAGAATCTGTTGGAAATGGAATGAAGTAGCTTTTTTGTGACCTTCTGGCGTATGCATCAATCTCACAGCAACAGTAGCTGTCAAACATCCACATGTCAACAAGCAGCAGTGGGCAAGGCAAAAAACATCCGAGGTGTTAACACAGAAGTGTGTTTGCAGACACGTTGTCAGAAAAAAAGATCAGGCAAAAACAAGCTGATCACCCGTGGTCACAATGTAGTTTTGAGAATGATGGATAACAAACAATGTTTACTTCCACAGGCTGAATGTAAAATGATATAGCTCACCATACCAGCATTATATTGTGTAATAGTTTAGTCTCCAGCTTATTAACTCTCTATTAAGCTTTTATGTTTAATTGTACCTAAAAATATGGCTCACTGTTTTATGGAAAAACCAAAACTGCTTCCATTATAGTAATTGCTCTGATTTGTAGTGACAATGGATTCAATAATGTACACTTTGTTTTTTTGGGTTAGGATTGCAACCCTCAACCACCACATTGGGTCTGCCCCCTGCTGCCAATATCACATTGCACTGTTTGACAAACTGTCAGTTAGTGATGTTTATTTCACTTTTTCTGGACTAGTGGTCAACATGAAGAAGTGGCTACTTTTACCAACCACTGTGATGGAAATTCAAAGATCAGAACACTTTAAATCCTTACTATACTTTCCCTTCAGGTTCCTATATGCAGTGTTCTTTGTGGATTTAGCTCTTATGGAGCAATTTAGCACTATGAGCTCATTCCCAGGGCTATTGTAACTGTCACATCAATAAATGAACAAAACATATTATAATATTTCACAATAAAACAGACTGCTGAACATGGAGACATGACAGCCAGGGAGAATCAGAATATGTGTTTGCATTGAGAAACATTCCAGCATTTGACTTTTCCTCATCCTTCTGTCTTTTACCATCTCCGTAATGTTTTTTAAGCTTCGGTTTCCTCTCAGGCGTTATGACCTCCTCCCTCAAAGAGGCTACACTGGCTCTGCTTCTGGCCATATAATAAGGGCACTTTGTTTCGCTTTATCTCAGCATCAGAATATGATTGAGCCATGAGTCAGACGCCTCTGCTGCACAGCACAAAGGGAAGCATTGTAACCCCTGCTTTATTGTTCTTACCAGAGCGGTAAATATTGTGTCTGGGGTCTGGCACTGAAAATCCTTACATACTGATTCAATGTGGATTTAAAGAAAAATGGAAACAAAAAAAAAAACAATACAAACAAGAAGCAGGTATTAGAGCCCACGAATACGGTCTTTCCATTCTAATGCTGCATGCTCCATTGGTGCTGCCATTATGCTAATGCACAACTGACGCTGTTGAAATGATTCGTTAGCGTAATGGTTAGAAGCTAATTGAGTGAATTTTTGCCAAATTACTAGACGTGGTTAATCGTCCGCCATAAGCCTCAGTCAGATGTGAACATACATATGCAGGTACAAATGTAGTCACAAACACACACACACACACAGAAACATAAAACACACTCAGTCGCTTGCACACATGCGTGAGAAGGGTGTCTACAAGAAGAGTGACTGCGCTTCACCTGTGACAGGCACTCCATTTAGAGCTGAGACGCTACACAGGTGCTCACCACTCTGAGACAGACAACATCTTAGAGTGGAATTGACTGGGAGGTGACAGAAAAAAAAAGAGAGACATGAATAATGAGCATCTCTCTGAACAGCAGTAAAGCACAACATTTAAAATCTAGTGAGTCTTTTTCAGTTGAGTCGAACTGAAAGTGGTAGATCCCTTTGAGGGATAGTACACAAACCAATGGCATTTGCATGAAGATGGCACATCGACAGATGATGCAGATGATTTTCTCTTCGAGAGGATACGCAGCATGTCGAGCAAATGCCTCCGACTTTCCTAAAATAAGTAACTCATTTACACGGGAGCCTTTATGCTTGTTGCAACAGAGCAGCGTTGATTTATCAGTAACAGTTACCTGCCCTCTCTAGATGTGTGTGTGTGTGTGTGTGTGTGTGTGTGTGTGTGTGTGTGTGTGTGTGTGTGTGTGTGTGTGTGTGTGTGTGTGTGTGTGGAATAAGAGAGTACACCCTGGATAATGTCACATTAGCATACTTCTATCCCCGCACTGTCACTCAGTGTAAAATAGAAGACATAAAGTAAGCCCCATACTGACTCCACAAATATGTCTGTAATGTAATCAGGAGTCATCCATGTGTTTCGGCACGGCGGCCGACACAACAGGCCCGTGTAACTCACCGGGGTCTGTGCGGGCGGTGGGGGTGGGGGTGTGGGTGGGGGGGTGTGTGGATACATTAGTTTTGGTGGAATGCAATAGGTAAGGTTCAGCCAAGTAAAACAGAATGTAGCAGAAAAAGTTCGCATTTTTTTTTCTGCTGAAATCACACAAAAAATGTTGGGGCGTGAGAGGTGTGAATGCAGCAATATCAAAGTCTGACAGCTAGAGGACTGCCGCCATCACTGCTGAAACGAGCAAGTGAAAAGCTGCAAATTCCCCACACTGAAATATTTTAGCTGCTTGTCAGACGAATTCCACACTGAAAAAAGACCGGAATGCTGAGAGAGACACCCCCTCCTCGGATCATCTGATTCCACACCCCCCGTATTCCCAAATGTGCATATTAATAAGAAACGATGAGCTTCATTCAGATTTTAAAAGTTTATAACCTGATATTGCTGCTCTGATTTATCTCCGCAATTGTCAGCTTCTCATTTACTGTGATAGATTACTGAGTGAATTACCGGTCTCAGGGGTTGTTATCTATGCTGCCTGGGACTGAATGGGAGTGGATGAGCCGGAGAGGGCTTAGCTAAACCTGAGTATTTGTAATAATTATGTATGGAAAAAGTGTCACAAGTAAGAAAGTGTAGAATGAGAACACAAACTGAAGCCGTGTTAGAATTGTACGTGACCTCCCAGCAGCTCCTGGGACAAGTGTTCCGCTGCCCTCGTACAAATATCCAAGCAGGTAATATAAATGTATGAGTGCTTCTATATTCTTAAATTCAAATCCCACTGAGATTTGTATATTATGGTGTGGCGAACCAGGAAAAAAAAGCTTCAAGCCGCACCAGGCGAGATTTTTATGTAAAACTGCAGCTATCTTTTTCCAGCCTCATTCTCAGTGATGCTGTAATAACAATAGAGGAGAATAGTGACCCTTCCTTATTAAAAGAGATGTATAATCAACCTGTTTGACCCAGTGAAATTCTCTTGTTAGATATGGGGACTTCATCCCTCACAGGAAGTGACAAGGTGACATTTAAATACTGTTTAAACTAAACTGCAGCGAACTTAAAAAAAAATAATATCCAGAGTGGACACACCAGATTTTGGTTTCTCTTCTCTCTTTTGTTATAAAGTATCACAGATGGGCCAGGCTGGTTAACATGAGCTCCGTATGTGCAGTTCATAGACCTTAAACAGTCTGTAATCCATCACTATGAATGTGAATCTGTCAGACACATTTTATGAAGTTGCTTCAGAAGGCTAATATGAGGCTTTTAACCCTTACATACTGTTCATATTCTACACCCTCACGGTATGTTTGGGTTAGTTTTGACCCAGTCTGAGAATCCCCTCATAAAAAGTGTCTATACCAAATGTTGAACCACAGATGTGTTTAGAAAGCATCAATAGTGGATCTGACTGATCAATAAATGTGATTAAACCTTGATTCATGTTTCAGAGAGCAGAGAGAGTGTATTTTTTAGCTTTTACACCACTAAACATCTCTTATCACACAATATCATGTCCTATTTTACCTAAGACATGAAAATATAACATATCAATAATGATGGAAATGTATTTTATGTAAAGTGAAAATAACAAGAACTTTATGGAAGTGTGGGGTTTATTGTAGAACCATTAGAGCCATCAGTCTTCACTGCTACATCATAATAACTACTATCTTATTAAAACTATGAACTATTCATTTCACTAAAACACATGTCAATAGATACGGAGATAATTTGACCCAGAACAGCCTCAATGAACCAACAGTTGTAGCGCCTATACAAAAGTATAACATTTTTAAATACTTTAATTTTTGGGCATTTTGAGCCACTTTAGGTGAAAAATAGTAGTAAAATACATTTGGGCAGTCAAATGCCAAAACGGGTCAAATTTGACCCAAACAGTATGTAAAGGGTTCAAAACATTAAACATGACACCTCACCTTACCAGAAATGTATCATATATAATGAATAAACTACTGAATGAAGTAATGGCAACATACTGTATATATATATATATATATATATATATATATATATATATAGTCAAAGCACTTAACAGATGTTTGGCTAATCTTACCTTGACACAGCCTTACATATTGTCTAGCATTGCTGTAGACTGGTAGTCTTTTTTTTTGCACAAAGAGCTAGCCTTGCTGTCACTGAGTGTCACATCATTTATTAACATTCTGAATGACCTTTTCCTCACTCTTCGTCCTCTCCCTATTCTGTTCGCTCCTTCACATGACTGTTCTTATTCAAACCTTCACCTTGTAAAGTGACTGTTTAGATCTCCCCGTCTCAACTTCACTTAACACTGAGAAAAAAAAAAAAAATGAAACAACACCAGACAATGAAGTCAAATGATGAATACATCTCACAAACAAGCGTCTCCTCATAAACAGGTGACATTCATCAGGCTGGAACGAGCCATGCGTGACACGTTTAGGAAGGAGTTTGTTAAATCACATGTAGGATCTTCGTATTTTTGGATTTGTGGGACCATGTCTTCAGGGCAAGTACAGTATGTGAGGTGTTTCAGTAATTTGGATAAACTGCATACTACTATATGTGGAGGTTGTCTGTGCACCAGCAGGGGCCACCGGGGCCATGTATGTGTGTTGACAGGAAGGTTAATGATGGAGAGCACTGTCCTCCACCTTCTGCTCACTTTGCAGCGTGTAGCGGTCAGGCAGGTTGTTTCTGGCTGACCTGTTGCTCCGTGGTCTCCGGTTCATCCGGTTTCTAATGTGGTTTGTTATCATGGCGGTGTCATGGCAGGAGGTGAAGTAGTCAAGCCCCATGGTTTGTAAGCATAATTACATATGTTCAGTCTAAACTGTGTTCCCAGGAGTTATTAGAGGCTGTTCCTCATGCTGCTGTTTCATATCATAATACATGAAGCTGTATTCATTAATTTCTCACACTATACTGTACCAATCATTTAAGTGTATAATTATCTTTAACTTGAGCATGAAACATTTTTCTTAGTATTGAAGTGTGACTTCCTTTGCTTCTGTGCCTAAGTGTTATTATAGAACTAGTTCTTGTTAGCCAACCTTGAAATGAAACAGATTTATTGGACACACATGGCCGTTATTGAGTCTGTTCACAAGTTAGATGCAAGAATGCTTTCTATTGACAAGGATGAAGCTCAGTTGTGCAAAATACTAATTTAGAAAATGCAATGAAATCTGCAGAATGCATCATGTAGATAGCTTATCAACCCTCTGGGGTTGCCGATGTCGTATTGGACATAAAAAAGTAGTGTAATGAATATTTTCAGAATATCTCTGGAACACTGCATGCTACACACTTCACCGATCAGCTGTTACAACTCATTCATTCTTGTTCATCCACAGGCTTGATAAGTTATAAAACTCAAATTTTATATTTTACTTATTCAATCAAATATCACCTGTACAAGTGAATGAGATCTCAATCATCCAATCACAAGTTGTGTTATTTGGTGGTGAACTGTGTGTAAAGAGCATAAACAGTAGCGTATCACTGACTCATAGATCCATGCTGTGTCCTCAGTTTATAGAAATGCACTCAGACATGCAGACAACCTTCAGAGAGTTAACGATGTGTCCAGAGAGTTATCTGAAGGTTATTGACGTGTTCCTACCTCTACGTGCACTTTGACCACATTACACATAGAGTCAAATGTGTGTTTTTATTCTGTTTGGGAACAATGTATAAAGTTCAGTTTAGTGAAGTGATATGACAGGCAAACATTCAGTTTTTTATCATATTCGTAAAAACAAATATGATAAAATGTAAATTGTTCTGATTAAGACTTTTTTACCTGAGATCTGTGGCTGCAAATGTGAGGATTGCATACTTTTCACATAGTTTGTTTTTTTGTGGAAAATGGAAAAAAATGTTGAAAAATTCAAATTCTGTTTTACTTTTTCTTTTGTGTTCTTGGCTTTATAACTTTTATTATGTCACGTAATATCACTGCAGTATGCATATACAAATAGCCCACTGCTGTGCTGAAAAAAATATCAATTACATGCATTACATGTATACAGATGTTCATACAGCTATTAAGACAGTGGGGACACCAGTGATAGGAAAATAATAGTTCAGAGCTCACAGGGTTAAAAAGCAGCAGATGAGAGCACTGTGGAACCTGACATGAGGATCAGTGCAGGCTGCTTATTTTATGACAGCAGAGCTGAGCGCTTTCATTTGTTAGAACTCCTGTGTTAAAGACGCTGTTGTTAAATCATCTTTTCAATCACTGTCTATTCAAACCCATATTCTATTGTGCAGCTGAGAGGGCAGAGAGCACGGGCACATCAATTTACAATGGGGAGAAAGAGAAGAAGATTAGCTTGAGATGTCTGTTTACATGAGAATGAAGGATAACCTCCAGTCGAGCAGAGCTGAGTATTAACCCGTGTGATGGGATTGTAAAGCCTTCAGGTTTTCAGCACACATTTAATATCAAATCAGTTAACAGGGAGCAAAAAGACAGACCAAATATATTTGATTGCAGTAGTGGCTCCATTAAGAAAAACAGGTTTATGATATTTGAGCAACAAGGTAAGGCAAACAGCTGGGGGCCAGATGATGCATAAAGGATGCATATGTAGTAAAAAACAAACAAACATGCATACACCATTTCTAAACACTGAATGTTCTGTGAGAATGTTCACACCTCATGCATTTTTGTAGCATCATGTGAGGGTGATGTGATGAAATAGAGATGAAATATAAGCTGAGAGATGCAATATTTTAGTAAATGATAGTTTTAAGTTGACAGGCTGTTACACTATTTCTGTGATTGTTTTTTGTGTTTACACAGAGATTCGTAAAATGTTAATCAAAGCACATTGATTCATTATTTTTCTGTGATTCATTGTATCGTTCTTTTCATTTGCACAGGAGCCAACATCCTATTTTGCTGAACCCTGAACCAGCCAACATGCATGATTGGTTAAGGTGGTTCAATTGTATGTGCCTTGAATTGGTAGTGCTATATTGGTAGAAGTGACGTTTTTGCTAGGCCTATACTTTGATAGAAATAATAAAAACTCAGTTTAGAAACTATTGTATGATATTAACCCTGACATATTGTTCAGGGTCAAATTTGACCCATATTCACATTTGAGAGCTGTAAAAAAACCAAAAAAAAACCCACAATTATTTTAGCAGGACTTTTCCTAATGTGACCGACAGTAAATACAGATAAATGGAAGTAAAATACATCTTTTTTTTATTAAAGAATTTTAAAAAAAATCTGCATTTAAACATGTAGTAATAATCTTAATCATAATCTATAAAATATGGTCCTGGGTCATAATATAGTGGTTGTCTTTTTACCATAAATAAATAGAATACACTCTGCTTGCTATCTGACAGCTTCATTAAGGAGTAATCAAACATTTATTACTCACTGATGGTGAATGTATGAATGTGAATTGGTGTAAAGACTAATGAGTCAGAACAGTTTGTAAGGGTTAATGACCAGAGAAAGCAAGAATGTTCCACTTCTCTTTATCAAATAAAGCCTTCAATTGTTTACCATTATGACCATTTTTTATACCTTAATAGGGGCAACGTATCTTGGAGGAGATGCAACTCAATTTTAAATTATTTTAAAAATATATTTAAAGAAATGTTTTATTTAGGTGTGAATGAGATAACTATGATTTTTTTTTTCTTCACATCTCATTTTTCGACTCCTGCTCGTTTAAGGGTTAATAATTCTTTTTATTTTATCCTGAGTTGTGTCACACCTTGTAAAGTCAGTTTTTAATGTGAACGCTGCAAACTAACCATTGATTACATTTCTGAGATATCGCTGCTGACGATGGTTTACAGTCCATGTGATGAATGAATGATACGGACGGTACGAAGATCCACAGAGCTGTGTGTGATGATGTAATGACGGCTGCTCTGCTGCTGAAGAAACTGGCCTGTGCAACACAATCGGCAAACTCGTGAAAACAGCTGGTTATGTTATATAATTGTGGGAGTAGAAATGAGGCTTGTGCATGTGTGCCCACTTCCTCAATGACTGAGATTTATAAAACAGATCCATGTGTACCCACAGCTTTAAAATCTGAGGAAAAGAACATTTGTGATGTAGTGCGTGCCGTACACACATTCTCGAACATGAATCTACACAGAGTTTTATGCATCTGGCTTCTAGCATGTAAATAAAGAATGTAGCCACTTAAACGATAAAGCAATGAAGTCAAGTAACAAGTGCTAAAATATACAGTTGCACATATACTTGCCGACCTGTGTACCGGCATGCTTTGTCAAGATAGACTAAACTGATTTCCACTCTAGCCTGCATCCTTCCAAAATAAGATCAAACATAATTGCATTTGGTAACCAGATCAAATTATGCTCAGTCCTCTCTGAAGCAAGCTGGCAGTCTGCAAATAGCATCTGTCCTTATAAAACATCCCGAAGAGGGAGCAGGAGCATGTGTTATTGAGAGAACATCAGTACTGAGCAAAAAGAAGAAGAAAAAGTTTTAATCAAAGATTTTGTTTCAGCGACTATAGCAATTAAAAAAAAGAAAAAAGTTCAAAATAAAGTGTGATTTATTTTTTTTAAATTCCACTCTCCACTTTGTGTTCGTATTATAAACATAAAAACAAGACAAAAGTGAGTCTATCAGTCTCGAGGTAACTGAGTAAACTGTGCCAGATGAAGATGAGGTTCTTTGTGTGCCAGTATAACAGATCATAGCCTAAAGTGTACACATCAAACATTTAGACTTTGACTAGTCAATGCATCAGCCAACGCCAACACAGGTAATCTGTGCAAATACAACACCAAAAATGTGAGATGTATTTTGCAGTTGGCTGTAGCTGCTAAATCTCAATCTGAATAGTTTTTTCTCATATTTCTAATGAAAGTATTTTTAAATAAGTTTCTGACTTTGACTCCATCTCTGCTCCTTTACGGTTTTGTCTATAGAAAACCTTTTCTGGATGAAGAGTTTATTAAGCATTTTCATTATAATTTCGATCATCGCTGCCTCATCCATCCATGGAGTGACCTTGTGTCAGTAGACTGCTGCAGCCTCAGTGTTTCTCAGCTGGATGAGTGGAAGCAGTGCTGGCCAGATAAAGATGAGATTAATTCAATTTATTAAAAATCTGGACATGAGAGCATGACTTATCGACAACAACGTAGATTTTGTCATTTAAATCATAGCAACAACCTTCCCATACTGAGGAGCCCTGATACACAGCCAGCTGTGTGCTGCTGTACTGTAAAGCTGCAGATTTTTATTCTTGAAATCAATTTAATTACAATATTTTTACTCGGTTTCCTGTCATTTTATCAGTATGAGAGGTTTATCAGCAGGGCTTACATCATCATCTGCTAATTCAACCCTGTCTCCAAGAAATGATGTTCATGTAGTCCATGTAAAGTAATAATACATATGTGTTCTGAGAAATGCGTGACTAACCACAGTGCCAAATTGGAATGATTAAAAAGTCCCCAAGTATTTAAAATGAGGTTTTAAAATCATAGAAAAATAAGCAACATGCTCTGCTCTGAAACACTGGGGGTGTGGATGGTGATGACATCACGGCTCAACTGACATCACTCATACAAAATACCTGCATAAAAATACACAATTTAAAATAGGCGTTGCTTGTAGGTGTAAGGCGGCAACGTGAATGATATTTTAGATAAAGTTTAAATTAATAGGAGCCGCTGTTTTATTCAGCATATATTTTGTAGATAAATGTGGAGTTATGTCTGTAAATATGTAACTAAAATGACTTGTTATCAAGCAATCCATTATCAGTCATTGTTATGTTAAATTTCTATTTTTTTCAATGGGGTTTGGTGCACTTAACAACTCGTCTCTACTTGAAAGTCCTTGGCAGCTTCACTGTGGCCATCACCCTTGGAGCAAAAGCCTCTCACACCATGCTTTCTGATAAAGTGCTGCCTGGTAGATGCTCTCCCTCTGGTCGGCGACCTCGCAGCCACACAGCCGGTACTGATGCTGAAGCTGTGGGAAGGGGCCTGTGTTGGTGCTGCATCCGTTAACTTTATCCGTCCCCCCCCAGCCGAACATTTGGCGCTGAAGCCAAAGCCGCTGGCAGCTCAACCCATCGACAGACAATTAAGCTGGATTTAAAATAACTCTTAGAGCACTAAAGTTAACTGGAAATAGTCCCCGTCACCAGTAACAGCAGATTATCTGCAGTGAATCCCAGTTATCTCAGATGAAAGTTTGTAGAACTAAAGTAACTATGAGTATGTGCACTCTAGTGTTTATATAGCAGTGGAGGGGTCATGCAAGTAACACCTTTATGTTATTGAACCAATATTTCAGGCCAGACCAAAAACTCCTGAATACAGAAATGGTGAAAAACAGTTCAATGCTCTAACTCTACTATTCAGTACTACATAGTTCACAATCTTTTCACATACTATCTTCTAACATGTACAGAAATCTCTCATTCTCCGTCACACAGACTTTAATAATATAGTGTAGCATATTGCTACAGTTCTGTACTGCAGCAGAGTCACAGGGAGGAGGTGGATGGTGTGCAGACAAAGCAGATGACTTTTACACCAGCGACTGCAGTTTTAAATGAGATATCTTTCAAATATAATTTCTTGCAGACAAGTTTGACTGCTTGGACAGATTCATCAGATATAGATTATTGTCCTCATGATGACAACTGTGCAGGTCTTTTGAATTTGCTACATGCACACAAGCTGGTTTCATTATTCCTCTTGACTATAATCTCCCTTGTGTGCATACCCAGAAAGCAGAATGTGCAGGAAATGACCAAACAATTTGCCAGTGTATGATTTTGACACATTTGAGAAAAATCATAATTTCTACAGCCTTAACTTTTCCAACTCTTTGTGAACTCCTCACATACATACATCATCAGTTCTGCTTTCACAGCATCACATAAGCAACAGCAGCAGAGACCCTTTCTACAATCATTTATCTGCTTTATTTACACAGGATTTCAATGCTGGTGTGAGCCATCACATCTGTTCAATGTCAGAATCTTTACCAGGCTTTCATTCCACCTGTCTTACCATAATAAAAGCTGTTATATTCTATATATTATCAAGGGGAGCACAAAATAAGATTTATTTTTTTCCTGTTTTCTTTGTGAGTCTCTATCTCTCTCTACCTTCCACAGGAATAGGTATCAGCAAAGCCTCTTCCACCGTGGAATCAGTGTTGCAGTTTGATCACAAATTCATTTTCATCTTAGATGCTAATGAAATGCAACATTGCAAAGTCTGCTCCATGAATATGGATGATCTTCCTGCACTTGGTGTTCATTTGTTTAGTTTTTCCTGCTTATATTCTCCATGTTGTGCTTCTCATTCCTCCCTGCTCTTATTCTTGACTACAAATCAAATGACATATCGCTTATTTGAACACTGATCAGCTCTATGTCTATATTCCATGTTTTTATGATGATGTCTGTGTCAAATAGTCTCCAAAATTGTACGCTGAGAGATAATTTTATCTTTTAAAAAAAAAAGTTCATGAGGTAAAAAAACACTCAGTGAAGGAGTATTTGAGCTTTAATTGAAAAATGTGTCCCGTGTTCTGCAGTTTAGCCACCCTGTCGCAAGCTGCTCCGACTTGCCTCTCCTATGGTTCTCCAGTGATATATTATGCTTTATATTAAGCTAATATCATGCATCGGCAGAGGAAAGTGCTTTGTAGCTCACGCGACCCAATTCAAGGTAATGCGCCTTCAATTTTGACCAGATACACTCCACGGAATTTGCCGCAGTTTATATGCAAGGCGAAATACAAGATGCCAGAATGAGTTAGTGTGATCCGTAGAGTGTGAGGTGATGTTTATTTCGAGGTTTTATTTCACTCCTTGAAAACAGTACCTGCCGCCTGACCAAGAAAAAATGAACGAATGCACTCTGCCAACAATTGGTTACAATAATGGATCAATTTAGTCGTGAGGATAAGTAAAAAATAATCCACAGCTGATACGGGTTCACCGCCAAAGTGCTGACGATTTCTGAGGTGACACAGTACAACAGGCTTCTCTGTGAGTCTGTAGTAGTTTTTAACGACTTGTGTACAAGCCATATGTGTGTGTGTGTGTGTGTGTGTGTGTGTGTGTGTGTGCGTGTGTGTGCGTGTGTGTAGTCATACACTGTATTTCTTGCATGGCTGTACATGTTGTTGTTTGCTGCTGAGACAGAAGTCAGCAGAGTTAGGAGTTAAGCTCTTTCTACACTGGAGGACTTTTGGGGATTCAGTCCCTTGTGTGTATTGTTTAGTGTATTTGCTCGATATTAGAGTTAAGTCTGTTTTTCACTCCAATTTACTCCAATTTTTTTTTTTTTCAGTTTGCTCTTTTTCTGAATAAGTCTCCATGCTTGGTGACTAGATGTGTCCAGAATATGCTCCCAAAATGCTCTCATTAATAAATCAGACTGGAGCTTTTGTTTTTCTCAATCTAAAAACAAGGATGGGGAAAAAGATGAAGTCATTCTTGAAAATAAAATGTATTTTTTTTTAAAGATTGAGCCACAGGGCTGCAGACATGCATGGAATTATGAACACAAAGGAGCTCTGTACTCAACACATCACAGATATCCAATAGTTGTTCCCTGCAGACAGAACTGACCAGTCAGAACTGATCAGTCAAAGTTCATCCCTGTTGACTAGACAAGATGCATACCACGTAATTACCACATTGCATGTATGTTCTTGGTTGAGTTCCAGTTAAGGATAGTGTCCAATAGAGCACACAGTAGGTTATAATGTTGAATCTACCAGCAAAGCAAATGAACTACTGATTATATAGGAAAACACACTTGGATTGCATTGTAAGGGTCATATTATCAATGGTAGAACTTTATGGACCAAAATTATAATTGTTTGTGCTGTTTGCTTGTCTGGTAATGTAACATTTTTTCTTGTTACAGTAGATTTCAATTCAGGGGTCATCCCTATGTTCCCACATCCCTATGTTCCCTCTTTTCTAAGAAATTTCCCCCAATCAAAATTAGGCCCTATGTTCCTTCAAGGATTTTCCACATACTGTATTGTTGCCCTCCATTGACCCATGCCCCCTAAATTCCAGATGTTCCTAAGAAAACACATTTCTCCGAAGTTAAAATCTCAAATATGTCCCTGTTGAGAAGCCAAACACACGCTGATAAGTCATATGACATCTATTAAAAGGGATCTTCTTCTTTTTTCACTAGCCTATACAGCATACAGTTGCTCATTTACTTTATATTACTGCAGTAAAGTAAAATGAGTCATACACTCAGCCATAATATGTAATATGATGTAAGTTTAGCAGCCCAGTTTTCCACTAATCAGTGCTATTCTACGTGTTGACTGACACTGTTTACAGCATTACTAATGCCATCAGTTCTGCAAGTGCATGATTTCAGTCCACGAGTGATCTCAGAACAAACACTTTAATGTTGCTTCTTCCACAGCCAGACTGTAACCAAGACACTGAAAGCTTTTGTTTCATTATATCACTTTACATATAAAATCCAATCAACTCTGCAATTGCAATCAATCATTTGGTAATTGGTTATTTTAATTTGTCATGATCACATTGTTGATGTTTTAGGAAGATGTATATGTGCTTCTTTATGCATATTTGGTTAATTGTACCAATACTGTTACATTATTTTTGAGATATGTTGCTTTATTAAAAAGTGATACATAAGGCTCAGCCCCCCTCCCCACCCCAACAGGTTTTTTTTACAGTTCCTAAGTGGCAATTTGTACTTCATTATCTATATGTTGTAGACAGTTAATGCCTTGATTTAAACTAATTTATTCATCTAATAGACGGTGTTGACATAAAGAGTATTGCATAGGCGGAAAAGCATGTCAGTCTATTCATAATCACATAATGACAGAGTGTCATGTGGATTTCCAGCCCACCACCATGCCACACACTCAGTCTGCACAGTGTCTGCGCTAATCTCATTTTCCATTTTACATGCATGTGTGGCATTTTAGTATTCATTGCTTGGTGGGAGTGATGGCTGCTGAGTAACGAGCCCTTGTTTTTCCCTCTCTTTTTTTTGCCTTTGACCCATGTGAGGCTCTGAATCAACCCCTTGTCCTCAGCAACAAAGCACAGTGCACTGTAGGAAGGCCACTGATTTATGTAACACACAAATAGAACACTCATCCACATAAGGTACTCGTGTATTGTATACATCTCCGAGAACTTCTAATGTCTTAATGAATAGATCCTCCAGTGAAAAAGGAAACCATTTAAAAAAAACAACGTTAACGTAAATACAAAAGACCGCAGTTGGCATGTTCCATTTTTACTTGCAGGTAATGAAGGGTTATTTTTTTTTCTCAGTTGAATTTGACTGCGTCATAGTTTCAAATCAAATGACTCAAGAGTGACAACATTTGGACAGGTGGGTCACATACGATGAGGCATGAGGCGGGAGCTTCAGCAGATCTGACACATGGACATTGATAGGTCTAGTTATTAAGTCTTGTCAAGACAGCTTTGAGTTTAATGTCAAATGCAGGGCCACCAAATATATATAGACATGAATAGTACATGGCTGCTGAATGAACAACATCATATTATGTTTCTACATTGTCAGAATGACTTTTTGATAGTACTACACATTCCAATACTAATACACATTGTCTAATTATAATCTAATTGTATTACATAATTGTTATAATCATCTAATTTTATTATCTAATTATACTGAACATGTCAAACCTCTATACTAATGTAAGGCAGGGAGGAATATTGTATTTTCTGATAAAGAAAATGAGCCCCTCTTATCTCTTGAGCAGCCATCCCTCAACTGTAACATACAGCAGTGATAAACTGCTGCTTGATTCAACTCAAATGCAAATTATTAAGAGGATATTCTGACAGATTTATTTTATTTTTCATGTCAAAAGTTATATTAATGTCACCAAACTTTCTTATTTTATATGGAAAGACTCACACTGCAGTCTGTACTCTTGCAATGGATTTTTGATGCAATTTTGTATAGTGCATTTCTTTATATTTCATATTTGAATGTAATTACTTCACAAAATTCAGATCCAGTTTCATAACTGATGTTTTTTTTTTTTCTTCCCCTCATCACAGTTCCCTCAGCCATTACATATGATAATATGTTTGTCACTCCCTGACGTAATGACAAGCACAAGAGAAGTATTTGGCAGCTCAGGATGACATTAAAAATAATGAGAAATCTCTACAGCGTTGAAATGTAACATATCACGTATGCTGTGGATTTAGCCTAAAGGTTAGTGACGCCTGCTAAACATTCCAAAAAAAGCCTCAACTGAGAAGAAAATGATCGCTGTTAAGAAGCTGAGGGAGAAGAGCAAGAAGGGATGTGTTTTTTTATTTCGAAACTTCTGCCGTTGTGTCCTTGAGCAAAGCATCAGTAGAGGAACAATAGGGAGCTGCCACTGTGCTAAAATCACTTCATCCTTCTCCGAAATCTCCCTGAATCAATACAAATAATACCTTCAGCATACTGCATTGATTATATATTGATTCAGGCTTTTGTACATTCACATGTACATTAGCAGTATTTTTCTGTTTCTGTTACAACAAAAAACAGATATTATTTTTGCTTGGTTTAGTTTTTCAGAAATTTTGAAATGAAGTTGATGGCCACAGAAGACTGTTTATTCCAGACTTGTGTGGCTCTCGGGCAGAAGGGACAGCTGTTGCCGTCATCCACATGTACACAATAACTCAGCTGTTAATGGTGATTCTAAACAATAATGCCAACTGTTTACATGATTCCTTAAGCCTACATATCTTCTTAACGATACTATTTACACAATGAGAGTAGCTATTTCACTTACCCGCAATCCAGAGAATTATGGTAATTTAAGACCTCACTAAAAAGGGATAAGGATAAGGAATATTATTTAGTTATCTGTTGAAGGTTTAACATCTAATAGCATGGTGGAGCAGTGTTTTTGTCAGTGGGTCCCCATTTACAGTCCTACCACTTGTTTCACACTATTTCACTGACTACTACAACTACAGATGGCTGTAATGTTTCAAGAAACACAGCAATGCAACAGCAAAGGCAGAGAAGAAGCCAGTAAGCACACAAGTAAACATTTGAAGCATTTCAAATAAAATCAGCAGGGAGGAAACTGATTCAACATATTTGTAGATCACGAGGTTTCACACAATGAGTTTTGGTGAGTTACAGTGAATACAAATGTAGAAAACAACACAGGACTCCTTTTAGAACGAGAATGAAGTTGAGGAATAGTCACTGCATCAGTTGAAACTGATCTGTAAAGCTCTTTACATGAGCTGTGCTGTATCTCACATCTCTTCTGTACCTACTCTTAATATTTTGAGTGCATAAGTGTGTTCACAGTAAGAAGTATAGAAACATGTAGTCCACTATGAGTACCTTGATGATGCACTCAAAACGGTCAATAAGTTGAGTGTGGAACTATGGACACTTCTCGCCCTCAACGGTCGCCATCTTGGCTAATGTAGCAGAAGGGGAGGGACCACTTTTCAAACAGGAAATGGCTAAATATCATAGACTGTATATAAAATGGACGTAACATCTGTGACGTCACCCATTGGTTTGTGGACTGCTGCTTGGAAGCGAATAGTTTCGGATCTGGGCAGCGCCATCTTGAAAATTTCCGGTGCATGCCGGATAAAAAAAAACACGGATTCTACTTATATGGGCATCAGGAGGAGCATGAGGCGCCCTCCTGAACCTGTGAACCAATCAACCTGTCAATCACGACGTAGCCACGCCCTAATGCATACCCTGCTTTATCGTCACATATAAAATCAGGGAGGCCAAAATGTCCCAAATGAACATCATACTGCATTGAAGAAGGCTTTAAACTAGCGATTGAGACCATAAACACATTTTGAAAACGTTTACTGAGGTTATAAATCAAGTGAGAAGTTGGTGAATTTTCCATTGACTTGTATAGAGACAGAAGTCCTTTTGACACCAAAACAGTCGCCCCCTGGTGGCCTTTTGATAGAATGCAGTTTTAGGTTACTTCCGCGTTGGCATCATTTCAGAGGACCAGAACTCCCTATATATATATATACATAGCCTGCAGTAGGTATATATGGTAGTGACTCATATTTCTGCTTTAACTGTATTAAAATCCCAGTATTTCTGTGTGTGTTCATGTAGAGAGTGAGCAGTGTTTCCTGTCAAAGATCAGGTTTTGTGGATAAACAGCACCTGGATAATTAAAGGTGAGAAAGGAGTATAAAATAATGTAGCTGCACATCCGGGGGGCACTGCTGACATTTCCTTAGCTACCTTGTCAGAAGTTTTTTGGGATATCAGCCTCTCTTTGTGGCCTTTAGAGTCAGTTCACAATGGCCTGATACTGATAATGCTTCATTTTCCTCCAAATTGCACATTTCCTCCATTTAACTGCCAACTAAATGGAAATTCAGATGACTCCTCCTTTTCTGTTAAAGAAATGCAGGCAGTGGAAGGCATTGATAAATCACAAGCAATCCATTAACTTAATTTTAATAAGATATCCAGTCAACAGGGCATGAGAGCGCACACACATGCAAACGGGGGTGTTGCTAATGAAAAAGATTGGTAGTTTGCATTGGCCCCGGCTGAGCCTCGCTGGAAAAACCAAATAAATCTTAGCAATTGCATTCTGCTGGAGGATAGAATAGCTCTTAAATGCAAGATTAATTTGGGTGTTCATCTCCGCAGCGCCAATCACTCAGAGTGGAAACATGGTGAAATCTCAAGAAGAAAAAAAAGATGCATAAAGTGCACAGAGTCTACATGAATCAGAAGCAGTTAATTAAATGGGGAAAATAAGGTAAACAGCAGATTGAAACACCTTTAATGACAGTCCATGCAGATTTTTTGCCATCCAGGCTGATAGTAAATAAAGATTCACAAGCACCACAGTGAAGCTTCACCTCCAAAGCAATGTCAGACGACTGTGCTTTATTGTTTACCATGATTTATAATTCTTATCTTGAGCCGCAAATCCCAGGTATTGTGGCAGAAGACAATAAAGTCAATACGTTTATAAATTGAACCGGGGTTCAGAGTTTGCTCAGCATGGAAAGTAAACAGCACTCACAGTAACGTATCTATAGGGTTTGATGGTTTTTTGATGGTCTGCTTTATAGGAAAAACAACAGGGTCAAATGAGAACAGGACCTCAAACCTTATTCTGTCTTTAATGCACAAACACTCTCTCACTCCTTAACAATGCCTCCAGCCAATACTATGTAGTAATTCCCAACAGCAGCTCATAAATGCTAATGGCTCACTGAATACATAAATGAGCTAAGTGAGAAGAAAATAGCATCTATTTACCCTGAAACAGTTAAACTAACTGGTACTGTCACACACTGTCAACAGCTTGTTAGCATTTTTCAAATTATTATTACCCGAAGATGGTGCCACTCATGCTGCAGGACGGATCTGTTTATGCATTCACCTCAGAGGTGTCTACTGTCAATTGGATAGAGGGTAACATTTCATAGCATAACATCATCCACTGATATGAGTTCGAGGTTACTGTTGTTTTATTTTTCCTGGAGATAAAATGATGAGTAATTTATGGCATCTACTGTGTTAATATAGGACAAGATTCCTGTTTTGATACTGTAAGTGATGATATATGACGATTAAGGCCCGACTGATACTGGATTTTAAGGGGTGATGCCAATACCGATGTTAGGGAGCAAAAAAAAAAGTTATATTAGCCGATAATGTACAGAATATATACATTAACACGTGTTTTTTTTTAGCTATGATCCCTCAGATTTGCTTGTGAAACACTTGTGACAAAGATATGTAATGGAGGCTGTGATATTTTACAGTTTAACAATAAACTTTATTGTATAACGTAGGGATGGGCATTTGAATACATTTTCTTGATCGATCATCGGAAAAATTTACGATCAATTATTGATTAATCATTATTTTTTATCTTAAAAATGCCATGATACGGGACGCTTGTAAAAGCAGCTGAGCCCGAAGCTCTGAGCCAAACCTCTTCACATATCAATCAATACAGCGCTCTTAAAGCTGCAGTTGGTAAGTCTTATAAAAGTATATTATATAATATTCGCTAAGACTGTCACTATGTAAAGACAGCATTACATGAAACTAGTAATCTGTAAAAAAAACAAAAAAAAAAAACAGGCTCATTTAGCCCCCCCTACTGCTCCTACTGCAAATTGCCAGAATCCACCGTGACCGGACAAAAACAACCAATCAGAGAATATATCAGTTGACCGATATATTGGTCGTGCTCTATGATGCATGTCAATCAAACTGACTTTAGCCACTTCATGCTAACTTAACTTCACATAGAAATGGCAAAATGCTTTCCTAAAGGCAAGGCAGCTTTATTTATATAGCGCATTTCATACACAATGGCAACTCAATGTGCTTTATAGATTAAATTGTAAAGATTTAATTGTTGTTTTTCTGTTGTTGTGGTTGTTGTTTTTGTTTTTTTTTGCCCGGGCTGTTTGCAAAGCTGCTTTACCTCCATTCAAAAGTAGTAGTTGTGCACACTCAGCATTTTTAGTATGTATGATGACTTTTCTGAGGATACTGTAATTTGTCATCACACTACAGTACATACTCAAAAACATGCTTAGACTTAGTGTGTATCGTTGAATTGTGACATTATGACACACCTTGCGCATGTCATGGACTGTATTTATATAACTTTACAATGTGCCTTTCATTCACACACACACACACACACACACACACACACACACACACACACACACACACACACACACACACACACACACACACACACACACACACATTTGCTGGTCAGACAATAAAATATGCTAACCATCATGGCATGGGCACTTCTGGGCAAGTGCTATGATAAATGACTATACATTGTTGTTATTGCATTATTTCTAATGTTGACTTGTCTTTTTCGGTGTTAGAGGTAATATAACTATATAAACAAAGAAGATCTCCTTTTGTGTTTTATACAAACAGTGAATTATAAGAGCACTGCACCTGAAGGACATAATAAAACTGCAACACTGGAGCACTGCTGCCATAACAACGAGGATTTTCTGAGATTTATCATTATATTTTTGTCTGATGTTTTGGAGCTTTTCTACATAAACTGCCCACCGTGTTTTTGTTGTTTTTACAGATTTGAGTGAGCGTATAAGAACTCAGTAGTGGTTATCAACCACACTCAAACATATAGCAATTTAGTCATGTTTTTAAAGTATTTTCAATTTTTCATTTTCCCAACAATAATATACTCTTCAGCTGGACATATGTTGAGCTACAGCAGCCTGAAAACTGCAACCCAGCCTGGCATCCTTACGTCAATACTGGACAATGCTGCATCCCCCTCAGATAACCTTGAGTGCACAATACAGTAGAGAACGTGGGGTGAGCAGCATGTCTGACTCTTAATGCAGGAGAGTTCATGTCCTGTCACAGACCTGCAATTAACATTTGCCTTTTCATTAACCATTAGTAGAATCTAGTTGCCATGCACAGATATAGTAAGCATGTTCCATGTTAGAAAAGAGTAGAAACTGAAATCTCAGCTCATTAATGGTTCAGATATCTGTATTCACCAACAGCCTGATCTCCCCTTGAAGATATATTGCAGACTTTATTATCTTTAGGGCAGTACAAATCTTATTTTTTTCATCATTTAACCCTTACATACTGTTCATATAGACTCATAATTAGTCGCTGCATCAATTCACATTCATTAATTCCCCATCAGTCATTAATAAATGTTTGATTAATCCCTTTGTTTGATTAATCTGATGGGGGAAAAAGACTTCTAAAATCACTATTTTATGGTCCAGGAGAACATTTTAGTGAATATGATGAATACAACAACATGATTTTTAAAGTTTTTAAATAAACACTGGTGAAATTTGTACATTTGCATGTATAAAAATGTGTATCAGCTCCACAAAAAATAAAGAAATATATATTTTCTTTCCATTTTTGTACACGGTGAGTCACATTAGGAAGTCCAGCTAAAGGAAATGTGTATATGGTTTTCTTACAGGATTAAATAATGTGGTGATATGCATGGGCGTAATCTTCATTTTTACTCTGTATATTCAGACATTTGCATGGCTGCTTTCTTCCACAGCTGTTCTACATCATGTGTTCCTCAACAGCTTCATTCAGGATGAGGCTCACTCTTATCACAGCGGAGCTCGAGAAGTGCTCCCCCCTGTGCTGGAGTGAAACTTTGTATAAGATGACTCTCTGCAGTTGATGATACAATTACACCCAGCCCCTTAGGAAGCTGCCCTGATGAAGCACTGGCATAACTTTGATTAGAATTACTGTAGCAGAGTTTATAATGAAGTCCGGGAATACGCAATTAACATATGCACATTTGATGATGTGATATCAACATATTGTTTTATCAGCTGCAGCTTAATTAATATTTCATAATGCTTGGTGTTCACTGGGGGAAGAAAGACAACAAAGTAGAGTTCTTTTATTTCAGGTAGTGTGCAACTAGCTTTGAGAACAGAGGATTCTTAAGAGGGAAGAGTAAAGGAAAATGTTATTTTCAGCCATTGTACTCTCTATAGGGATTACCCTAAAGTGTGATCGAGTTATGCCAGTGATCAATAATAAAAGCTTAGTGCTTATCCCCACTCAGATCCATGAATTGCACTTTTTTGGAGTCTCATTATACGGAACAACCAGGGCAACATGTGATTAATTACCGTCTTCTAATGAGTCTTGCCGTGTTGGAACGCTTTAGATGATTTCATCTCCAGGAATATTTATCACATTTTCCATACTAGTTTAATCTCGCTCCATCTGCTGCATGCAGGCAGACACACACATAATCCACACACACACACACACACACACACACACACACACACACACACACACACACACACACACACACACACACACACACACACACACACACACACACACACACACACACACACACACACACACACACACACACACACAGGCCCCCAAAAATCTATTGAATGGAAAATAGAAATGCCACAGGCAAGAAGAGAATCCTTTTTTTTTTCCTCTGGCGTGAAGTAGGCTCAATACTGGCTGAGGAGGGACATTAGAGTTTATGAGACATCCTCACATCTACAATAAGTCAATAACCTTTAGCAAAGCTGCGGGGCTGAAGGTTACAGTCATAAATGTACCCAAATATACGTGCTATAAAAATGAGGTGACCCCCTTTAGGGTTCCTAAATGTGCCACTTTGAAGTGAAACACAGCGGAGCAAGAGGCATTGAATTCTCAGCAGGTGTGTCCTTCACTTTGCTTTGTGTTGACATTGCTGCTTTATTGGGGAGGTGGAGTGATTGTGGAGTGGAGCATGCTGCCATTTTATGATCTGACTCTGTTATTTTCATAGCGCTTCGTGTGTGTGTGACGAGCGTGAGCGAAGCCTTTCGGCGCAAGTGTGGACATCTGAATCCATTTGTGAGCACGCTCAGGCCGTTAGCAGCAATATTATGAATACTTGCTGCTTTGGATTTGGCTCTGGCTCAGCCCACCACCAGCTATCACATTTTTCTCCCTCTAACGTCACTGACAAGGGCTATTTCAAGGGCTATTTCCTGGGATGCAGTGCTCAAATGTATCTCATTCTCGATTCGTGTCAGATAATGAGGAGCTATAGGTGGTCTGCTTGGCTTCGTGACATGGAGACAGGTTGTTTTCTAATGGTTGTTCAATGACACTGTAAAATAATAATACGAGAAATTAAAAAAAAAACATCACAAATGAGCAGCTGAGATCCAGAACTGAAGATGTATCGAAAAAGGGGCGCTGTGTCAGACCATCACATGTATCCAACACATGATTTGCACACGTGAAACTGTGCATTGAAAGAGCAATTTAGAGCAATTTTTTTTCAAATGGGTGAGCTCTTAATGCACGATGTAGGCATGCTGTTTGCTGAGGCATGGCACCACGGGAAAAGATGTGTGCAGACAGCTATTAATTAAAGGTGTTGGAATTTGTTCCAACACAGAATCCAATTGATGCATGCAAGGCTGTAATTTGGTCCCAAGTGGATGGCTCTCAGCTATAATGCTAAGGTGTTGCATGATTATCTGCAGTAGATATGGCAGGTAGTCCTTTTTGAAGTGGAAACAAACCACACTCATTGTGAATGGCACTCTGTAGTAAAATGGTGTGAAAATACCACAGTGTTGCAGTATGAAACATGGGCGTCTTCTTCTTTCTTTCCTTTTTTTCTTTCTTTGGGTATGTGGCTTCCCTGAATGATTCCTCAGTGTCCAGGTATTTATTTTTCACCGTTCTTAGATGACTTTGCTCAGCTATATTAATTGCTCCACAGTGGCGTTTAATTTCGTGCAATATTCATTTGTTTTTTGAGGTTGGTTCTTGATGAAAAGGCGAATAGACAGACGAGCTCTAAAGAAAAGATCACTTCCATTTTCGTCTCCGCCGCAGCTTTATTCACAAACAGCTGTTAGTCTACCGCTAAGCTTCTTTATTGTCTGAGTTTACTTTGTCCCAGATATGATGGTTCTATAGCTGACATCACTTAAATGAAAACTGAATGTTTCTGGGAAAAAAAAAACATTGATTTGTATTGACAGTGCAGCAATGCTTCCTGTGTAATTTAGAGTTTACAGTCTTTGGTGTGTGTGCTCTTGTTTTAACGGAGATTTGAAAGCAAATCGAGTTTCTTTCCAGGGTGTTATGATGGCTGTGTGTTTTGTATTTGTTCTATTTGGGCCTGACTGTACAGCCAGTGAATACTATAGGAGAGCTGACTCACACTACCATCACAATTATGGATTTTTAAAAAGATGCACAATGGTTATTTGGCATGTAGGTCTGAGTCTGCATGACCTTTTTCTGTTGGCTGAGTTTCAGCACTGTGCACTTGAACCTAAAACTTTAGAGATTAAAAGAATTCTGACACATGCCATAAAATGTCCTGATGACCCCCTTTAAACCCTAGACTGGTTATAGCTCTTTCATTTACAGGCCAATACATGTCATTCACTACATGTGTTAACTAGACAGGAGGCCATATATTTTTATTGCCAGTGTAAGGCAGCATTTTTTGCCTGTATGTCCATGATGTCAAGAGACTGCAAAATCTAATAATGTATATTTGGTTTATAGATGTAAATGTCAGTGTTCCAGGACTATGGGTAAACGTATGCACTCATAACCTCAACTATATGAACCACAAAGTGGCATTGAAGGAAAACTGTAAAAGACTGTACTTATATAGTGCTTTTCTAGTCTTTATGACCACTCACTACATGTCTCATTCACCCATTAATACACTGATGACAGGAGCTACCATACAGAGTGCCAACCTGCTCATCAGGAGGAAACTAATATCCACTCACACATTCATAAACCATTGGCACAGCCACCAGGAGCAATTTGGGGTTAAGTAATTTGCCCAAAGACACATCAACAGGTGGAATAGAGGAGCTGGTAATCAAAGCGCCAATCTTCCGATCAGTCAGTACACTGACAGTGTAAAGCTAAAGTTTAAAAAAAGTAATTTTTATGGGTTTTTTAAATAGAATAAAATAGATACTTTATAGTCATTGCACTAGTAAAACAATACTTAGTTCAGCAGTATTCCATATAGCAGCATCCTAATTGCCTTAAAATATTAAATAATGGCTTAAAATCAATCCTAAAGTAAATAATTGACTTAAAATAGTCATAATAAATAATCATTGTCATATAAAAGTCAATCATTCAATAATTCAGTTATAGAAAAATAGAGAAAATATAGCACTGGTTTGTATTTCCTAAGAGCTTAGAGCTTCAGAAGGCAGTGTTCCAGGGTTTTTAAAACTCCTATTGTTTTGTTTTTCTTATTTTCATTTAGAATATATGAAGTTTGAGTTGAGTTAAGACAGTGTAGTTGGAGTCACCGTGGACCCTTTTTTTAATTTCTATGTCTAGACTGTATCTAACAGATCTCACAGATAACAATTAGTCATCACATATGTTATGATGCAGCATTAATTGAAAAGGGAATGGTCAAGCTGTCATTTTTTTTAATAAGCAGTATTTGGCAGATAGAACAGTTTGCATCACTCTCAGCATGACTGCTGAATAAATCTGGCTTTGTTTTTTCTCAGCGAGGGGAACATCTCTGGCTTCAACGTGACGTGAACCCGAGCTCCTCTAATGACCGTGCTAATAGGCTTCACACTTGCAGGTGAAGTGCTGCAGAGTGCTAATTAAATGTACAGCAGCACCAGCCAGACTGCTCAGCTCAGGGCCCCGTTGGCTGGGAGGGGAAAGAGAGAGATGGAAGTCTGCTTCCTGACACAATAATTCATTCCCGTTTACCATAGTTCCAGAGTGAGGAGCCACGGCAATAGGGGAGGCATAAATCCAGCCTGAAATCTCTCAGATTGCATCCGAATGGCCCTTTAAACAACCGCCACGGCTGCCACCGTGACTCAACCGCAGCAATCTATCGTCTTATGGGCATCGAGTGAGCCTCCTTTCCAATCACAGATAACAACCAAAGCAGGTACTCCTGGCAAATTATGTGAGGGGCTCTTTTCCTCTTTTGCCTTAGCACTTACAGGCATAAATTGTCACACACACACACACATACACACACACACACACAATCAGACACACACACATTCTGCCTCATTTGCTTGTCATCTCTTGAGTGGAATGATATGTCAAGGTCAAAGCTAAGGAGAAAGTGAGTGGGCGTGTCTCATGTAGGCTACAGTGAATCAAAGGAGATGACAAAGTGTGTTAACGCCGTGCATCTCATCAGGTCGAACACGGTCCCAGCTGTACGCGGGTCTCGCCGACGACTCTCAGCCTCCTCCAGTCTGTTTCATGCGCCGTACACTTGTCTGAGTGTGTGTGAGGTGTCAGAGTATCAGAGAAGTTCACAGGAAAAGCAAAGTGTTTTTTCTGTTTTCTGTGAGATTTCTGCTGAAGCACAGAACACCATTAGGCATTCTCATGCAGGCCTATGCTGACTAAACAGCAAAAGGCATGAAAGTGCGTCGTTTGAGAATATCTCGTATTGCGATTTAAAAGGCACTAATTGAAATTTGAAAGCGGGGTGATAAACTGAATTAAATATCTGTGTATTCGGCGGATTGGAATTTTTAAAAAAAAGTCGTTAAAGGAGGTATATTGCAAGCAGGCAGTTTTCTTCTCTGGAATGAACTCCAGATGCCACAATCATTGATGCAAGCATAAACTAAAAGTCCTATTGCTGACAGCTCGGCTGTCCTGCCATTATGAACAACTTTAACCCTTACATACTGTTCATATTCTACCATCACAGTATGTTCTGGGTCAAAATTGACCCTGTCTAAGAATCCTCTCATAAAAAGTGAAATGTTGAACCACAGATGTGTTTAGAAAGCATCAATAGTGGATCTGACTGATCAATAAATGTGATTAAACCTTGATTCATGTTTCAGAGAGCAGAGAGAGTGTATTTTTTAGCTTTTACACCACTAAACATCTCCTATCACACAATATCATGTCCTATTTTACCTAAGACATGAACATATAACATAGCAATAATGATGGAAATGTATTTTATGTAAAGTGAAAATAACAAGAACTGTATGGAAGTGTGGGGTGTATTGTATAACCATTAGAGCCACCAGTCTTTACTGCTACATCATAATAACTACTATCTTATTAAAACTATGAACTATTCATTTCATTAAAACACATGTCAATAGATACGGAGATAATCTGACCCAGAACAGCCTCAATGGACAAACATTTGTACCACTCATTTTTAATTATTCTTATTTTTATGCATTTCGGACCGATTTAGGAAGAGCCATCACATTTCAGAATAAAATACATTTGGGGTGTTTCTACATCTGTCAAATGTCAAAACAAGTCAAATTTGACCCAAATAGTATGTAAGGGTTAAGGAAATAAACCTGGTCAGATCACCAACAGCTAATTTTGTGTTATGCTGGAAGAGATATTCCTGTGATGTTTTGTGTCAGGCTCCTAAACTTTGGTGGGGTATAAACAGCATGCAGTTGGTGTGTGTATGACTGGGATGTTGTGGTGGGTTTGGAAGGCAGATTTAATGTTGAATGAATATATTTCGCATGAGGATAGTAAATAAACAGATCCCAGACCATATCTGAGACAGTCAGTCAGGTGGGATTGAGAATCCTGTGCCAGGGCCAGAGTAATGGGTGTGACCATGAAAAATAGAAGCAGAAAAATGGCCATAGAAATAGCAACAAGCGTAGTGGAGATCACAGCTGCACAAGACCCTGTACCTCGACCTCCAGAAATATAAATCTGACATTTGTACATTTCTTCAATTGTTGTAGAAAATGATGTTTGGCAGCAACTGCTACCACAGTATCAGCACAACATAATACTAGTGAAAAAGAACACAGAACTCTGCTAACATAAACTCATGATCAGACTTAATGAGTGCAGTGAAACACAATGCCCAGTTGTGTCTTATTAATCATGATTCAGGTAAGCAAGATTCATTCAGACCTCAAAGTGACGTGTGAAGTACCAGATGAAAAGATTTTTGGACACAGGAGCTCATTAAGCAAACTACCGTCAAGAAAATGTCAAAATTTCATATAACATTCTCTGTTAATACAAAGTAATAGCAGTTTGTCATGTTTCTGAAAGCCTACAACTTCTGCTATGATCTTCATAATGTTATTTCAACTCAATCACATTCAGTTGTGTTTATTAATGAACATATATCATAGTAATAATTATTTATCAAATTGTTAATGAATAAACAGAGGGGTGGGGCATTCTTTGTAATACTTCTAAAGTGTCATTTTAATTTGAAAATTAGCATATTTATGTAAACTGAGGCTATAACTGTCATGTGTTTGATAGCCTATAAATAAGTACAAGTCTAGACAAACAGGCACTAATGGAATGAATAATAAAATGTGTTCATTCTCCCACACACAGTTAAAGTTAAATAGTATTTGTGTATATCCAAAAATTTGGACACGCTCAAACCTCTGAAATATATCTAACCATCCCACACCCAACATTTGAAAGTCACATGTGAGCACACCCCAAACGCCTGTGACACACCCAGTGCACACACATGCATTTAGTGGTAAATGGAACACATACATGTAGCCATTAGGGGAAAGCAGCCAGGTATCCGTCTGACTTACTGGAACAGCTGCGCGCCTCCTGCGGCTGTGTGCTTCATGTCACAGTATAGCCGAGCGCCATATGGCACAGACACCCCCCCCCCACACACACACACACACGCACACACACACACTTCCCGACACCCCACCGTAGGGCACATTTAACAGGCATAAATTGGACTCATTTGTCTGTCCGGTCGGCTTAGTCCAAATTGGAGTATACGTTCCTTAGCAGGAGATTTATTAAGGAGAAATTTGGTGCCCATTTTTTTTGTTCGTTTGCGGTGATGAATCTTGGACCCTGCAGGTGATGCTAATGGCGGAGGCTGCACCTTCTCTAATGAGGCACACCTCATCTCATCCTTTAGGGGTTGTTTTCGTCCTGCACAAATTGTGGTGAATTGCAAAGCATGAAGTAGGTTGTACATGTGATTCGGATACATGAAGGGAGGAGAAATGAATGCTTGTGTTATGCTAATTTCTTTGAAACAAATGGCTTAACACACTGAGTTATTACTCGCTTTCACCTTCATGTTCATTAGCATGTGAGGCGTTCATTGTGAACTTAAGTCTGGGTACCTGCTTTGGCTCCTGCTCAGAAGTGAGTTTATATCATTTTCATTGTCTAGTGATCGATAAAGATGAGCAGCGTGCCTGAAATATTTTTTTTTTTAATTTCGAAAGGTCAAACCAATTCCTGCTTCAAAACTAACATCAGTATAATGGCGAACACATGATAACAGCAACATGTGCGCCCTGTTCTCTTTCACCTTCTTTATCATTGACTCAAGAACAGTTTATTAACCTTTATCCAACCACTCAAAAAGCAGTCTGGTTGACTCTGTAACTGTAAAGAACATAGCAATAAATAGAAGGTAAGGAGAAATCTACTGAGTTGAAAAGAGCAACGGTTGCCTAGCAGGACTGTGTGGATTGTGGATGATCGATATGAAGAAGTCTCCAATAGGAATCAAATTCCTGCTAATGCTGTTGGCTCCAGCACGCTCCATTATGCGCCGATTGCTTTATTCTGATGGGTGCAGCAGAGTGGTGTTGTCGAAGAGGGAGATTATATTCCATTAGTTCTTATGTTTTATCCAGCTCGCCTGTGCACGCATCGAAGTAACTTAATTCCAACGTGATGCATGTCAACCTGAATAAACCATGAATAGCCAACATTGTAGAAAATCTCTTCGGCTCATGTACCATTTAAGGTTTTGTTTTAATGATCAAGAAACTGTTTTATACCAGAAATACGCCTGCTGATGAGGATGAGGGTGCGCGTGCTATCATTTTTGTATGTCTCCGTTGCCTTGGATGGATTCTCCAATCACTTTCGCAGGGCAAATAGCATTTCTCTGCTCGTGCTCCCAATTTTCATCTGTCAGACAAGGACGTACAGTATTGATCTGCGTTCGCTTCTAAATCGAGCAGAAGAAAAAGTATTACAGTTGATATTCAGCTGCCATGCAACAGCACAGGATGCACAGTGGGTAGCTTCAAAAGCACTGCTGTTATTTTGGGATAAACTGCTTCTGTGTGTTAGTGTGGGAGGGGGGGGGGGGGGCTGTCACTCTACAGTCGCTTTGAAATTTCGGCGTGTCGAAAAAAAAGAAAATTGTCTAAATTGTTTTTTTTTTAAAGTATGTGTAATTCCTTCCGTTGCTCAAACTGCACCTATATTACCTGAGGGTAGTAGTTAAAGCTCTGCTCATGACAGGCTGTGGGTAAAGCGGCTCTGTGTGTCTTTATTGCTGTGCACCCTGTTTGTGTGTTATTCAGCAGCAGCTGGCCAGTCGGCCCTCTAAAGAGCGTCTCCCTCCGCCTCGATTAGGTTCAATAGAGTCATCAGAGGCACTGTGCTTCCACAGCTCGCTTCCCAAGGTCAGTGGGCCCTCAGGCACTCAGACACTCACCATGTGATTTTCCCAATATCACAAACACTCTGTTATCTAGGGCGGACAGAAGACTTGCCATCAACTGGCAAGGAATGTACAGTGTAGCAATTGCTGAGTGCTTGTGTTAGGTTTAAAGCCACACGGGTAATAGATACGAGATCTTTTTTTGTTGATTATAGATGTTGATATTGTCTGTTGTGTGTTATCTTTACAAACCAAAACTCTTCCCTGAAGCCCAGATATCTGTGGGTTCCATAATCAAACACAACCCAGCCAGCATGTCAATGTGGGCCCCATAAGGGTTACATTTGGGCTGCAAATATGGGTCCCAAGTGGGTTTGTTTGCAGTTTCCATGGTGGTCCCACCAGTATTTGCCCATATGGGCTTCAAGTGGGTTCTGATTGGGTTTCAGGTGGGACCCAACTAGGTGAGACCCATGTAGGTCCCATATGTTTGCCCATATGGGGTCTAAGTGGGATCAGAAATTACCTTGAATGGAGCCCATTTAACCAGCCTACAAGGGCTTCACATGTGGGGCCCATGTTTCTGAAACAATATGGGGCCAATACAATTTGCCCTGTTTATGCCCATGCCCGCTTAGCCCACTTACATCCCTTATGGGCTCATACAGTCAGCCCACGTGGGCTTCACATGTGGGGCCCATGTTACTGAAACCATTTGGGACCCGCTAAATTTGCCCAATTCAAGCCCATGCCCACTCAGTACCCATTTGATTTGCTTTGCATGGCATTGTGGACTCTACAGTAGAGTAAAAAACGTCATATACTTAAATTACATGAAGGTGAAAATCTTTATGCAAATATGTCATAGACTCTTTTGCTGGACTGTATTTGTGTTTGTGTTTTTTGGTGTTTCTGTGTGTGTTTTGAATGTGCTCGGGGTTAGAAAGTATTTGTGATAACTTAATTTGCCACTTGTGTTTCTTTGTGTGGTGTTTGAGCTTGGTAGTGTTTTTTTCTTGTTTGAGTCTGGGCTCTTGTTTTCTTGTTGTTGTTTTTTTTATCTCTGCCTTGCTTTGGTTTTATTCTTGACAGTTTTTAACCTTGTGTTTCTCATGTGTTGCTGTAGTCTTACTAAGGCTGTTCGCCTGTTTTCCTCTACACACCTGTTCAGTGTTTAGTCTCGTTAGCTCGGCCCTGTTCGTTGCCTGCCACGCCCTCGTCGTGTTCATTGATAACCAAACCTTGTGTTTCCCTCCTTTTTCAAGTCCCTGCCCCTCTCCAGCTGTGTCTTGTTCTGTGATAAGTTCCTTGTGTATTTAAACTTGTCTGTTCTTTGTCATGTTTGTGGTCAATGTATCCTGATGTTTGCAGCTGTTATGTTTCAAGTCAGCCAAGTCCTGGTTTTGTCTTTGTCTGCCAGTAACTAAAGTCTGCTAGATAAATAATTACTTTCTTCAGTATCCATCCCCTGCTTGTTGTCTACATTTGGCTCCATTTGCCTGCATGCTGTAACAAATTGAGGGCCACATTTGCTGTGATTTGACAAAAAAGTTAGTTGTGTGGAAAAAGTCCCGATATTTGTAACACAATGATTGAATTTTGGATTTTCTCTTAGGTACGAACAAAATGTACGAGTGGTGCAGACCTGTCGTACCTGTCACACACAACCAACCTGCAGTCCTCCAAAGCAATAAAACATGACTGTTATTGGCTAATTGTCTAATGGCAGTGTGCCAACGATATCATGTCTTTTGGGGGAACTCACATTTTTCGGGGGGGGGGGGGGGGGGGGGGGGGGGGTTTGACATCATATACTATAAGCAAGATATGATAATCACCTATGAACACATAACACCTCCACACGGGTATCAAGACCAAACAACGCTGTATGATACAATCTAGCCAAGCACGCTACGGTAGCTATACTCTATACTCTACAGAGTGATGTAACCTGCTGTAGTTTATCAGCACAAACAACACAGAGAGGTCGAGCTGCTGAACTGTTACCCTCATCTCCAACTTCTTCTGCCTGCTTGCCCTGCGTTGTCATCCCGGGTGTTAGCAGGTCTGTGCTGACAGCAGTCCGGCAGCATGTTTAACATCAGCAGTTGAGCTTCAGAGTCAACTGACTTGGATTTTCTTCTTAACATCACTGTATGCTGACTACCACTTAACAGAGAAATGAATAATGTCGATCCGCAGGCTGACCGTATATTATATTGTCAGTATTTTAGAGACCCCTGAGTAATGGGTGTGAACTACAGGGGATGTAGGCAATGAGCAAGTGTATATATGTCCCGTTCATTAAATTGCACTTCTGAATCCATAATCATGATGACATTACTCTGTTTGTAAAATTATTATTATTCGTCATTCATGTTCATTTACTATTCTCGGGAACGCGCGTTCATTTAGAACAGGTGGGATTCATCATGTTTCGAAGTCATTTACGACTGTTTCCTGGTGATACGAGTGTTTGGTGAATCCGACGTGGCACACTCGTAAATTCAACCTCACGAAAAAAGTACGACAGATTTAAGAAGAAAAATACGAACATATTCTTGCATCTGGCCCAATGATTTAAAAAAATATGAGTCAGCGAAGCATTACTGTGCGTACAGATTAGCCAATTAAAAATAGTCAGCATATGAGTTTGTCATTTTTATGGGAGACATGGTTGGATAAGAATATAGACAATGAAATCATCCATGCATCCCCAAGAGATCATTTGGCCCAGTGCCCCATGCATATACTAGCATATATTCTTCCTTTGTATTCCCTTCAGGCAGGTAGAGACATGTTTCTGCGAGAGTTGTACAGACAGCTACCGCTTCACAGATGGATGGTATTGACTGGCTTCTATTGGATTTTTAATAAACGGACAAAATTGGCCCAGTTTATAACCTTCTCCCTGGTGTTTACTGTACATGTGATGGAGTGTTTCCATTTCTACGTGTGTCCATGCAGTCTTTTATGTTGCTGTGTGTTTGCTGGAGCAGCCCAGGTGCAAGTCGGTCAACTTGAAAGAAAGCAGATCCCAAATAGAGCTTGACTATGTGTGTTTACAGCAATGATTTCCTAGAATATAGAAAATAGAATAAGAAGGTATTCATCGTGACCTTATCCTTGATGTTCTCAGTCCTCTATTTATCTTGCAGTTGTGTGAATATTCCATTTTTTTCCCTTTACCCACTCACGCAGTATCAAAGTTGTACAGCTTGATTCCACTGGGCGCTTCTATGTTGCGGTCGGGCTGTGATGCGGCTGCTGGAGCTGATCACAGCCATTCCAGTCAATGCTTGTGATCCCACCAGACGCACGGCAGCGCGTCCCAGAAGTGGCTCTCGCTCTGCTCCGCTAAACATACATGCCTGCTCTATTTTTGACAGACATCACGTCAAGCTGCTCAAAGCAGATGAGCCGGTCAGCAAGACACAAGGACAACATAGAGCATCCGGTCAATTATTGAAATAAAACACTACATATATCATATATCTCATCACTACATTAACATTAAGGTTCCATTAACTGGTGGCAGCAGGCCAGAAGTTAACCAATCTGAGGATATTTGTCAATCACAAGATTTTATGACATCACTACCACCATGACAGCTCTGGTTCCTGGCTTCCTCTCCAGGTAGAGGCGTGGCTCTCCTCTCACTAGCAGTGTCGGAGCATCATCCTCTGTTTCTGAATCTCTCCCAGTGGAGTATGACACCACGCAGAGGACGGAACAAATCCACGTAGCATCCGGAACATGACACAGCCGTGCCTGATGGAATCAAGGCGTTACTGTTACAGAGTACCATGCAGCATTGTTTGACAGGAACATTTACAGTCGCATCAGTGATGCATCAAGTGATGCAACTCTGTGAGTGCTCCGATTAACTTGACTGTTCTAGGTCACTGTGTCTTTTTCTCTCCGGTTTGTGTTTGTCTCATTTTCTTTTGATGACTTTTACAGGCTATGAAATCTGCAGTTAGATGTGATTTGGTATCTTCCCTCTTTAAAAGTTCTCATAACTACCTGAGAACCTTTCTACCACGCACACAGCTCATCCAGTCTTTCAAACAATGTTGACACTGCTTTGCATTAGATACAATAGAGGAGAAGTTACTTTTGTTTTTAGTAACACTAAATAAAGAAGCTCACAATTTGACTCGAGAGCACAGACAATTAATACTTACAGTACTATTGATGAATTAATGTTATGCTTACAGAAAGAATGAATATCCTTTCAGGTCTTTAGTTCAGGCTCAGTAGAAAGTGGTAATGCTCAAATCCAGAGTCAGAGTCATTTTTGCTGTACATGTGTCTTTTTACTATTGTGCGTGTGTGTTTCTTGCTGTGGTGGAACCACACAGCCCCATACAGAAGCATTAGTCAAACAGTTATGTTGTGCATGCTTTCTTAAGTTTCTGTTGATGAAACATGCCTTTGCATCTGTCACTACTCATTACAGCGTAAAGTGACATGTTCTTTCTATCTTGCCTGGTTCCTATTCAGTTTTTTCCACATGCCAAACAAATCCCCAGGACATACTGGGAATTAAATTAGCCCTGGACCCCGGACCAGTCCACCAAAACCCACTTTGAGATACACCACTATCCATACAGCCCATTGATAGAATAGAATAGAATAGAATAGAGTTGAATAGAATAGAATAGAAAGCTTTGGTTGTCATTATACAAGAATATACAACGAGATAAGGAGTGCTACATCTGAAAGAGTACTGATTGGTCAATAAAACCAAACAATAAAAATGAACCAATAAAACAACATAAACAAGCATACAATGGGGAAATGAATAAATAGTGTAAATAAATGGTGTAAAAAACGTAAATAAATAAAGTATTGCACTTAATATACAAAATATTACATTTAATGAACTCAGGGAAAATATACTATATAATATATTGTATTACATACAAGACACTGTACATTGTTATATAATGATATAGTTACTAATTGTTTAGTTAACTAGATTAGATGCAATTTATTGATCCCGAAGGAAATTTAACAGTGATCAACTATAATGTGATTTACACTATGTCAGATCACGTTCTCTTATAAGCATATTATTGAGTCAACACACAATCAACTACAGTAGTACCATCAACAGCAACTTAACATCAATAAGTACTGTAAGATATTTATTGAAGTTTGTTTTGCATTATAATACATTGTATGTTGCTTTGAGTAAAATATTTGAATTTACAAAGGAATGTACAGCAGCAAAAAAAAAAAAGGATTTCAATAGCTTTTCGTTCTTCACTGAATCCTTGTGTAGGAGGAAAGAAATGAGCTAACCAGACAAAGAAAACATGTGAGTAGTGTGGTAATACTACTATGCTGAATAGTAGAATTTCTCATAAAGCCAGAACAGAAAACATTGCATTGTCAAAATTTAGGTAGTGGCTCAAGGGGCAAACCCCTCAGTAACTGGTCCCCTATGTCTTGTCATAATTACCTACTGTATTACAAAGCATCCACACAAAAACATCTGAACATAGCTCTGAGATTTTTTACTCATCAAATAACGCAGTAGCGTCCACAGAAGCTACATTTCCCCACATTTCTAAACCTTAAATGCAGCAGAGATTTGGCATCTGACCTGTCACCTAGGTCTGAAGCAGTAACCTAGGTGACAGACGCTCTTCCATGTGACGTCTGGTACCTATCCTTCAGAGGGGCGTAGGGCTGAGAAGCACGCAGCAGGGGACAATGACAGGAGCGGGGAGAGAAGTTTATTCCGAGTTCATCTCGTGAATCGCCATGGCCGTATCTTGACAAGTGTCTGTTTCTGTTATTTTTGTTAGCTTTGGGAAATACCTGAATGTGTTTCCTTAAATTCGTGTTTGACTTCACTTGTCAACAGGCTGTCACTGTTTGGAGCAGGTCTTTCTTATTTTGCTCCTGTGGTTTGAACCAAGTTATTGAGTTATTTACAATTTGTCCTCCAAATGTGCCTTAAATGAAGCATACATGCAAACACAATAGCATATACACACCACCTATTTTTTGTTGGTTTTTGTTGCCATGGTTTTGTGGCCGTAAAAGCAGAGAGAGAACAGTTTAATAAACTATTGAACTGAACATTTTTTGCTTATATGTTTGTCTTACAGTTTTATTGATCGATAGATAGCAATGACTTGGAGTGAAGTTGGTTCGATGTTTAAAAAAATGAAGCTTTGATGTAGTTAAGCTACTTTTGTCATTTTATTGTAGTTTAGCTTGCTACATTTCTCTGGTGGGTAGCTTCAGTGTAGTGAAGCTTGATTTAATGTAGAATAACTGGTAGCTTAGCTCACTACATTGTCCAAGTAGCTTGCCCAACACTGAATTTAAGCAATGTTCTAGTATGCCGGGTGTTAAACTGCATGTGTAAATGTGATAATACACTCCTGAGGTGTCCTGATAAATGACATTAACAGATGAGGTGCTTGTGTACTACTTACGTGTCACCAATCCAGTGTCGACCTGTGCTGCTCCTGTTTTATTCCAAGCGAGTCACTGCATCACCTCCTGTCCTATATGTCACAACTTAACTCATGTATACATTATAATTCAATACAGAGAACAGCAGAACGGCTATGAGAGATTGTACATACCTGGAAGGTGTGTGTGTGTGTGTGTGAGAGAGTGCACAGGTAGATTAGTGAACACTCACACAATATTTCTCTGAAAATACACACATCTCAAAATGTTAGATAGTATAATTGAGAGGAGAGTGTAATGTGTTTTGCTTCCTGAGGCTTTGAATCTCTGCATGATAGGCCAAAAAAAAAAGCACTGCCACATGGTTCAATGCTCTTTACTTATCAAAGGAGTTCATTTCACTTATCGGTCCAGCTGAAAAAGCATTTCAAAGTTGCCTGTACTTAAAGACTTTCTCAGATATGAAAAATTAAACATACCCCTGAAACAGACTAGTTTCAGCCTCTCCGCCTGCAGACTATCTGGACGAAAAAAGAGAGTGGGGGAAAAAGAAAAAAAACAATTCAAACCAAAAATCAATTGATGTTTAACCCACCTGAGCGATGGATGTGAAATTGATCGATGGTGCATCATTGGGGGACGGCCATCTCACTGCAGATATGTTTGGCTGTAGCAGCAGCTCTGTTGGAGGTGACTCTGTCCACCCCAAGGAGGGGAACAACACAAATAAATAGATTTTTTCCCTCCCGCTCTGGGTTCCCGTGGCTCTCTCGGCCAGGGCTGAGGTGTTCCCTGACGCGCTCTGACAGATTTCCGCCGCTGACACCGACAATCTGTCTTCCCGCAGATTTGGATTGATGTAATGATCCCTCTCTGTTTCCTAGCAGGAGGAAGCAGCAAGCTCTCAAGTTATTTCATTTGCAATGCATTGAGTGGGTGTGATACAACTCTTAGCATTCATTATCTTATATAACATGACACGAGACGTACTGTTGCAGTGGGGTCTTGTACAACATCTGCAACATTTAGATAGGTTTATGTTACTGGCAGCTCCCAGAAGGATGTAGATTGCCAAAGAGATCCAGTCGTCACTCCTCCTACAGTGAAACAAAGAGCTTCACAGAGGAATGAACTCACCAAAAAAGACAACACTGTTGTACTGTCTTGTTGTAGATACTTCAGCTCATACTGAAGGCAACTGAAATAGGGTTTTCAATATTTGGTGAGAACGGGACTGTAAATTTGTCATCTGTAATAGGTTGATGCTAATATGGCCCATCCAAATGACTTAGAAACATCTGTGCTGTTGCGATGCTGTGAATAAATATTCACTGGCTTCCAGTCCCTTTAGAAATACCAAATGTCTCTCCTCCTGCTCTCAGCTTCTCACTTATCTAGCAGTGATGAAATCAGCTCAATACTCCCTTTCTCTCTTTATATAACCGTCTATACAGTAGTCACAGGTCTGTCTACTGTGTGACCCCCCTTAGGTTCAAGGGTCAAGGTCAGAACAAAATTTGCACTCAGGTCCCAGCAGTGTAATAAACTGACAGTGATAAAATCAAAATAATAATAATAATGATGAGGAAATTAGGGCTTTAATAATCCTTTAATAAAATCAAAATCAAAACCTGCTATCTAGATTAATTATTTAAAATAACTAAATCACTTAATACAGCAGCATATGTTCATAGGAGACAGTGGTCAAGTCTGAACAGCTTCTCTTTTAAATGTGTTTTTCTTTTTAATGAAGTATTTTATTGAGTGTTACATAGATATAATAAATCACAAATAGCAGAGCAGAAATATGAAATAACACATGACAACAAGAACAGACAGCACCATATTAACACATCACATCATATAGTAAGTAAATAGAAAGGAAAACAGACTTTAGAACCCTGAGGGTTACACTGTGGGTTATGGACTCTTTGTGTAATATCTAAGATACTGAGTGGTCAAGAAAGGGGTTGCCACAGTCTATCAAAGATCTATCTTCAAGATTGCACTCATTCTCTCCATTGATGTAACTTTGAATATCTCCCCATGCCATTGATACACAGTAGGAAGTCTAGGCTTGATCCACTGGAATAAAATACATCTCCTTGCCAAAAGTAGAAGTTTTAACCTGCTTATGTTGCACAGACAAGTCCTCATTCAACATATTCAGCAGAAACAGACCCAAGAGGGAGGTTTATTTAGACCTCTTTGGTTAATGAATTCCTCATTTAACTATGTGCACTTTAGTAAATAACAGAAATTAAATACAGGAAGTATTTTTAATAGAAACTTGACTGAGACACAAAGATAATACACTTTAATATGACAGATCAGTCACAGGTAGTCATTCTGACAACATCTGAAGAGTCTGAGTTATAAATATATATTGCAATTAATGGACGGCTTTGTTTTTTCATTATCTAACTGGCTCAGTGTTAACATTAAGACATCCACAGTTCCTCCTGATGATAATTCTGTTTTAGTGTCCGTTTGTGAGACTGTCATGTATTTGAGCTTCTTTAGAGACATTTTTTCCTTCTTGTTTGAATTCAAAATGATTTGTGCCACATCCATTATTGAACTTTAACTCACGACAGCAGTCAAGTGCTTTATTTATGTTTTTTTCTGCGAGGTTTATCCAAAACTTGTCATGTGAAGTGGGGCTCACGATGGCAACATTTGCAGTCTGTGAGATCGATAGCCCCCATTCGTTATATTTATAGCCCATTCAAAGTTTAGATGAGTATCAACTTTCATCAGAGCGAGCTGATCTTTGCCGCTCGGCCTCAGGATGCAGTGCTCTCACTCCAAGATCTATAACATGATTTGCAGCCAACTGTCTCCACTCGCTTCCATTGTACTTGAAATTCAGTAAGTGTTTACACCACACACTCCATTTCAATTGCATAGTGCTTAGCATAATAAGCTAATTAAAGGTACTTCACTCATGATAACATTTTTAGATTTAATGCACAATAAAATGCGATGTATCATTCTTCTTTATTTATAATATTTATAACTTGCTTGGTGCTTTCATGAACTTCAATTCATTTTAGCTCCATTATATTAATAAAGCTGATGTGCTGTAGGTATACACCACAGTGGTGCATCTAAATAACCTAAACAGCTACAATGAGATTCATTTATCAAGATCCAAAGACTTTTATACAGGGTGTTTCAACCACAAAACAGATTGTATTTTGATCAAAGAAACAAACATTTGTTATTTACATTATTCCAACTCTTTATAGAACATGCTTTTTGGTTGAGTGTTTGACTACCTTCACATTATTGAAATATTCAAGGTTACCTTATGGGATATTTGATGCGTCTGCTTCCCTGTTTCTTCCATGTTGACTGCAAATACTTGAGAACATCAATTCAGGATCCAAGGATAAGGCTGATTTATTTTGAATTGTTTTGTTATTTTTTATTATCGTCTACAAATCCCATGCATGGACCCAAACCAACAATGTGTCCGTCTCTCACTCTCACTCTGATTTTCCTATTCTGTCTGTGGCTCTCAGCCCCAAGCCCATCGCTTCCTACTGAAGATGTAAATCTCTAAAAATGCCTCACGAATATGTAGTTTTGTTAATTTGATTATTTATTTTAAAGGCTGAGTAAGAGCTTAAAACAGCTAGTCACTGTAGTTTTTGGCAAACTATAATCAAATGGGAGGAAATAGTGCATTTGTTAGGGGCCTATTTTCAGTGGCGGATGAATCCACATTTGGTCGTCCACTGAGTATTTCTGGCAGCAGGATGGTGTGTATAGCTTTGAGTCAAAATAAACAGCAGTGTGTGTATTAATAGTAGTAAAGGAACATGTCACCTAGTGCAGCGGTGTGGCTCATTGATGTGTTTTTAATAGTTTTTCGTACATCAATGGAGCTGTACTCTGGATTCAAATGATACTTGTCAGTAGATCAATGCATTCTTGGTTTTGTAATAATATAGAATATAACCAGATATATTCTGTAACTATATTTTTCTACCAGCCCTTTTCTACTTTTATGTTGACAGACTACTTTTGAAAATAGAATGCCAATCACACTACTGTATATTTTTATGAAGGACCTGCCAGATGCATATCATTAATGAACCTGTCTGTACTCATCCGCACTGACTAACTACATGCTTAAAGACTAAGCTCTCCAAAAGTCTGTGTGCTCCTCAAAAACCCAGCCAGCATGTCCTTGTGGGCCCCCAGAAGGGATACATTTGGGCTTCAATATGGGTCCAACATAGGTTTGTGCACAGTTTCTATGGTGGTTCCACCTCTGTTTCCCATATGGGCTTCAAGTGGGTTCTGACTGGGTTTCAGGTGGGGCCCAACTGGGTGATTTAAACATGTGGGGTAGCTATGTTTCTGAAGCAATATGGGGCCCATACAATTTGCCTTGGTTATGCCCATGCCCACTCAGTACCCATGTAGCCCACATTTAACTCATGTGGGGCCCATATGGACATGCTGGCTGGGAAGCATCCTTACTTAACTTTATGTGTCATACTTGCAAATCTGCACATTATTTTCTATGCTTAATTTACTTATAAATCACATGGTGCTGGAGTGTGGAGAGGGGGATAATCCACTGGGGGAGCAAACAGAGCACAAGTCTCACAACACGTCTTGTGAGATGGCTGTTTAACATGAAGGCATCAGACACAGATAATCTTCATGTTGACGTGCCATGTCAAACATCCGAGCGTCAGAGCCTGTGTCTCGTGCCAATGCAAAGGCAGGACAGTGTTATTTTAGAGACCACACTGGTACACTGGTAACTGGGATGTCAGTTTGCATCAGTGGATCTCAAGTAAAGTGACAAGTGAGGACTTTGTGTGTAAATTGCCATATGAACTGTAGGCGTACATGGTGTATTCAGCAAGTCTTTAGTAACATGTTGTGACACACATAAATCATTAAATCAACTTCACTACAGGAGTGTGAAGTGGCTTACTAACTCATCACATATTTATCCAGTGGAATTTGTTTGCAACGTCTTCATATGTTTGTTGGTAGCAGTTTATCAGCATAAGAGCAAAGCGTTGGCCTGAAAAGACCTGAAAGATGTCAGATTCTCCTTCTGACTGCGTCCAACACGAATTAAGTCCTGCCTCTGCCTTTGTGGTGAATATACTTAAGTCACTACCATCCCTTCCATCCAGCCCTCTCTCAGATATTAAAATAAAGCTATTCCGCCCTTCCACTCCACCAATCTTCCTGCATTTAGCTTTGGACACCACACAAGCCCTTAGGGGAAAAAATTGATCCCCTTGCCTGGCAGCGTCTTCTTGTCTCTCTCCACTGTCACTGAACAAATGCATCCTTTGAGCTTTTCCCATTTTCTTGTCTTTAGAAGGAATAAAACTGACTGGCAGACTTTTTTTATGTCTTTTTTTTTTTTCTTTTTCTACTTCGTCCTTCTGTGTTGTAACCTTTTTTTTCTGTGGCTCTGTGTTGAGCGAACCTTTGCCGAGCACTGCATTTAATCCTCTCCTGTTTGTAGAGGGCAGAGGCTCCAAATCAGGAAGAATTAAGACTGGCGCCCTTGCCCTCCTATTGTGGGGCGGATTAATAGAAAACTGGTAGCACAACATCGGCAGCCAGCCTAATGCTGTCGAGTATGTTGCCATGAATAGGAAATCACACAGACTCTAAGAAGCCGCTGTAGTGAAGAAAAAAAAAAGAAGATTCATTTTCCTTCTTCTTCTTCGGTTCTTTTGATCTTCTCGCACACTCAGCCAGCGTGACTCGGGGGTTGTGGAATTAGCTGCTTGGTGGGTGGGCTGATTTCTCAAATGCCGTCACTGTCAATGAAGAAGGAAAGACAGAAAGAAAGAAAAAAACATACAGGAAGAAAATATGCAAGCTCAATCTTTCTGATGGACATTTTGGAAAGCAGTTTCTAATATGAGTAAATGTGGCATGTGAGGATGAGGAAACAAAGGAAGAGACAAGTGATAGCCACTCCATAGCTCACTATTGAGCTCTACAGGCTAAGCTATTGAATTATTTGCAGCTCTACTGTCCTCTAGAGGAAAATGAAGCACATCACAGCTCACATCCTCTGTACTGTAGTGGTGTATGACAGCTCAAGGACGTCCACAGAGGAGGTGAGAATGGACAGAATGACTGCACACTGAAAAAACTTCTTCCTTCTCCTTTCCTTTATCTCAAAGTTTTTATTTTATTCCATTTCAAAACAATCTGCCTTTATCCCTTCTTTTTTTTTTTTTTTTTTTTTAAGCATTTCTGTCAAACAGACAGCACAATACAAGCTGAGATATTTGGAGACAGGTTTTACAGGATATGTGCAACATGACTCATTGATCACCTCGGGCCCTCTGCACACACCGAGGCTTGAAGTTGTTTTGATATATCTGCTCCATCCATCTGTATTTTATCACGTCTGAATGTTGAGGCTATTTCACGTCTGTGTTTACCTGAGCAGAAAGCACAACTCACTGACCTTTTTTTGGAAAGAAGCTCTGCTGTTGTGATAGATGCAAGGTGGCAGCCACTCGCCTGTGCATTTTCTTGTGTGTGGAGGTTAAAGTGTTTGTTAATACTGTGTTTGCTGTCTACGCAAAAAAAAAAAAAAACAGTGTAAATTTAAGATGCCCGCAACCACTCTGCCTATTTTTTTGATGCCTAAAGCACACAGATTAAAATTAATACAATTCATATGGTTTGACCTTGATGCTGACACAACAGAGTCTACACCGGTGAGAACACATTTAAATGCAGGGTGAGAACAGCTGACAGCCGTAGTTGTTAGAAGTTGTTCCCTAAATCTTTCTGTGAAAATGGCACCTAAATCTATTTCTATACATTAATTTAAATGAACTTTAAGCCCACTGTATGTAAAATGAATTACTATCAGGATTGGTTGGTTCCAGCATGCTGCTTTGTACAAAATTGGGATAAATTGGATTTCCTTGCCTGGGGTGTAAATGTGGACAATCTGCACAGTGTTACTGAACTGCTAGAGACGCTTAAGAAAAACATGTCAGACACTTGGATATCTCAAACAGTTTAATGCCACAGGTCTACATTAAGTATGTTGTTTTTCTTTCTTAAGGATCCCAGCAGAGTGAGGCTTTTTTCAGAAGTTTAGACCAAATAGAGAGTGTACCTGTCACAATGGTGACAATAATATCTGTGATTCCAACAGGCCTGGAACATCTCCAGGACTGTTGGAATCCTAAAAGCCCACTTTAAGAACAACTGTCATTGCACAACATGGCTTTATTATGAATTGGCTTGTGGAGATATAAGATATTAGCATGTGGTTTGTGGAGCCATAGAGGTATTTTGAATGTTTGTAACAATGTGGTACCTTTAAGTGAAACTTCAATATCTTTCAACCTGGACCCTATTCTCTCCTTTTTTGTGTCTAAGTTACTGTGTCTAAGTCTTCTTTTAAAATTGGGCCAGTATTGAGTGAGAGTGCTGCAGCCAGCAGCTGTGAAACAGGCTGCAATATAAACCTTTAGGGCAATAGCTCACCATCAATGCACTTCCACTGAAAGAGCTTGTGTTTGCTACTGACATGCTTAGCTTGGAATTATATGTGTCTAACACGTTTATGGAAAGAATCCATATAGAGAAATTAAACTTTTTAATGCACATTTTCCTTGATCCAGTCTGTTTGTTATTGTGTTAATGAAGTCTCTCTGAAGAAGTGTTGCTCTGAAATCTTGCGAGAGATGACTTGGAGGAAGACAGCTAAATATTCAGCCATGACTTTGAAAATCTTTTAGATAACACTAGACTCTACTTTGTGTGCTCCAACAGAACAAACTCCTCCCAGCAACACTCACTGGTGTTTCCACTGCAAGTCACCTCTCATGAGACTAAATAGACTACTCGTACTCAATACTGACCAACTTCAAAAATGACTTTCCCCATTAGTCACTTAGAAATTAAACAATGTGCAAATAGGATCCTGGTTGAAAAATACGGAAATGTCCATATAAATCCAGACAATGCCTGAACAGAAGCACTGCTACACACCTAATAGAGTTGAGCTACATTACTGTGAGTATGTCCAACCTGCTTTCAATATACAAAAATAGAACTAAAAAAATTGTGCCTGGACTTGATGTGTTGCTGTGGGTAATGAATATAGACAGCTCAGAGAATCCATATGCAAATGAATAAGTCTGTTTCTTTCTTTTAAAAAAAGCTAACGATATAAAGGGGCAGTCACAGCGTGTTATATTTGGAGCTGTCATAAATACGAGATGCAACATCTAAGATCACAAAGCTGCGTAACTTGATAGACTTGCAGTGGAGGCCGCAGGTCACCGCAAAGACAGTGTGTGATGGATGCAGCAGCAGATGTACAGGAGATAAATGGAGTAGTTAACAAGCACTGTAGGGACAGTTAGCTTTATTCTGAGAGGCTCAAATACTTCACTACAGAACATACATAGTCATTTCATCATGAAAATGTTTTTTTTTCTTTTTTGGCTAGGATTCTGGGATTGTTCGTATGTAAGGCTTATCCCTGTTGGTGTGTAGACACATTGTCACAACACTCCTGTTGATTTCACTTAACCACATAACCTACTTTATGATTTGAGGAATCGTGACACTACATGGGTAGGGACTTTAAAAAAAAAAATCATAATAGGACAAACTATGGATTATAGGTTAAGGTATTATTGCGTGTGCAGTCAAGAGTGTTTTATAAGCCTGTATGGATTTCAGACTTTTATTGATGGTGATGTTTTCATGTTTTGGTACTTTAATCAACATTTTAGTGTTTTGTATTGGCTGCTGTCTGGGCCGTGAAGGATTAAGAGGATTCAAGTGTAATTCACTCTGTTTAATCCTACACTTGTCATCTCAGTCTTGCTCTTGACTCTTGAGCTTGGCTGAGTTCCAATCGGCGGGGGTCAACACAATACCAGATACCTGGCAACAAGATTTTTTTTTTTCTCCATCGGTATGAACCTTATAGAAGTGTTTAGAATCTCATTTAACATGTACAGTATGTTTAGCAGTAGCTTGGAGCTTGGTGAAAATGTTCCTGTAATCACGGTCCGTTTCTCATTTTGCCTTTTTTTCTTCTTCTTCCACTTCTGTTTTAAACATCAGCTCAGTAAAAACTTTTATCCTCCCACAGCTTTGCAGTAACACACATTGTATGTATGTACAGTATATTTTTTAAATTCCCTGACAGATCAATGGATAAGACTTTACAGAACAATGCTCCTTACCGCTTCTGCCGCAAAATACTCTCCCCTCTGCTCTGGTAGCCTTTGTAGCTTAGCAACAGTGTGGGTAAGTGGCGTGGAGCTGCAGGGGTAGAGGAGGGGAGGGTTAATGGACCAGCATGTAAGTCTCTTGCTCCCATGAGCCTCCCATTGTTATTGTCTCTCTAATTTGACACAGTTTAATTGTGTAGTTCCGTCTTAATGACACATACATCATCCTGTCATGGAGCAAATACAAATATGGGCATGGCCTTTAGTACCGCTGACAGTTAATTGTTGGAGAAGGAGAGCTTTTTTGTTTAGCAATCGGGAAAGAAAAGTTGACTTTTCATACTGCCGAGGTGCAACCTGTAATTTCCCTGCGGCCTATATAAATTTAGCCCACATCTCATTGTTTTTGCCCCTGCTGCTAAATAGCACGTCATTTGGGACCCTCGGAAGCAAATAAAATTGTTATATTCACAGTGTTAAACATTTGCTGCAATTTCAAGGAGACACAGACTACAGCTTTTTCTTTTACCCTTTTAATAGTTCAAACTGTTAACTACACGGCTGTGCTACATACAAGACTCCTTTCATTAAGTGGATACTCAACATGACTTTGGAAAACTAATATTCTTGTGATTTGATTGTTACGAACCAATGCAGGAAATGATCACTACAGCAGGTACAATCGATGCCTCTGATATCACCCACAAACACACGATTACAACATTCACGCTGCTCACCTTTGTAACATCATATTACTCCACTGATTCATCCAACTCAGATAAAACCAGCCTTGTCACACTGACACATGTCCAGTCGATCCAGTTCAGTAAAATTGTTAATCCAAAATACATTTATACATCAATCCACAAGTGGATGTTGCCAGGGGCGCCACCAGGGATTCTGGGCCCCATGAAAAGATATCACATTGGGCCCCACCACCACACACAAGCCAAACCAACCATGGGCAATGTCTGTAACACAACTCTGTGAAGGTTTGCAACTCTTTTGTAGTCCAGTACTAACTGTACAATATCTACTGACATTGAGCTGTGATAATAGGAGACTGGACTGAACCATTTCATGTAAATAGAGGGGTTTTATGGGCAATACAGAGGCTTTGGATGAAAATGTTTTAATACATTTTAATATATTTTTTCACAAGAAAAATAAAGTGTTAGTTTAATGAGTTCATTGTCTATTGATGATTATAAGTTAATAACAAAAAAGCAAAACTCTTTTAACCCCCTCATGGTGTCCCTGGATGTTGCATCATTTCAAATTAACCAGCAGATCTAAGACCTAATCATCCACCTATTTTCTGTCATAACTTGAGTTAGCGTGTAAATATCTCGGTATTAATTGTGATTTGATTGACACCATACTTGACCCAATAGCAGCTTCCATGTCCTGTCTACAGCCTATAAAAAGCCAATGAGAGTGTGTGTTGAAAGGAGGTCCCTGCTCCTCCTACTCTAAACTAGTGTTTCTCAAAGTGGGGTCCCCCTTTATCCCCATAAGGACCCCTCGGGGTCCCCAGCAAAAAAGGGGGATACTTTTTTTTCACTCTAATTCTATCCATAAGTAACACAATGACAGAATGTATGACTGTTTCTGTAATAAAACATCTTAAAGTTCAAATATTATCTGATGAGGGACCCTGGGAGCAGATTCCAGTGAAAAAATTCCAAAAATGACCATATGCAGATTTAATGGTTTCTATAAACCCACAACATCCAAACTGTGTAAATTAAAATGATTTGCTGTGTGTTACTTTTTATATAAACTGCTTTTCCACCATAGTATTTGTTTTAAGAAAGGAGCAAAGTATTATACTGTGCTTCAGTTACTCTGAAGCAGGGGTCATTCTGTGTCTCTAAATTAATTTTTTTTTTTTTGGAAAATGAATTACCTTCAAAAAAGCTTGTGTAAAATATACATTTTCTGTGATACTGTTATTCAATTTGAAGATGGACTAGGCAAGGCTGAATGCTTTGGTCCCATTGTGATTTCCAGCTATAGGCCATCTGCAGGAATCTGTTTGCGAAATAATATTGAGGCAGAATAAAAACCTTCTCGTTCATCATCTGTAGTGTGTTCAAACTCGTATTACTCAATGCCAACAACACTTATTGTGAGTCAGACTGTTGGGGGAAAAAAATAAATAAATCTGTGTTATTTTTCAAAAGAGACCAGAACCATGCATGTACTCCTAAAGGTTCAAGAACAGCTTTAAGTTTACTGTGGGTATGTGTGTGATAGGTGTTTCAGGCTAGTTTTACACAGTTTTGTCTTCTCAAAGCCACCAGTAGGGTATCAGGGTATCAGTCACTGTGATAACCATGCCTGGTCATTTACCGCATGTTTGGCAATTTAGTGCATGAGGAGGGAATGGTTACCTAGTGACAAAATGACTTCTCTTATGGCGTTTGTAGAAGGAAAAGCAATCACCCGCCACTGCAGAGCTTCTCAGCAGTGGTACATCTGGCAATTTGCTGTGTTTGCAGGTGAGAAGTCGGCGTGAGACCTTGTTCCTGATGCTTCAGTATAGGAACTACTGCTGTTTGTTCAAGGTGCCTGATTAGAGGGAGGGAACCTGTGCATGTATTACACTCTACCAGCAGCATGTGTAACAGGTAGTAATCTACACTATCCACGGGACACAGACCAGTAGTGGGGTTGGAAACAATAGCGTCTTTGGCTCACAGTGGGAGTCTGCAATGACCACAAAGTGGTAGAATAAATTGGTCCAAAAAGGAAAAAAAAAAAACAGCTGTGTGTTTTCAGGTTCATAGATCAGCCAACCTTTCCTTTGTAATCAAGTTTGCTTCAGATTAGTTTTGTTGTTGCCGGTTAGTTTGGAGCATTTTACCGTATCACTATAACACTATAACAATAATTATATACAACATTTCAACAATACAGGTAGGGAGGGAGGGGCGGAGGTAGGTAGGTAGGAAAGTAGGAAGGTAGGTAGGTAGGAAGGTAGGAAGGTAGGTAGGTAGGAAGGTAGGTAGGTAGGTAGGTAGGTAGGTAGGTAGGTAGGTAGGTAGGTAGGTAGGTAGGTAGGTAGGTAGGTAGGAAGGTAGGTAGGTAGGTCTTTGGCTCACAGTGGGAGTCTGCAATGACCAAAGTGATAGAATAAATTGGTACAAAAAGGAAAAAAAAAAAATCATCTGTGTTTTTTTCAACAATACAGGTAGGTAGGGAGGTAGGTAGAGGCAAAGTAGGTAGGTATGTAGGTAGGTAGGTAGGTAGGTAGGTAGGTAAGTAGGAATGAAGGAAGGTAGGTAGTTAGGAAGGAAACTTGATTGATCCCCCTAGGGGGAAATTCAATATTGACACAACATTATTCTTAAGTGAAATAAAATAAAATAAAATAAAAAATAATATATACAATAAAACAATATCTAAATACAATATGCAATAAACCATACATTTAAATATACAGTACATTATAGTTACAGTCGTAATCATAACTATTGATCAATAGTAATAATTGCTCCTGGTTGAATAAAATCAAATAAATAAATACAGAACAGTTTGCTTTTGAAACAGTTCATGAAAACAATGAATTATTATTAAATGTGCTAGTTTTTGTAAGCATAGGATTTTGCCTATACATAATATAATAATTCCTTTTTATTATTTTAATGTTTTCAAACTTGATCATGACAGCTGAAAGCTTCTCACTATTATTAATATAATTGTTTATGGTACTATACACCATGTTTCCCATAAATATGTGTCATTCATTCAGTGTGACTTACACTGAACTATATCATCATCTTAGATAGAATTATGAATAAACCTCCATAAATTTGCCTTGAAATAATTGAAAAAAGAGCTTTACCTGAGAATCATCCCATTTTAAAGTTTTCCTCAAGATAAGAAGACTAGTGAGCCCACTAAAAAACAGCAGCTCATTACAGCTGACATTGTTACTGGGTTGGGGCTGAAAAATAAGCTACATATGAGCTCCAGACTCAATTCAAATGACTGACCAGGACAGATAATGTTAAAATCACTGCACCTGCCCAGGAGACATAACTCCAGTCTGAATAATAGAAGATAAACATGTTGGAAATGATTTTTTTTGTCTGGCTTTTCATTCCTTCAAACTGTGGTAACTGCAGCTCTGTTTGAACTGGAAGAACAATGTCCTCTTCCTATTTTGAGTCTGTAAAGCAATCACATTTTGTGCCATAAATCAATACGTCACATTTCCTGGATGACACAGTGGGTCAACATGGAATACCATTTTTTTTTAGGCTGGGGAATGTTGCCACGATGTAGTGATTCATTTACTGACATTACTGATGTTAACTTCCACAATTTCAGTGGTGGAACAACATATTTTTGGATTCTTCTTACTGACATATTAATGTGTAAGTAGTTTCTTACTATTGTATGCGTTGCAGTGGAGATTACCTCTCAGTACTGTTGCAGTATCATCTGTGAAACCGTCTCATGAAAACACCTGTCCCTAAAAAGTCTTTTATTAATAAACAGTTACTAAATGTGTGAATATTTTAACTAGGAACAAAAACAGTAAGGCAGGTTTCTGCACTAAATTTATGAAGAAATTGAACTAAACTATAAATAAATAAATAAATACAATAAAATATAAGTTGGAATATTGTTCATGCACACATACGTTTTCACCTTTTAAAAGACTTAAAATAATGAATTATAGACTTAAAAAAACATCAGCATCATCAAATGCATCATTTTAGGAACTGATCATAGGTCTAGTATGAAAAATCATAACTTGCGAAAAACTGCAGAGGTCAGATAAATGTTGTGAAACAAAAATTATAATATTACCCATTCGATTCATGTTAAAGTAGCATCAAATAGATTAACTTCACCCTTACATACTGTTCATATTCTACACCATCGCAGTATGTTCTGGGTTAGTTTTGACCCAGTCTGAGAATCATAAAAAGTGTCTATACCAAATGTTGAAGCACAGATGTGTTTAGAAAGCATCAATAGTGGATCTGACTGATCAATAAATGTGATTAAATCTTGATTCATGTTTCAGAGAGCAGAGAGAGTGTATTTTTTAGCTTTAATTACTGAAAGTGAAAATGAGTAGAACTTTATGGAAGTGTGGGGTTTATTGTATAACCATTAGAGCCATCAGTCTTCACTGCTACATCATAATAACTACTATCTTATTAAAACTATGAACTATTCATTTCACTAAAACACATGTCAATAGATACGGAGATAATCTGACCCAGAACAGCCTCAATGGACAAACATTTAATGTCATCAAATTTCAGAATAAAAGACATTTCAGGTGTTTTTACAGCTGTCAAATGTCAAAATGGGTCAAATTTGACCTGCACAGTATATAAGGGTTAAATGTTTAGAAGAACTTAAAAAATCTGCCCTTAAACACAATACCTTAGTAAATGTACTTAATTCATTCTACTACATTCCACCACTGCTCAGCTGAAAAAAGATCTGTAGATCTCAGACAGGATACTATTGTTCTGCATCAGTCAATAAAACCACTTCCCTAGTGGAGTCTTTGTCCCTCATCCTGATGCTGTTTTTCCTCTTTGTGTCTGGCAATGATTCTTCCATCTGCAAATGGGACGTAAAAATAGTGTTGTGATGTGTGTGGAGTGCTCTTTTCATTCCTTTTACACAAGAGAAAACAAGATAGAAACGCACAATAAAATGTTATCCGATTCACATTGTGTTAGAGAGTCATAGTGGACAGAATCTTTTTGTTTTCTGCATCCACATCCTTCTCCATCCTTCTCCATCCTTCTCCATCCTTCTCCATCCTTATCACTTCTCAAGTAGTGTGTGATTTAATTTAGGAAAATATTGATAATGTGTCGTGCAGTTGCATTTGGCTCCAGCGCGTTTCGCTCAACGCAGCACGAACCCGGTCACCGAGCCAGAGCCTTCGATCTTGCGGGAGGCAGTGATGTGCCTCTTGAAATTATTCGCTAAATCTTGACTGTGTTGATAAGCAGTGAGATCAGCGGGAGATTAATGGAAGGCAACAGTGTGCCCTGTAGATGTGTGTGAATACGGGCAGAAATGCAGTTAAGCAATGCTAGAATGATCACAAACACTTCAAAAAAGCTTAAGCTTCTGGTTTAAATTGTTTATAAGCCTGTTGGCATTGAATGTAACATCAAAAGACTCAACGCTGTGTAGTCCTGTATATCCAAAGCAAGACTTATTTGCACCTCCAGCAGTAGTGGACCTTTGATAAGACTGGAACATCGTTGGGCTGAGTGGTGAATGCAGAGCACACACTTCCTTTTCATTTATATGTATCAGGTCCAACAGTCTAGACTGGCTTTGCCTTCTTTCCAGAGTAAATCACATCTTTACTTCCAGTTTCCATAATTGTTTTTAAATATCCATCATCCTCTTGTATCATCATCTGCTTTGTAAGACATGGAGAGAGAGAGAGAGAGAGAGAGAGAGAGAGAGAGAGAGAGAGAGAAGAGAGAGAGAGGAGAGAGAGAGAGAGAGAGAGAGAGAGAGAGAGAGAGAGAGAGAGAGAGAGAGAGAGAGAGAGAGAGAGAGAGAGAGAGAGAGAGAGAGAGAGAGAGAGAGAGAGAGAGAGAGAGAGAGAGAGTAAAGGACTAAAAGCCAGATGCATTAGCGTTGGAAACCGTGCATTACTTTAGAGAGGCGTGCATCTTTCTGAAGCAATCTATCATTATGACGTTTGAAAAATGCAGAGAAGCAGAGAGGCAGGCCTTTGTGAACTGACAATAATCACTTTGACTTGTGAAAACAAAAGCACCAAAAGTGCCCCGTTGTGTGTTGTTTGTGTCTGAAAATGTACCTGTTAATCTGTCATGTTTGTTTGTGCAGAAAAAAAGGAAGATACAAAGCATGTGAAGAAAAAGTGCAAACCAACAAAATTAAAAAAAATGACTAAGTAACACAAGAGCTTTGACAAAAACAAGGGGGACAAGAGGAACAAATGCAAAGTTTAGACAGATGAGCAGACAGCGGGTAAAACAGAGGGACTGAAAGATATGGGCAAAAAAAGAAAAACACCATAACTAATAAATAAATAAAACCATTATCATAAATTACATATATCTATACAGCTACAGTGTGTGTGTGTGTGTGTGTGTGTGTGTGTGTGTGTGTGTGTGTGTGTGTGTGTGTGTGTGTGTGTGTATGTGTGTGTGTGTGTGTGTGTGTGTGTGTGTGTGTGTGTGTGTGTGTGTGTGTGTGTGTGTGTGTGTGTGGTGTGTGTGTATAATACATTATTCATTAATTGATAAAAGTAATATTGAAAGCAGTAGGTAATGACAATAGTTAAAGTGGTTAATGATATAATCCATCATGTCGAGTTCTACTTCCTACTGTAAAACATTCCCATACTTCCAGTGTGTTCATTCACTGACAGGTAATTGTAGGTTGACTTTTTGATACAAATGTTGGAGTAAAGTTCATTTTCACTGTAGTAATTTACACTCACTACAGCTTTTAATGCCGTCGGGTGTACATTTTTCCACTGGCCACATCAGTAGGAATGGTAGCGAGATCAGTCTAACAGTGCTGTCCAAGGTGCATGAGGTATTTCTCAGTCATGCTGATACAGCTCCACGTATAGAGATATACATGTCCTCAAATGGCTGGCAAAGGGTTGTTCCAACTGACCGGAGCACGGGTGATAAAAGACAGAAGAGAGTGCTGCTGGTGGTGCCAGAGGCATCAATAAAATTGTCTTTTTTAAAAAAGCTATTTCCATCACTGTTTTTCACTCTGCTCGATGGTGCAGCAAAAACATGTATATCCATCCGAATAACTCAGAACCATTAAAGACAAAAAAAAGAAAGAAAGAAAGAAAGAAGAGCGAGGTTTTTGGATGCAGCCTGTAGCCGGGCTAAAGGGGATGGATTGGGATTGGAGGTGGATGCTCAGATTACTTTTGGCAGACTTTCTGTCCACTTCAGTACACACTTCAAAATAACACACTTTTCATCTAGTTTCATACAGCTGTGAGTGTCAGCAATATCATTTTTTCTAATGTTAAATTCAATTGCATAATTTGAAATAAAGTACAATAGCGGACTGGACTTCATTTAAATATTTTGTCAGTGTATGAAAAAAACCATGGTCACTGTGCTGTAGACTGTCACACCACATCTGTAGACTCCTGACTGACCCAAGTCACAACATAAGAACTTGAGTCTTGACTCTGACTGAATACGTGAACAGAAAAACATTAAAGTTTTGACTTGGTTGAATCACAGAAAAATAAAAAAAGAGAAAAAAAACCCACCATGACAGCTGTGGAAGGAACATGTTCAAATATCCTGTCATATAAGGACTTGTCCTAAAAAGAGACTTGATTTGAGTCTTACTCTAACTTTAGACCTGAACTGAACTTGATACAACACATGTATCCCATGTATGCCCACATGGACATGCTGGCTGGGAACATTTCAGGCTTGACTTAAACTAGTCTCTAATGACTAAAGACCTGATCTGGATTTAGGATCTTTAAGATTTGAAACTTCTTATTACACTTGAGATTTAATTTGAATTTGAGTGTAATGACTTAAGACATCATTTGCAGACTTTACTTAACTTACCTCAGATGATTTGGACTAGTCTAAAATAAATCTAACGGACCTAACACTCAATTAGAAATGTATTATTACAAGACTTGAGATTTACCAGTGATCACATTAGACATACACATGAGAATAATTTACCTGAGGAACAGGTGCACATGTGTAAATTGAAGAAATGACACCTGCGGTTGTTGTTCTCCCTGCATGTTTTATTTGAACACACCATGCTGAGTGCACATCTGATGCCCCGTGTTTGAAAAATACAATTCGACCCTAAAGCCTCCATCCCCCCTCTCTCTCTCTCTCTCTCTCTCTCTCTCTCTCTCTGGTGCAGCACACCCTGCAGCACAGCCCAGCCCTCTACACATATTTAAAACTTCAAAGTGTCTGTTTATTAGGATATTTACTTACCACTTCCTCCGGGTCACAGTTTTTTAAGTTGAATTTATGTTAATAAATGCTGTTTGTCTTCCTTCGGCCAAAAAAAAAAGAAGATGTGCATGCACCCTTTCTTTTATTCATAATGTCCATACAGGGAGGATGCTTGCTGTTGGATTAGACAGGTCCCCTGTAGCTATCTGACACCGCTGAATAAAAGCTGTTTTTCCAAGTCTAGTTATCATACGATAGGGAGATCCAGGCTCTTTTTTTTTTTTTTTTTTTTTTCGAATACAAGCCTGAATTTGGCCGTCAGTTAAAGTGCGGAGACTCTTATTGCCTGTCAGAGTGTCTGATAGGATTTGATTGAATGCTCCGGCCCAAAAAAAGAAAAAGCTTTACACTCTATTGTAAAGTCCACAGGCATGCAGGGAGACACATGCTCAGCAAACCTGAGGATGTTTCTTGTAGAGCAGCAGCCCCATCTTCTGTCTCTGCCAGGCAAAGGCAGTGAGATTTATCTTCATCACATGAACACCAACAGGACTGTCTAGAGAATGAAGCAGGAAAAATGAGGGTTATACTGGTGTCAGTTTGGTTTGCATATTCCATTAATCAATGACTTATCATTATGGTATCATTTCATCCAGGCTCTTTGACATGATTGTGAATCATATGTTTGCAGGTGTTTGTGTAGAAGAAGAAAAAAATCAGTTCAATGTGAGCTCCATCAGCCTTGGAATTAGCGTAGCATTACCTGAACGTGCCGTGGCATGATTTGGCGTGCTGATTTGTTGATAGGGAGGTTTTCGGTGAGGACAGTTCCAGTCTCCCCAGTAATTCTCATGATTACTGAACAGTTAAGCCAGGCCTGCCTGTTGTATGAGGACTTGATTACAGTGATTGGTTTGAATCCCTGAGCCGACGCTGGAATGATCGTGCCGTAGCTCCATGAAACAGTTATTTATTCAAATTGGATTTTCATTCATTTTTACAGCTGCTGTCTTTCTCTGTTTTATTTCATCTTTTATATTGTATTTGACTCCAGTTAATGATGTATTTTATACTTTCTGTTATGCCATTATTACTACCTTTTCTTACATCTGTAAAACACAATTGTTTTGGAAATATGATACAATAAAAAAAGCTAATATTATAATATTAGTATTCATTTTAATGGTAATTTTATATGTTTTATATTAGTTTTTGATCTTTTATATTGATGCTTAGTATTTTAGTATTTTTAAGCAGTATATACATATACAATGACCCACTATAACACACTATAATGCAGTAGATATAGGGACATTTTACATATGTATTGATTAGTATACCATATTAGTCAACAATTATACATTTTCCTGTGAAGATATATTTTATATTATTGCAACTGTGTTTTACTATATTGTCACCCATTATCTTTTTATACAGCAGTATCCACTTATGGGTGCATTATACAGCATTATACATGCATTATATTGTGCTATAACTCATGTTGTAGCTGTTACTGTTATTATCATTTGTGTGATTGTAATAAGAAATTGTGTATTCATACTTAAAGGTATGCTTTAAAACAAAAACAGATAAGAGTTTCAGTTTCCCAAAAAAAAAAAGTCCCATTAAAGTGCTTTCCACTGCTCTCGTAGAAGCTTAAGTCTCAAGATGGTCAGTTCATGTAAGATCTCTTTGTGTTAATGATTTGGAAATAAGTGGATTTTTTGTGTGAGATTCCACATTGAAAACTGAAAAATAGAAATAGAACGAAATGAATTGTTGTGATGGATATTTGCAGCGATATGAGATGTGATAAGCTGAATACTCACATTGCTTTCCACTCGCTAAATTAACTGCTTGTTCATGTGAGCAGCCAAACCCTAAAAAAAGACCTAAAAAAAAAAACAGAGCTTATGGTTATGGAGGTGGATGATGGTTTGACATTGCAGGAGGCATTAAAAAGTTTGGAACGCTTCAAACTCCCATCATGCATCAACATGGCGAATTGATTCAAAACAAGTAAGTTTTTCCCCAAACTGTCAGCTACTTTTCTGTAGAAGGAAATTACTGGAGGCCCAGTCAGTGAAACTCAATGATGTGGGGACTATTAGCATCCATCAGGCCTGGGACTGGCTAACAGACCCCCCCCCCCCCCCCTCCCTCTCTCTCTCCCTGGGACATTTTCATATTTAATGATTGGTAGAATAGCAACCGAATATGTAAAAACATATCATTTGTATCAGGTTTTCTTTGACTCATTGTCTGTGCTGTAGCATTTGGATATTGATACGCTTATTCTAATTCAAACATCTAATTGAAATTTTAATCACTCAGCTGACACCATGTGATTAAGCCAACCTACAAAAAAAAAAAAAAAAGAAATCTAATTATTTTTAGTGCTCTCTCTCTTTCTTTTTCTCTCATTGTTTTTTTTTATGTAGAAAGGAGTGATCATATCCACATTAATTGAGATGGAGCACTCAGTTTATTCTCTGCCAACAGACCACTTAGTCCCAGTTTCAACATCAGCTAATCAGACCCTGTGGATCCATCTTCAGATTCATCCAGCGGCGTGTTAGCTCACAGTAATGGGGATTTCTCTGGTCTTTTCTCGAGCTTAAAGCCTTATTTGCTGTGCCTGCATCCTCCTCTGATAACCTCCTGTGCACACATAACATGTGACTGACAGCCAATGAGTATACAGTGAGTATGGACAGGTCTGGGTGGCAACGCACCGAGTATCCACCAAGTCATTAACATGCTCCAGTGGTTAATATGTAAAACACTAGTGGTAGATTTTCAGAGGCAATGACAGTTAAAGCTTGGCAATAAAATGCAGTGAAAAGCTTGTATATGATTTCTCAGTTTTTTTTTGTTTTTTTGGGCAGTCCTTGATTGTAATGGTTGCAATCTGTGTGTTTGTGTGGCAGTCAGAGCGTAATTAGCAACTCTCATAATTATTGCGGCTGTTAAAGGATGTGTTTATAACACGCAGATGCAAATGGAGGCAAATAAGTCTGAAGTTGTTTTGTTTTGTGAGATATTAGAAGCCTGAAGAATGCAACCAAAACAAATCCTTTCCTACATGGGTTTGTGTCTGAAGGGGCGTGAAGGACATGATTAACCAAGGTCTTCCTCCAGATGCGGTCAAAGATGCACACAGATATTTAAAGCACATATACATACATAATTCATCTTGATAGAAATCTATCCAGGAAGCACATGCAGACATCAAGAAGGCGGCGCTGAACTTGCTTAGTACTGTGGCGCCATCATCAAAAATGGATCGGCAGGCTATTTGTGGACGGGGAGCAAGCTAGTGATGTGTTTACTGTCAGTCTGAAGAAGTAATGTACACATCCATTCAGTAATGGAGCCTAGAGCCATATGGTGCTGTTTCAGAAGCTGTTCCACCTTAACAAGAAGACAGTGCTGGAGGAAATGTGTGCTCTCCATCTTGAAAATGCACACATGTAAAAATGATGGCTGTTGACACAAAGCAGGAGCTGTAAAAATAAGAGTGTATGTACCTGACTTCAAAAAGCCTTAAGAACCGGACCCCAGTCTGCTGTACTGGATCCAGAAATACAACAGTGTCCTCCACTTCCACGAGAGGGAGGGTGCAGCTGTGCATCCATCGCACAGCAGGTTGTGGTGCTGTATATGCTTGTCAGCATCAGTAGCATTACTGCAGAGGCTGCAGTTTTCAAACTGTAACCTGCCTGACAAAAAGGAGGTTTATGTCTCAGTTCAGTTTAACCCACTGCTGGAGTGAGAGTAAGCAGCTACTGCAGGTCAGGCGGCTGGCTGAACTTATTCGTTTAAAGGGAGAGGAAAAAAAGAATGCTGTCCATATCATAATTGTATAAAATTGTTCACCATTATGTTGTCAGCCAGGGCCTTGAGCTTCCACCTACACATGTACTGTACAGTATGTGATGACAGACTGCTGGAGTACTTGTCTTTACAGAAACCATTTCCAAGTGAAATAAGGTAGACATTGTAAAGGGTGATTTATTAGATCCAACGACTAAAGCCCTTAATCACAGTTGCTTTATTTTTTAAATCACTGGCTCATTGATTTGATGGACTATACCTGTAGTTGGTGTGAAAGCTGCAGTTTGTTAGTTTCCAGCAGAGTGCTGGCCCTGAAAGATGTTTGCATACTTTACTTTGAGGGGGGAAAGGAAAAAAAAGAAAAGAAACAGGATGGTCTTGTTCCATATGTAACCCAAATAATGTGCTAATAACAAAGTTTACTATTAACCCCTGTGTAACATAGCATATGTGTAACTCCACCAGCCGTTAATAATTCATTCAGACTCAGCAAGTTTAATTCATTATTTCTTAACATTTGAAATGAGCAAATAAATTAGGTTTCACTTTTGAAGCATGTTGATATTATATAAAGCAATACAGTATTAAAATAAAGCTGCAGGTAGGACTTGGCCATCTGGGGATTCAGACCCTGAACCTTTGTAACCCCAGAGAAGATGGTTTACTACACACCTTCTCACAGTTTAAGGCAATGACATCACATGTGCCCTTCAACTTTTTGCCAGTCATGACCAAACTTTATAAAAAAAGTTATAAAAACTTTATGATGATGAACATAACTGTAGAACATGTGGGATACATTTAAATCAAATATGTGCAGCTAATCATGAGGCATAAACTTTGTAATTTTGTGGTGCCCCCTAGTGGCAGAATATACCAGGACTGCATCGCAAAGCTTGGACCTACCATCTGAATACATGTACTAAGTTTGATTACAGGAAGTGAATTTTTGATAAGAGCTTTTATGTAAAACATCAAGATTGATGTATAGTTTCAAAACTCACTAATGTATCAACACTTCCTTAACTTCAGATCAGTGAGGTCTGTAGATGGATTTGAGTAAGTTTCGGGATCGTTTGTCTAGCACTTTCTGACAAGATGTCAAAAAATAGTATTATTTTGAGATAATTGACAGAAAGTCACAAAATTTGACATTTTTAAAGTACCTTTGGAGCAAAGATATAGATTATTGGAGAGATAACAATTTTGACTCTAAGCCAAGCTGTTTTCGAAATATGGTAATTGCAAGGAGTAGCATTTTATGGGCCTAACTGGGTGGAATTTACAACACACCTGTCAATTTTGGTGATTTTTGGTGCTACCATTTTTTTGCTGCACAAACGCTTTTAGCTGAGAAAAATAATAATAATGATAACAATGATAACAATAAGAAGAAGAAAAGATAAATCATTATGAGAACAAAACAAATACAGATCCAGCAGCGAGCTTTGCTGCTTGGACCTGTAATTAGGTCTAATATTTATATTAGAAGCACACATGTGCAGTAGTTTGCCTGTGCAGAATATACTTACAGATGCTACCACTGTATTAGCATTTGCCAGCTCCCTTAGTCCTTTAAAGCTTCTCACAGAAAACACTTTTAATTGAGCATCATCATTTGAGAGGCATCTTCAGGATTCAAGTTAAACCAAGTAAAGCTTTAATTAAATGTTAGATATTTCATTTAGTTTTGAAGCAGTCTGATAAATTAGCGAGGTGAGTCTCATGGTCACAACATGACAATGACATGCAGAGGCAGAAACACTACTAATAGGTCTATAATATTCATGGATACATACTTATATGTGACAATATTTTACGTTAAATTTTTTTAATGAATTCAGTTCTTTATAAAACATGTTTCTCTGACTACATGACATTCTATTCCACTCACTCCATTAGAGATGAAATCTAGCTAATACATTGCTAATAAGTTATAAAATGTTTGCAGAACCAACAAATACAGCTACTCATTTCAAAATGTATCTTTTTGTTAGAGTAGTCATAAGCCAGAGAGCAATCAGATAAAGAAGCTATTGTTCTTTTCATAATGATCCTGATTTTCTCAAAGAGCTTTCTAGTTCTTTTAACATTGTTATCAGTGACACAGCATTCGCAGCATATGAGAATTTAATGGTCATCAGTTGAATTGTACTTAAAGATAGATTACAGCTATGAAGGCAGCTTTTGAAGACTGAAGTTCTCACCTTGACTGAGGAATAAAGAAGGTCAAACAGAGACCGTTTAGTGCCGCAAAAGTTCAAACATCTGTGATGTATTAGTCAGCCCCTCTCAGCACAGAGATCCACTCTTTACATTTCAAATTCTGAGCATGATCCACATCCACCAAATGGCCTCCCCACCGCGTTGGCCCTGAGGCAGAACCCTCCCACCCTAGATTGCCTCTCCTCCATCCCTGAAAGCGCCCATTCACTTCAAGTCCCATTCATTAAAGCAGATCATACCACCCTGCAAGCCAGCCAGCCAGGTTTCTGAAAGGCCAAGGGAGCGATCCTCAGCATCCCCTCCTTCAGTTATTAGAACAAGACCTCACTCTGCAAAAGAGCAGAGCGAGGGAAGGAAAACTCATTACTCTTCCTCACCTAATCTTCATCAGGACCCCCCCCCCTCTCACACACACACACACACACACACACACACACACACACACACACACACACACACACACACACACACACACACACACACACACACACACACACACCTCCCCATTCTTCTGACTGTGTGACTATCTGCGTGTGGTGTTTGGCCGGGGATTAAACCCTCTGAGTGCACCTTTAGGGGGGACAGGAATTGGAATTAACTGGGGTTCAGTATTATCAGCCTACATGCCATAGGTGGCTGCGAGTCTATCAGCCCAGAGGAAAACGACTTAATAACAGCCTCATTAAGAGCATAGTCCATTACTGATAAGGGTACCCCTGAGACGCGCTAATTAAAAGCAAAGGGGGTTGTCAGAGTGGGCAAATTGGACACAGTCAGTGAAACTTTAAGTTTTCTTGGTGAAACAAAAGCCTGGCCAATCTGACTCCCTCCTGTGTAAGGCTTTGTGTCTGCCCTGATGCACCTTACCAGTGCACAGCAGCTATTTCTTACCACTGGCCATATTAAGACTTGAAAAGGGTGACTTTGCACAATGATCCTGCCAAATTAGATTTGTCCATGTGTGTGTATCAAAGACTGTGTGTGAATGTGCTTTTTTCTTTTAAAAATTGAGCATGAATGCCGTTTGCCCACTTGGTGGCAGAAGAGTTCTACTGTATACAGCATGTACCTCTCCCTGTTCCCTCCCTGTGCAAGAGGGAGGAAAAAAAAAAGAAAGAAGTTGTGCCATGGTGAAGTATGAAGACACAGGAAATCAGCTGCAGATGTCAAGAGTATCACACTGGTTCTGTACAGATTGACATGCCCACTCTTCTGTTGTCTGTATGTCAAGTAAGTTGATGATGTATTACTGTGGAGGACAATGACACGTTCCTATTGACACTTCATGACAAAAGAAAATAGAAAAGCACACTAACGCTACCTTGAATGACGTCTTCTTTATAGGTGAACTGAGAGGTATGCTGTATACAGTAACGTGGCTACTGCTATGTGGATCATTGTTCATATTAGTTCTTATATAATCATCAATGTACTTGAAGTACATTACTTTTGAAGAGAATGTAATGGCAAATACATAAAGGACATGTAGCTACAGCATGATTGCAGCAATGGTGGCCAGCAGGGTTAAATGTGTTCCTCCATTACTGGAAGGCACAAATAATGTGTGTCATACTTTGAAAGCATTCTGATCATAAAGCAGCACCTATTTAGGCCACAGTGAAAGGCAGGAGGAAATTACGATGCTCATAGAAACCATGTCACCCATCACAGCTTTACATCTCCTCCTGGCATCATATTGTTGAGGCACTTCAAAGTTATTTTTTGCTGTTTTGCAAACATAGAAAAAAAAAAAAAGCCTCCACCTCAGTGGATTTTATGTTGAAGGGATACAATGTTTCCGAAATTATTTCCATCCTTGAAAACAGGAAGAATAAGTGACTGTCAGGAAATATTGTGTTTGGCGGCCCACGAGTATGTGGCAAGCCCTCCTATTTGGAGACAAACATGCATGCCTAATAGAATAGCTCCAGCAAGCAGAAAATAAATGTCCTGCTCCATGCACTCCAGTTGTCTCTGGTTTCATCCTTATCCATTTCAATGCTGCTGCTAGTGCTGTCATTGATTGTAAGGGCAAGGACTGTTCATACACAAACCATTTCTCTTCTGGGAAGAATTGATTTAATGACAACATCCAGTGGCCACAATCGATGGGGCAGAGGGAAAGGTACATTATGAGGAAAGGAAGACAGATAATGGAGGATCACAGAGCCATTTCCATCACTCTAACTAGCATCCTTGAACAGTCCTCCCCTCCTTATTTCAAAAGTACCCAGTGGAACGGGCCAGTAGTCTGAACTCGTCTCATTTCCTTCCCCAAGTATCTTATCGTTACAGCCCCTTACCTTTGACCCACTTGCTCATCGCCAGCCAGCAGAGTCACATCTGGGATCACAGTGTCACGCATTACTGGATGATGATCATTTCAGTTTACAGCCCCACTGTTTTACCCCATGTGGTTACTCGGCTAAGTGCTGTAACCGTGGCAGCAGAGAGACATTAAGAGATGCTATTGTTCTTGCTTCGGCTAGGTTTGACAATCAGGCACGCGCAATTCGTTTTAGATCCAGCTGCTTGTTTAACCCTCCTGTTGTCCTCGAGTCAAGGAAAGAAGGGAGGAAGAAGGAAGTTAGGGAAGGAGGAAGGAAGGATGGAAGGGAGGAATAAGGAAGGAAAGGAGGGAGGGAGGAAGGAAGGAAGGGAGGAAGAAGGAAGGAAAGGAAGGAGGAAGGAAGGGAGGAAAGGAGGGAGGAAGGAAGGGAGGAAAAAGGAAGGAAAGGAGGGAGGGAGGGAAGGAGGAAGGAAGGAAGGAAGGAAGGGAGGAAGAAGGAAGGAAAGGAGGGAGGAAGAAGGAAGGAAAGGAGGGAGGGACGAAGGAAGGGAGGGAGGGAGGAAGAAGGAAGGGAGGAAGAAAGAAGGAAAGGAGGGAGGGAGGAAGGAAGAAGGAAAGAAAGAAGGGAGAACAGAAGGAAGGAATGAAAGAGAGAAGGAGGGAGGAAGGAAAGAAGGAAGGGAGGAAGGAAAGAAGGAAGGGAGGAAGGAAAGGAAGGACAGACGGGAGGAAGGGAGGAAGAAGGAACAGTCAAAACAGACGGGGTCAATTTGACCCGGGAGGACGACACAAGGGTTAAAATCTGAAGAGTCTCCCTGTTGTCCTATCTGCATCTGAGAACTGCATCAACTTTGAGCACATTTGATGCATTGTCTCATCAAAATGAGGAGGCTTAATTCTTATTGTAGGTCTCACACCCACGAGGACATTGTTTCTTCTTGTTCCTTCCGTGATTATAAATGTCAATCTGCAGGGCTTAGATTTTATTTTCACTTGTCCTAGATATTATGACTTCTATTTTTATATCCTGCATGGTGTTGCATCATTTTCAAAATACAGTATTTGTTTTACTTCTGCATCCTCAGCTCACTCTTAAGTTAAATATACTCCTTGAGCCATAACGTCATGTGTCATATAGACACTACCAGGCCATCACAGTACTGATAAAACAACATATTCAATGTATAAGACTCTCAAGTGAAGTTCTGTTAAGCCCTGTCTGTTCACATCGGTCTTGGCAAGTTATTTAACTGATAACAGCGGTCCACAATATTTCACCTCAGGCAGGTCATTCTTCATTGTCTGTAGTCTGTATGTATGAGTAGCCAACAGAGCACCGCCTCAACATCTGAGGCTGTGTTCTGGCTCCTGATGGGTTAAAAGGTTTGAGAGTAGCTTGAAGCAAAGCCTGGACCAGACCAGTAAGAGTTATCAGGATAATCTTGGCATCAACTCTAAACCTCACAGGCAACCCATGTAATGGCAGGATAAGAGTAACATGCTTCCCCTGTGTTGACATTATAATCTTTTAACTTTCCTATGTCAGACCTCATTGTATGCATTACTGAATCATGTCAATATATTATTTCCTGTATTTTCATATTTTACGTGCTGTATACAGTACAATACAGTCTGCCATCAAATGGACAACGTAATTCAAGCTCAGTTTTAAAAATGCACATTCACACACATTCATCTTTGATACACACATGGAAAAAAAATGTACACAGAGCCGGTCCTGCCTATACACAGACTACGCAGGATGTGTAAGGCCCTGCACGTCTGTAAAGGCCCCGCCCACCGCCAAGTCTGCACCTGAGTTACAATGTATGATTTATTACATTATAACAGTGTTATACTGCACAATAAGACATCTTTGGTTCTTCCTACTTGTTGTAGCCACGATTGTACCGCTCGCTAGAGGTGCAGGATGCATGTGCAGTGAAAAATGAACCCACAGTGAGTATAAATGTCAGGAGAGCAAAAAAATGGCCAAAACTTCTTGGGGATACGCTGTATTTATTTGATGAACGTGAACAAGCAACTGTGTTTGTTCCTGAATTGCAGCTTGGAAAGAAAGGTGCATTTGTGCGCATCCACCAGCACATGCAGAAAAATAAGTTGCACATCATTTTAAAACAAGACAATGATCTATTCTCAGTCGAGGTTAACTTAAGTTAGTTACGACTTTGGACTAAAGGAGGATGTTGCAAGAAATGGATTGCAGCAATGACTATTGGTTAAATATTGATTTTAAAATGTTAATTAGTTGACAGTTAGGCAATATAGATGCACATCTCTCACAGTAATCATGATTGTGGGGCAAATGAAATAAAGGGGTTCACATGGCAGCGGGCTCATGGGTCAGGGCCCCTTAGCAGAATTTTTCTTAGGGCCCCAGGGAGGTCAGGACCGGCACTGCATGTACACAATACATTCATCTCAAAAAAGAGGAAAGATGCTTTGTACCAGATTTAGCTATTAGATCATTTACAATTTGGCAGGATCATTGTGCAAAGTCACCATTTGAAGCTGCAAGCAGCGATGATCGGGCCCAAGCTCCCCCGCCCCACCCCGCCACGAAGCAGCGAGAATTGCCGCGACGCATCTTCAATGTCAAATGGAAACAAACGGCACCAAAATCGCAAATCAATTCAAAATGGCCGACTTCCTGTCCTTCCATCCCTTTTTAGTCTTTATATAACCAGTGGTAAGAAATAGCTGCTGTACACTGGTACAGTTTTGATAAAGTAATGTAGCGACAGGATACTGGTAAATTACACTGTGACATCTTTGAAATGTTTTTCCTTTGTTTACTTTGGACTCACATAAGTAAGCAGGGATGGAATGAAAAAAAATACAGAACTGCCAATCCTGCTTTTGATTTTAAAGGTCAGAATCAAACGCTAATTCGATCGATTTTTGATTTAGAATTGAAATTGTTATACCTCTACTATACAGTTTACATTTAACATGGCTAAATGCATGAATTCACTTTCCTTACCAAGCAACTGCTTTCCCATAAATTCACTGTCAGTCCTTTAAGTCATAGAAACCACACAGCAACATGTTTCCCCTCAAAAGTCAAAGCTGTTATTTTTAACAGTGCAGTAAAACCTTTTATAAGAACTCCACAGTGTGACTGTTTCTGTTTGTTGGATGATGATAGTGAGGTCATGAGGTATACAAAGAGTTGAGTGCAGCGGTGATGTATTTTTGCATTTGTTGAAAGAACAAGGTCTATATCTCAGAAGCACTCTGGTCTCGAATAAAATATATATTTTTAAACATTTATTCGAAGTAAAAGTCGCATTAGAACATAGGAAGGGGTAATTGGAGCCCTAGTAGACTTCCTAATGTATAATTATATTTGAGTGCATATCAGGAAACACAAAGTCCATCATTGTCTGAGCTTTTAGCCTTAATAACCCTTTAACAAAAGCACACACTTCCTTCTTTGTAAAATAGCAGCTGACCTTCAGTTGTGCTTCATTTGACAAGGCAGAGCAGTATTCCAAACTTTTTCTCAAGTCCACTTGGCTAGTTATAAGCTTCATTGGCTGCTGCTGTTGTGTTTCTCTTCCCTTTATTCCCCGAACACTGAGGAGTCCAGGTGTTGGCAGCGAGCAGCTTGCGTGGCAGCAAAGTGATATTTTGATGAGATGACAGTCAGCTCGCTTTGCAGTTGTGTTGTGCGGCGTAGCATTGTGGCCCGGTGCTCCGGTGGGACAGGCGGATCCTTGGGTCCACACAGCTGGCAGCAGCCCCTGCCAACTGCGACAGCGCCCCATCACAGATGTTCGTACAGCAGCCACATTGGCAGCATCTAGCCCTTTGTGTTGACCTTACAGTATTCAGGAGCACAGCCAGCCACGGGTGGAACGTGGAATGTTGCAGCCATCAGTGAAGCTGCTAAAGGAATATGCTAAGTTTATGGGAGATTAGATTGTTAAGTGAAGGGGAAGGAAGCACAGATTCCAAAATGATCCATGTGTTCGCTGTATTGCTCAATTCTGACACATTAGCGATAGTAGCCATGACAACTGACAGGTGCATGACCTTTTTTTAGTGAAGTTATCGGTGCTTTCTATGATATGGTCCTTTCAATTGATCTGAGAGGTACTGACATCATTGTGTTCTCTGTGGCTAAGTCGACAAACGGTCCTACCTCCCAAACTAGCAAAAGCGTGAATCAGCAAGTCAAGTACACATTATTATATATGAAGCATGTGATAGAGCTAAAGTTAATTATGTAAGTTTTTAGTAAATTAGCATAATAATATCCAGTAGCCCAGTGTTTTTAAAATGTGTTTGTTCATCCAACGACAAATCAGGAAAAAGCATATCTCTATATCTGAGATGCTGGAATGAGCAAATGTTTAATATTTTTGCCTGATTTTAAAATAGATCAAAATTGAATATTTTGTGTCATCTAATAATCAAATAATTATTAAGAATGTTTAGCAGCAAAGATTAGACAAAAGTAAATCAAAAAGTCAGAGGCAGTGACTCCATCCAGAATCGCAGTGGTCTGAGAGTAGAAGCTCCCCGTCTGGCTCCTTGGGATCCCCAGAAGATCCATGTGGCTGGTATGTAATCCCTCCATGTTTACCTGGTGTTTCCTCTGATGTTGAGATGTTCTTGCTTATCTATGTGGACAGGATCACAGCTGGTGTTTCTCCTCTCCCCTTTTTACTCAATGTTTACTCCGATGTTTCAATGTGAAAATCTTGACTGGTCAGGTAGCAGAGTCAGTAGTAGTTGTGTAGGGAGTTGACTATTTCGCTATATCCTGATGAGTGACTCATAGTTATGTTTTATCATTGCCAAATATTGTCCAATATTATTCACAAAAACTTCAATTAAAAATGCTCAAGTTTTGGCAACTGAAAAGGTCTGTGGTGTGTGAGAGGCTCCATCAACAAGGATCCTTTACTTTTCCTTCCTGTCTTCATAAAATAACTCTTCTGTTTGCTTCTTTAGTGCAGTTTCACCTTTCAAATGTTGGTATCAGTGTAGAAGCTGCAAGCTGACAGCATGCTGGTGATTTTGATTTGAAACAAATAACTAAAGATGATATTTCCTTTAGTGGGTCCCATTTTTATAGGTCCATGTTTGAAATGTAGTCAGGGTCTCATTCCCAGTGCAGGACTCTCTCTCTCTCTCTCTCTCTCTCTCTCTCTCTCTCTCTCTCTCTCTCTCTCTCTCTCTCTCTCTCTCTCTCTCTCTCTCTCTCTCTCTCTCTCTCTCTCTCTCTCTCTTTTCTTGTCAATCACGCAATCAATCAATCAAACAAACCTATATATAGATATAAATAGCAGCTTTCATACAGGTTAATGTAGTTCAATGTGCTTCACAGTTGATTGACAAGCTGATAATAAGACAGAACAAGTGTAGACCAAGAACAACATAAAGAAAAGGAATACAAATGATGAAGGAACAAAAACAAAGAAAAAATTACAAAGAAAAAAAAATGCACACAAAAGAAAATAAGAATGATTGACCCCATGTGGGGCCCTGAACCCCCATGTTGGGAAGCACTAAAGCAATTGTTTCAGCATTACGTGTCACTACCAGACTGGCGCAGCAAGACATGATTCCTTTTCAGCATTCCACCATCTCAGTCAGTAATTGGTAAATAAGTCTCTTAATACAACCTCATATGTGCAAACGCAGCATATGTCTTTCAGTAACAGCAGAGGGTCCTTGTTCTGTATCCTCACAGGCTGCACTGCATGTGAGCTTGAAAATCTGTTTGTCACAGCATGATCCCCGTGATAAATACTTGACAATGAGCCCAGATTAATTTTTTTTAAATGTATCTAATGATGGTGGGGTTACAGGAGCTGGTATCATTTAAACAGCTGTCGTTCTCATGTAGTTGTCATTTACTTAAAATGCTTGCTGTTTGCTGAAGGTGATTTTAAGGGGGATACACAAACCCCCTCACTACCCCTACAGACAACACCACTATCCCCCTCGCCAGCTTCAACACCCCCCAAATCTCATATGCACAAAGGCAGACGCAATTATTTTCACATAGATAGAGGGAAATGTCATCAGGACTCTCCAAAAGCCTCCACATTCTGTTACCTCCTTTTCTGTTTTTTTTTTTTTCATTTCCATGATTTCCTTTATCAGTTAAGTCCGCTCTCAAGATCGTCTCCGGCAATTTCATTACAGTCAATTAGCCTTCGGAGAGAGAGTGAAGCAGACAAGAGTATTGTAGTCAGTGAGGGAGCATCAGAAGAACAACATGCATCTCAGCCCGTGCATACCAAACAGTGACAGCAGGAGTCTGCTGGCCAAAAGGCCCCTCAGACTAGCTGAGGACATTTACCTCTCTCAAGCCTAATAATGTTTGTGAGACACTCAGTGGGGAACGGGCCGACACACCGCTGGGTCTTTATGCCCTCACGTATTTAGAAAATAATAAAGCTTGTGATGGACATGTTGCTGACCACAAATGTAGCAGTTAAATCCCCTCCTCTGTTGAAGTAAGCATTTAGTTTTTATTTCTTTCTTTTTTTTTCTATATGAAAATGAAAGAGGCAATTTACAATATCAGAACAGTGAAATTCAGCTTTTTATAAAGAATAATATCTTGTAGATGTTAACTACTGTGTGCTACTATACAACAGAGTCTCAAGGCAATTCATGACATAGTTACTCAATTGAAAAACTAATGTATTTCTACTGGAGGTATATTTTATGCCCACACCAGATTTTATTCTGCCAGTCAGGACTTGGACAATAAATAATATAATAATAATAATAATAATAATAATGATGATGTTTCATGATGTGACAAACGCCGTGGTGAAGGTCATAGTTTGGGTTAAAATGATCACTTAAATGATAAAGTTACTAAAGTCACTTCCTTTAAGTTAACCAACCTTTCATCATAGCAACATTAAAACTATGGCAAAATTAAAACATGACACTCAGTTTGAAATGAGAAGCCAACAGCAAAGTCCACCCAACCCACCTCTTCCAAATCTGAAAAGGTGTACCTTATATAGACGTCATAGATGGTATTTACCAATCAAACGTGCTGTAGATACTTCCAATTGAAATACATTAGTTTAAAAAGTCATGCTAACTGTCACAAAAAAATTGGATGTATGTACGCAATTCTTTACTTTACTTTTTGTGACTATTTCACAAACTGTCATGAGACTGGGTTGTACTCACTTTACTAGTTAACACAAGAATGATTCAAACACCAAACAGCAAAAGCATGATGAGGTTTCATCGATCAGGGATCAGATAAATGCTACAGGGCCATGTTACACTTTCTGAATGACCGTGAGTTGAAAGCTCTGAGCAGCTTTTCCCCTCTTGTTTAATGTCACAGACAATAAGACGGTCATTTTCAGTTTAATTTCAGTGTCACTTCAGCTGCTGTTGTCACAGGGGACAGACAGGACTGACCCTGTGCAGGCTATTTCCACACATTGTTGACTTAGGTAGTTACACTTGGGAGGAGTAAAGATAACATCTTGGAGCCATGGATGCATTTACACCTTTAGAACAACTGGCTAGAATGTTCCTCCTGAGGTGATATGGACAGATTGGACAGTTTTGAATGCTTTGTAGATGCAGTTAGGGTAGATAGGTATCTGAGCTTTCCAAGACACATGAAGTGACTATGTTTAAACTAAGTTTAAATAATCTCAGGAACTCAGGAACTCAATTTTTTCCTGTTTCATTACTCCACTTATTGTTCCTCTTGCCAGTCATACAGAGTGAGGATAGGTGGAGATTGTAAGGTGGAGTTGAAGCACTTTTAACTTTAATTGGGACATTTCTGCCTACATTTCAACTGCACAGGCAGAAATATTGTCTGCTTATGCCCATTTGAACCTTAGAGTTGACTTTCAGTGTAGTCCCCCCACCTCTAACATTAGATCTTTAGTCTGAGCACGTTTACCGCAAATTTTACCTTTTCAAGGCGTCACATGTTGCGTGTCATAGTCCCCCAGCGTATTTTCTAGGACACGCTAATGTTGTTATAAAATCATTGTGCTGGTTTGTGTCTTCTCTGTGTGGTACATCAGGTATAACCAGGACATTTCCTTTGATGGTATCAACACATATAGCTAAGTCTCAGCTGGCTCTGCTCATACAGCAGATCAGCCAGACAGAACTCCTGGGGATCCACATGGGTTCTTCGGGGAATAACCAACATATGCCTGACTGTGCAGTTTACTGCAACATTACCTGTATTATGTGTTTGTATCCTTCTGCTCAGGCATTTGTGTACAATAACAGAATCAAGCTGTGTTCTATGCAGGGCACGGTTGAGATGAAAACATGTTAACAAGGTAGTCATTTTACAGAAATAAGAAGAACTTAAAAAAAAAAATAGTTTTGAGGTAAGGCTGGGCAATAAATCAATAGTATATTGATATTGTGATATTTTATGAATATCAGCTTTGATTCTGAATATTGTAATATGGTGATATGGAATAAGTGCTGTCTTTTCCTGCTTTTAAAGGCTGCATTACAGTAAAAAATGTAATCTGAACTTAACAGACTGCTCTATTATCTGTTTTTACTAGGGGTGTGATGATACACTCAGCTCACGAGACGAGACAAGATTGTAACTATATTTTTAAGAAAACTTCAATGAGGAAATACATGACTGTTTTTTTATTTAAAATTCACAAAATGGAAATTGAATTGAAATGTTTGAACTAATCAGCTTGTAATGAATCACTTTTTTCTACTTTCTAAATATATAATTATCATATGCAGTACGCAGCACTGTAAAAGGTTTCCCCATATAGATATTTTATAGATGGATCATTTTGGTATTTATGGTATTTATCCCAAATTATAACATATTGCTAATAAAAAAACACAGAAATAAAAGTAAATTGCACAAATCCCGTATCACATAAATACACAAGTAGAACAACATATAAATAGTGTTATAATTTGGTAGTGTGACTCATTTGACTTTTTGCATTATTAGGCTTCCATAGCTGCTGCTAGATTCCCTGCTCCTCCTACTTCAGGCTTTCAGTGTAGAGACCTGAGGTTAACCTACTGCTCCTCTCCTCATCTCATACTTCTGTGAGATCTCCTCAGCAGGTAGAAGCTACAACAAGGTTAATGATCCACACGTGACATTATAAAAAGAAGACATGACGTGCGAATGATCGATAGAAAACCGTTTTTTTTTTTTGGTGCGCCCCTTAATTATAGAAGAGAGTTGAAGAGAAATATCGTTGTGTTTCTTCTCGTCACACCCCTAGTTTTTACCCACTTACTCATTATATCCACATCACTTATGATTATTTATCAAAAATCTCATTGTGTTAATATTTTGTGAAAGCACAGATCGCCATCCCAAAATATTGTCAAAATACTGATATCGAGGTATCTGGTCAAAACTGTTGTGATATTTGATTCTGCCTGTATTGCCCAGCTCTAATTTGAGGCTGGGATCAGTGGGAGGGAAGTGTCGTAAAGCTTTGTTTGTAATAAACAGTGGAGGTTTAAAAGCATTTTTTAGTTTCTTAAGTTTAGTTATTTAGAGCCTTTTTAGAGGATGTAAAGCAGAAAGGTAGGCGGAACAGTTTTAATTTGAATTTGATTGATTTTCAGGTTTTTATTTTAGATGAAAGCCAATATATCTCGCTCCTCATATTGTAATTAATTAAAACAAAACTAATAAAACTTGAACATATTGCTAATAAGATCACTTTAAGATGTTACATCCGGGCCTTTGTCAGGCATGCGTTTGCAGAACAGTGATAAGGTACAACGCACATACTACAGTACATAATAAGTTTCTTTCATTTGCACCGTTTTGCCACACTTCCTGTTAATAACATACATTTCCTATTTTTAAAGGAAAATGTGGGTGGCAGACTGTGCTGCCTCGTGCTGTTGATCACCCACACAGCAGTCACAGGAGTAATATGTGGCCATAATGAAAGGATATATTATAAAAAGGCAAAAATCGGGCATGAAGGTTAGGATGACAACCTAGTGCATGGTATGTGTGTGTGAAGTGAGTCTGTCTGCTTGTGTGAATACAAAAGCTGAAGAAGGCAAAGTTGGTGGAAACATTGATATTAGATTCCTCCTACAGAGGTGATCTGAATTTTTTCAGGCACCTTGCTGAATTAGTTAGCATATCAATTAGAAAAAAAATATATACTTTCATGAAACAACCATACCTGCTCAATGTTTTAAGATATGGCATTTATATTAATATCCCCACAAGTAGACAGTGGTGCTGGCATAGAAATATGTGCTAATTAATGCACTAATCAGGTTAATGGTATGCTACAGTATGTTTTATTTACCATGACTATGATCACAGGTGTGCAGCCTAGAGAGATGAGAATGTGTTTAGTGGTTATGACGAGTGTAAAAAAAGCCCACATTAGATAGATCTTAAAGGTACTGACAATCTATTTTCAATCAGCTTTTTGTACTGTATAAATGATGGGAACATTACAAAATACAACACCAAACAGAATTTAGCAATATTGGAGTCAGAGTGTAGCAGCAGCTGTTTTGTTGTCAGGCTGCTGTCAATCAAAGCAGATCAAAGTACAAACACAGTCCTGAAGAGGCGGATTAGCTGAGAGTTAAACTGTTAATAAATTATACTTATGTGTATTTAAACTCAAGCTTTGATTGTTGCTTATTTGGTTATCAATATTTAATTTGTCCCCCGTCTGTATCTCTTACTCAAGCTTAATGTACCCATCCCTCCATGTGGACTACACCTTCCAGACTAAGTAATGTAATAATATAATAATCATAGTAATATCTTCTCACAGACCACATATATAAAGCTTTATGTGTGCCTTGCTCTCATTTTACTCTGTGAACACTCTAGGGCCGTTTCCACTGCAGGAACTTGGGGGTAATTTTACATGGCCGTGACCATTGGCGCGTGTCTCCATAGCAACAACCGCCCCTTAAGGATAATCTCGCAGAACTTTTACAGGGGCAAAATGAGTCCCTGCCCTGGGGTATGTACTCTGTGCAACCCTGAAAAATGATTGGGTGGGTCTTGAGGTTGACTCAGTGCTGATTGCGTATACTCAAAGCAGGATGTGACATCAACAGAAAGCGCCAAAATAAGCACCTATAAACTGTTTTTAGAGTGATTACATCACCTCCAGCTTAAAAAGTGTTAAATAAAATGTGGTCATTGATGGTTTTTGTGGTAATATAAGAGAATTTCAAACAGACCGGTCAAATTTGACTGTGAACACTTAACCCCTTACATACAGTTCTTTTAGCCAGACTTTTCCTAATGTGATCCACAGTATACAAAAATGGAAATAAAATGCATCTTTTCTTTTATATATGCAAATGCAGAGTTTAACCTGTGTTTATTTTCAGTCAAAAATCAGCATTCAAACATGTGACTGTATTCATTTTTCTATAAAATATTCTCCTGGACCATAAAATAGTGATTGTAAATGTATTTTTTCCACAAGATTAAAACATTTTTAATTCATGACTGAAGTGGAATTTATGAATGTAAATTGGTGTGGAGATGAATTATGAGTCAGAATACGAACAGTATGTAAGAGTTAAATAAGGGAGGAGTATGTTTGACGCAGCTTTCCTTGCACCAGACACAATATTTGCTTTGTCCTCTGTTTGTCCATCTGGTTAAACATCAGCAAACCAGCCAAGAAACCAGAAATTAGCCACAGTTGAAAGAACTGATGAGACATGACATCTTCACTTGCCCACGTGTCCAGAGGGCTGAAGCCAATGTGCTGACTGCAGTTTGATAAGTTCAGTGTGTTGAATTGGAGCAATTGGTTGTGGAATCTGCAACTTGCTTTTGACTCAACCCTTCTGGATGCACGATGACCTGGATGACTGAGAATCTTCACAGACATATTGAATTGAAGTAGTTTTCTCCGACCACTAGCGTTATCTGCATCCACTCAAAATGAAAACTGATTCATCAGAGCAGGTGCTTGACTGTAGCACACACACACCTCTCTCCTTCTCTCCCTATCTCCTCTCTCTCTTCTGGAAATGTCCACTCTGGGCTCTCTGTTTGTCTGTATACGCCACACTCGGCAGGTTTGATTTCTGAGATGAGTCACACTTCGGTATTGTGTTATTGTTTGCTAGAGGTAAATTTGTCTTGAGAGGGCCTGCAAACAGACCAAATGCAACATCTTCAAACAGCACTCGAGTTGTGATATCTGAAAAACCGTGAAATCACAAAAGCTGCTCATGTGTTCCATCCATTGCTGCTATTGAATGTGGGTACCATTTCCTTTATAAGGAATGCACAACTAAGTGAAGCCTTGAGAGCGTTCAAATTGACAGCAACGACAAATGATTGCCAAAATGTTTTATGGAAACACTTCCTGGACTGAGACAAGCTAACAAACCAAGGTGATAGCGTTGGATAAAAATCATTTTGTCCCAATTTAGCATGGAGCTCACCTGTGTAAGAAATGGAACAAACCCGTTTGGAGGAATGGTAACAATGTGTTTGTACCAATAAGCAGTGTTGTTTTGTGCTCCTTTTCCCCCGCTTAGCATTTCTGTAAAAAGGTGCCACTTCATTGGGTCTCAATAAGAGACAAGAGAGGCAAAAGAGACACGACACCACCCACCATCATCGCTGTCAACGCCACCACCCACTCCAGTTCTCTTCAAGAATATCCAGAATGTTCGCTGTTTCTTCTTCTTGTGCTCAGACAGATTATGTATCAAGTTTTTTAATTGATCCCTCTGGGTTGGGATTCTCACAGTACGGGGAGACGTAGGTACACAATGGACCACAATGAACCTCAATCCTTCGATGTCTAAGCAAACACAGTGTTTTGAATACCTAGCTCTAGGCGGCATTAATTGGTTTTGTATACTGGTGCCTTCCACACTGCAGAAGACGGGATGTTTTTTTACTGTTATTTGAGTAGTGTTAGCAGGGAGATGAGAGTGGGACACGATGTGTTTACATCCGTGATGGTACCCTGTGTACAAAGGGCCTTTTGGAGGATCCCTGTTATCGTTTGTGCATAAACTAAAACAAATACTGTACATTATTCAGATATGAAAAGATAATGAGCTCTGTACAAATTCCATTTTCAGTAATTCTTTTCTGTAAACATAAACACACACACACACACACACACACACACACACACACACACACACACACACACACACACACACACACACACACACACACACACACACACACACACACACACACTGCTGCATTCAGAAAGAAGCACTGAAAACAATGTTGGCATTGTAAAATCATCCATAAATCCATTTAGAAATCATATACAAAAGTCCAATTTTGGCTCATGAGATTTAGACTTTTTCTAAATATTAAGTATCAAGGTAAGTGCAGTGGGAACAGAAAGTGCCTCTATAGGCAAAAAACGTTCCATGGTGTTCCATGCATCTGCGGAAATGAAAACAAATAGGCTATAGCACAAGTTCATTATTCAGCCAGGTTCACCTTTATCTTCTTCTCAGTTTTCACCAGATTGGTTCAGTTCAAAATACAACTTGACTGATATTCTACAGATGTTATTCGTACGACATGGTCAGAAATTGAAGTCTGCATAGCACTTTGGGGACATAACAGGGGACAGGAAAATAACCCAGCTGATGTTAAGGACCATCTTAAAAGAGCATTTTGTCAACCCTTTTATACCGTCCTAAGACCCGAGCTTTTGTTTGATATGCATTTTTTATTTCTCTTTTCTATTTGGGCTTAATGGAACCTGATAAGTATAAAAACAAAGCATCATCTTTTGACATGATGTACTTTTAGACAAAAACAATGTTTGTCTGAATTTCCATAAAAACACAGCGTAAACACTGATCTGCGCATGTGTTGCATATTGATATCAGCTGGACCATGCAATATTTTCATGATGGGCATCAATATCTCGGGAACCCATTGGTCAATTTGGACGGTTCACACCTCTAATGAAATTGCACATCCTGTAGAAAGTAGTGCAGTGGGCTAAATCTGTCACAATGGCACAGTTAAACCACTAGATGGAGACAAAAAATGTGTGTTTGCATTAAGGACGACGAGGCTGGCTATCTGCAATTCATCCCCCATGCCATGTAAACAAATGGAAACTGGCTTGAATCGACTCAAACTGATCCAGACACATTGGAGTAGCTGTTACTAGGAATATTATGTGACCAGACACAACTTTTAACCATAAAAACAGCGAAGGTATGACATAATTTGTAGTTGTATATTTACAATGGGAAGTTTGTTTGGATTTTTCTTTGACAGTATATTCCGCGAGTGGGACAGTAATGTGAGTTACACTGCTGGAATCAGTGAAATCTCAGCTTTTATTTGATGTGTAGTTTGTGTGGATATCGTGAAATTAAAGATACGAGGATGCATTTGCTCAGTGTTTGACTTGTGTTTCCTTGAGCTGTAAATGGTTGTGCTGGCTCAATAGCTGAGCTTCTTCTGAACAAAATGGTGTGTCATATGACTATATTTGTGCTTGTTTAACTGCCCTGAGACGTTTTTCATTAATAAGGGGCGCTGTTGCCCCCGCGGACGGGGGCTGTCGGGCTTAAAGCGATGGTTCGGCGTAATTTCGACCTAGCGTCATATGCACCATGCGGTCTATCTAACCACCCGCTCCGCTTTTTCTTTTAATTTGGTCACAAACTGGTGTAGTTAGAGCCATCAGCCGAATTGTGTATCTCGTAAATTACTCCACTAATAATGCCTGGGTTGTTATTAAACTTCAGTAGTAACTACAGTAGTACAAATAGGGTATTTACTCATAAATCCATGCATTGGAAAGTTTGTAAGTACACCAGGAGGTTATTGAAATAAACAGTTACCTGATGGCTTTTACTCTGCTGCTACTGCTAAAGATGTAAACATCGTCGAAATCTCGCATGATCACTGAAATCCTGTGTGGTCGCGCGAGATCCCCGCACAGATCTCTATATGTGCTGTGCGGGGAGCTCACGCAACACTATTTGTACTACTGTAGAAGTTTGATAACAACCCAGGCATTATTAGTGGAGTAATTTACGAGATACACTGATAGGTCTGTTAGCGCCTGTACTAAGCCATTAGGCTGATGGCTCTAACTCCACCATTTTGCAACAAAATGAAAAAAAAAAGCGGAGTGGGTGATTAGATAGACCGCATGGTGCATATGATGCTAGGTTGAAATTCAGTGGAAGTGATGGAGGACAAAATCCACAGTGTGTCAACACAGTCAATTACAAGTAAATGTTAAGCTTATATTCAGCTTCAGCAGTCTGAGTTAGTCATATCAAGTGATATCTGACACATTTACAGTCTTTTTAGCATCAGATTCCCTCTTATTGTTTCCCTGTTGAGCTGTGGTGGAAGTATAGTAACAAAAAGACTTTGGTACTAAAAACACTAACGTTGAAACATAGAAGATGAAGATTTGACTCATTTGGACGACTGAAGCTTCATATTAGCTTCAGATCAACTTTTAAATCCATGTTTACACAGAAGGAGGACTGTGGATTTAGTCCTCCATCACTTTATGAAGGGATCTTCTAATGGTCAGTATGATCATAAAGAATGATTACAGCAAGAAAAAAAGGTTTCAATGTTCATTTTGGCTCCTGACTGTTGGTTTAAGACAGATTTGAACAATTGTGAATCTGTCCTTTGATGCAGGAAATGAAACAGACTAGACGACTCCATCAGCTTCTAGTGAGAGCCACGTCCAGCTTTCATCAAGATTCGAGTATAAGGCAATTTGTGGAAAGAGACTCAGAGCTCTGAATCATTTCCTCATGTTGTGTGATCTGTCTACAGCATGTGCAGAAGGGTATTTGTTCGTGGGTGAGAGTGCACGTGTGTGCGTGCTCTCTTTCCCCCCCCTGTATGACTCAACATCGGAGCCTTTAAACTCTCCATATCCCTCTAGGGTATTAAATGTCCTCATCCTTGTACCTTGACTCTCGGAGAGCTGATGATCTTCATTAGTGCCGTCCGGATAGAGGGCACGTGTCTCTGCAGACCTCTCATGTCCCGTCCTCGCACCGAGAAACCCAATCTGACAAATCCTCTTATAAATATATCATTCTCCCAGCATCCCAGCCCAGGCCCTGTCCTCATCAGACATTGATGCCTGATTCGTCCTTCCTTATTTGCACAAGGCATTGATCAGGTGCCACCACAGCCACCGCCGCCACCGTGAAACTAGGGCAGGCGCCGTGGATGAGCTGTAATAAATGATGAATATCCTTCACTGAGCATTTTTGCCAGGACCTGACACATGAGGTATGGCGATCAGAGTTAATATCGTCTACCCGGCATGCAGATGAGGGGTCAGGTTGCCATCCCATCAACTACAATAATTGAACTGTCGTCCAAAACTGCTGTATTCCCCAGTCCTCTGCTAGTATTCCCTTCTCTTATATATTTCATGAAATTTTCATCAGCTCAAGCAGGGAGTTATTTCCTGTCTTCATTTACTCAGCTAACTTGAACGGTGTTGAAGACTCCGTTGACAGCGAACAAGATCTACAGCCATGTTTTATCAGATGAAAGCGGCACGTTGATGAAAAAGCAGTTCAAGTTAGATCAAGGCACTCAACCTTTAATGCGGGCAAATGACAGCCCACCTGTTTTTTAGGCGCTTCCTGCCGTTTAAACCCAATTCTGCTGCTCGGTTACTGATGCCTCACACAGATCACGACTGTTCTATATTGTGGGATCTGAGCGTGGATGACACCTCAAGGTAACAGATTCACTAGCTGCTGTGGTAGATCAATTTAGTGTGATAACATCAGGATGCCAAGGCAGAATGTGAATTCCCCCTGAAAAATATTCAATGTGAAGGAATTGTATTTCAGTTCAGGTAAAAGGGAGGCAGTGTAGCGGCACTATCCTCCTCTCTGTACTACATGCTGTACCTTTAAATCAAAACATTTCTGAGGGTGTGGTTGTTAAACTATAGATTAACCCTTACATACTGTTTATATCCTACATCCTCACAGTATGTTGCGGGTCAGGAATCCCCTCATAAAAAGTGTCTATACCAAATGTTGAAGCACAGATGTGTTTAGAAAGCATCAATAGTGGATCTGACTGATCAATAAATGTGATTAAACCTTGATTCATGTTTCAGAGAGCAGAGAGAGTGTATTTTTTTAGCTTTTACACCACTAAAAATCTCCTATCACACAATATCATGTCCTATTTTACCTAAGACATGAAAATATAACATAGTAATAATGATGGAAATGTATTTTATGGAAAGTGAAAATGACAAGAACTTTATGGAAGTGTGGGGTTTATTGTATAACCATTAGAGCCATCAGTCTTCACTGCTACATCATAATAAGAAATCCTCATAACTACTATCTTATTAAAACTATGAACTATTTTCACTAAAACAATATAGTGACTTTTGACAGTTTCTGATCAGATTCATGTTGTATTGTACACTGAGGTCAGAGGTCAACATTGCTGCAACTTGTTTTCATTTTCTTGTTTGTGAAATCATACAATATGTAGTGTTTGATTGTAACATTGAAACCTTCTCTCAGAAAGCTACACTACATAAAAACCTCTTCTTTCAAGCTACCAGAGGTTAAAAAACTAACAAAGCATAAATATATCATGAGAACATAATTCCTCTTTGTTTACTGTCTACTTTTGAAAGACATTAACAGTCCAAGAGGCATCGTTAGAAACCCACAGTACTTCTAAAGCTGCTGAAGGTTGATAAAAATGTATTTATTGCGCATAAACAGTGTTTTGTAGTCAAAGTTTATATCAGACCTTTAATGTCTGATTGTGTTGCAGGTTGCTTAGAGGAGTCCTTTTATATATCTCACATTCTAATGCACATGTATGAACCATTCTTTAACTTCGTTTAATAACAAAACACTGAATGCACATGAATGATATGCTGCAGTTATGCAACTCATACCTCAAAAGCTCTAAAGACAAAAGAAAAAAAAGATCTTTTCATCAGCGATTTGACTTTTTATACACAAGTGCTGTCAAATGTTCCAGCACAAAATGAAGTTCTGTTTAATTTTAAAATGACTTTTATTTCATTACTGAGCGCATTCACCTGAGACCGTAGAGAGAAGAAAAAGCAAAATCAAGGTGAACTTTAAAGCGTGTATTCTTTCCTGATGTTCCATAATGAGAATAAACCTTGGGATTTAACTTCATGAAAAAAAGAAAAAAAAAAAGCTTTATCAAACTTCGAAGGTAAGCTATGTTTGAGTGCTCCTATTCATCTCACAACTGTTTACTTATAACTCTGTGCTCTTCTGATATCAACCTCTCTAGTGGATAATAGACATTATCACAGTCTCTTAGAAATCACACAAATGAGAACAGTTATTATGTGGATAAATCAAATGAGGAAAATTAGGACGCGGGTGCACACCGAAACACTGAGTGGGAGAAAATAAATGCCACATGTGAAGCATAGACTGCCAGACAGAGGAGCGCAAGGTAAACACTCAGAGGGAGAGCTCTTCACATGGGGAGTAGTGTTTGAGAGGTGTAGTATCCACCGAGCCCCTCGCTGAACTTGACCACAATTACAGGTCATGTAATCACCCGAAGGTGGCAGTGGGCAGATTTCCATAGAAAGCGGTGGAGAAAGGAAGGGAGAGAGAGAGAGAGAGAAAGAGCGGTGATTAAACAGAAAGAAATATGCCTTCACATAAACATGTAATAAGTCATTTTAATGTCCACAGCCAGCAGTTTTCTTGACATCCCCCAGCTCTCTGCTTATTTCCATTAATCCTCGGCCCTCAGCCTGAAAAAACATCCAGGATGCTTCAGCTGCCATCTGCTCATATTGGCTAATAAAAGCAACACCATCAAACTGTTAAATTATGCCTTTTTATGATTATGATGGGGAGACTCTAATTATTTCTGTAGACAGCTCTCTGGTGGACTCTCACTCTGCCTCTTCTTTTATATGAATTACTATTATTTTTCTGCCTTTTACATCTCCTTGTCCATCTTTTTTTTTTTTTTAACGCTGTCTTTACAAGAGGTGAGACCTGTATCGCCAGAAGTCTATTGTTAAAGTTAAAGCCTTGTAAATTTCATTACTTAGTCTACTAGTTGGTTTTTTGCTTTGAGATCATCTCTCACAATGACAACACCGTTCTAAAATGTCCTGTAACAGCCGTAGGGTGAAATACGAAGCTGTTTACTTCACCCTGATGTTGATGCAGATGTGAAGTAGCTACAATATTTCTGTCAGAAGTTTCTTTAAGTGGATATAGTGCAAAGACTATATTCAGGAGAAATGTCAGCATGATAGATGTCCTCAGTCCGTCATTAAAAGACTTCAAAACTTGGCTGGGTCCCAAGGCTGGGTGATGTGTCTCCATGGCGCCAAGCGGAGCCGCCCACAATACCCCAGCAACCAGTCAGGGTAGAAGATGGATGCGAGTGTTGTATAGAGCAAAACCAGTGTGTGTGTGTGTATGTGTGTGAGAGAGAGAGAGAGAGACTGTGTGTGTGAGGGGGGGTGGTCAGTCCAGGTCTAGGCTGCCCACAGCTTTTGTATGTCTGTCTCATTTCACAATTCATCAGCCGAGCGTGACTGTCAGGCGAGCCTTCAGCTCCAGCGATCCATCAGGTCCTGTCACCCAGCCATCACAACTGAGAGATGAGGGGCCAGGCATTCGAATTCCATTAGCCCCATCAGCCCAGCTATACAGCCAGGCAGCCCAGCCAGCCAGCCAGCACCTTGTTCGGGACTCAAAGAGATAATAAAACCGTATCAGCGAATCAGAAACAGGTCCCATCTTCCTCCAGCCGCCGCCACTCCCTCCGACTTCCCGCGGGATATGATGCTGTATTATAGCCGCGTTGACTGACATTACTTTTCTCTTCTCTCCTTTGACAATTTTCCCCCCTAAATGACATATTTGTGCTTTTTCCAACTCCCTTTCCCCTTCTCATCAGCTTCTTTCCTTTCTATCTGAACAAAGAAATAAAACATTTAAAAAAAAAGACATTGTGGTTTCACAGACATCAGCGTAACAGTCAGCTGCACTCTGACACCGGCACTGTGATGACTATGTCTGTAATCATGAGCACATATGAGAGCTTTGAGTCCTGTGGAATAGGGTCAGGAGGTCTTGGCTGACACTATTTAGTCTAATAGCTGATGCTTCGATATAAACATATAAACTATACATGATGGAATATCACTATAAAATAAAGGTTTACAATATAATATAGCAAAGTATGCAAAAATAAAATGATCAGACTTATGCTATTAACCAAATGTGTTTCCTAATCATTAATTTGCATAGTAGAATATATAAATAGCATACAGAGATACAAATATAAGCGTATGGATGTTATTTTTCTCATATTAGAAAAAAAAGTATACCAGGTTTGCCAGCTCTGTGAGGCAGGATAACCCGTCACTCCTATTTAATCACAGGGAAATGGATCAACAGATTTTAATTGAAGGTGGCAGAACAGGACAACATCTCATGTATGACCCCTTAGTAACAGTTTGAAAGTGTTCAGTGAGTCTTTTTTATATTTGGAGGTTAAATGAGAAAGCAGGATATGTGTGTATGGCAGGAATCTCCTTTAGAATTAAGTTCATTCACGTATAAGATTGTATGGAACTCCATCCATGCTTTAATGATCGAAAATGATGGAAGTCAAACCTGGTTTCTTATCAAATGTAAAATATAGTGGAGCGCCCTCCAGTGGTTACAGTGTATATCATATACCTGCAAAGTCCCTGGTTTGAGTCTGGGACCTTTGTGCAGGTCATACCCATCTCTCTCTCTCCCCTTGTTTCCTGTGAGCTTCTCTGCCAACAACTGTCCAATAAAGACAAAAAAAGCCCCAAAAATAATATAAAAAGTCAAATATACTGAATTATATGTGTATTGAATTTCTTATAATGTGTGTTTGTGTACCACATGAGAAAACATGTGCTTGTAATAACTGTAAAGGTAAGGTACTGAAGGCCTTTGGATGTGATGAACTAATTATTCATTTGAGGGAATATAAAGATGTAGTTTACAGAATAACTTTTAAAAATGAATGAAACCTTTACCTGAAATGATCTTACTGAGGACAACCAACCCTCACTTTTCAAAAAGTAACTTTTATCTAATATGTGACTTTGACCCACATACTATTTTGCTCTACTCTCCATTGTGCCCCTGTACATTGATCCAAGTAAGAGTATACCCTCCCATATTACCAACAATACCCAGAGTGACAGGATTATGTGCTGTCACGCTGCCTTCTCTTTCTTTAGCCGAGCTCCAGTATTTTTCAGAGCACCCCGGGTTTTTTAGTAGGTACAGAAGATGAGCAATGTTGTCTCATCTCCAGCATTGGCATCATTGCCTTTCTCCTTAATCCTTCAGGCAGTCAATTTGCAGCCAGTGAAGTGTGAAGCTCTATAATGATGGGTTATTGACCCGTTTGCTGTTTGGCGACGAGGACAGAGGCAAACTGAAAGGATGGTTCCTGTTTTTTTCTCCATGTGATATTTAGATGGCACTTTGGTGCAGAGGATAATGTAACTGAAATTGATAGTTTGGTTGTCTGATAATGGCCGTGCACGTCTGCCAGCAGTAATGCTGAATGAATTTAGTGTATCGATATGCGATTCTATCATCTTCTCTTACATTTTGGGTTAAAACATATTCTCCCAGCAATTCAGGACCGTGTTGTTGATTCATGTAATTTAAAAAGGAATTATAGATTAGTTCCCTTTCATATTCACCCTGTAGCTTCCAGCTGACTTTACACAAGTTAAACACACCACAAACAAACGCGGTAATTTACCCTGGTTATGTGCTTGAAATGATTCTGTAATTAAATTTGCAGATCATAAATAAAGATGCATTTGTAGAATAGTAATATCTGAAGATGCCTAATCAAAAAGCAATACTGCATTCCAGTCCAGTGTAAGAACACAATCTAACACAGCCAAAAAGCTTCTAGTCTGTGATACAATTTTTTTTTTCCCCTTTATTTTAAAAGATGTTGCTAACATTTTTCTCTATAACTATTATTGTGTTTCCTTCCATTAGAATTCGTCATGCACTTAAAAGACAACAGCTTTCATTTATATGGCAGGACACACAGGACACAGGACACACAGGACAGACAGATATTAAAATTTTTGGAGTTTTACTCCATAACCATTAAAGTGTTGCTAGCCGCATGAAGTACAGATTTGGTGCTCATGTCTCTATTTTGTCCAATGTCAATCCTATCCAAAAAAAAAAAGTCCAATTTATTTTGTGCATTTGGCATAGCTCATGTAGGAGAAATGACATCATATGGCTTTCCTAGAGAGCAAGTTTTTCAGCCGTCTCTGTTTTTCTCTCTCTTTGTGTCTCTCTTTCCATCTCTCACTGCTTCCCATGAGGTTCTAGTGGTTATCTATCTTGACATGAGGGAGGGGAAGCCTCAGGGTAACGCTTGACAGGGATTCCTCTCCATGATTCCTGGCAGCTCTTTCCATTCCCCCCGCTGTCACTGTAGGGGAATATAAGGGAGTCATAAAAGAATGCTGTCATGTCACTGTCACAAACACTGTATGGAACTGAGATGTCCGGCACCAGTGTCGACTGTGAGCTGCAGAAATGTGTTTTGTGTGTGTGTGTGTGCGAAGCTGCATGGCTTTGTGTGTTGCAGTACGGGCAAAGAGAAGATGTCATTCTGTGTTTACCTGTCAGGTTGAGTTTTCATGTGAAGGCATCGTTCTAGCATTGGCGTGTTCTGGGATAAAGTCCACATATACCCACACAGTACATTATCAAAATGTCACATATTTTCATAAATATTTTCATGTCTGTCTTGTTAATTTGAAAAGATACTTAAGAGTCTTATTGGGCTGTAGTTTTAGCCATTTTAATTGGGTTATGAAAGTGGGAAAACGCCTACACTGTGCCAATAAAATCCAACATGGCAAGAAATACAAGCAGCCAGAAAACCAGAAATGTTGTAAACAAACTACCTGAGTGCCAGACTCAGGTAGTTTTGACTCTTGCTTTCAACAATATTTGTGCACAGCAAATATGGTATGCTTAAATCTGGGGAGGAATTTGTAGTTATGATTAGTAAGAAGGCAAATGTTAATTTGCAGGTGTGTGATTGGACGCAAACTCTGCTGTCCTGCATGAATATCTAACAAGCTACACACCTATCCATCCTCCTGACTTCTATACCGTTACTTTCCACTTCACTACATACAATATAGTGTTAAATATACAATGCAGTGACTGTAGATAGAAAATGGGCTAACATGAGACAATAGTTTAGCCAGATTTTTTAAACCATTGATTTTGTTGAGTGTACTTAAAAATCTCATTGCATTGAAACTACAGTATGTATCACTAGCTCAAAGCTTGAAATTCTGTAAACTGTGATGGAGGAGTTAATAGTAAGGTAAACTTTATTGATCCCTCTAGGTGGAAATTCAAAATTGACACAACAGTATCCTTGAAATGGTAAAGTGATAAAAAAAAAATAAAAATAAAATAAAATATACAATAAACAATTTAAAAAATAATCTGTAATTATATAATTCCACAATATACATACATTCCTTATACAAGTGTGCAATGTTCCTCCTGGGATTACCCAGTAAACAGCCTCAGTCTTATTCGTGGGAGTGGGAGCTACTGGGAGCTGTGGTGTTGTGCTTTGTGCTGGGTTTTATTTTTGTAGCGATACTGCCACGTTTCAAGAGCTGAGCAGTGAAGTTGTCACTGGGTGCAGTGTTGTCAGTGCCAATACGACTGATACCCAAGATGTAATCAACCAGAATGACACACTTTAATACTGACAGCTTCTATAGCCTCAGACTGGTTAGTGGCTTTTAAAGATCTTTGGCAACAGCCTGAGCCATTGTTGGTCAATCCAGTTTTCTTTGTACAAAGAAACTGGTTCAATGTTAAAATAAGTCTGGACCAGTTCAGTTGAACATATCAAGATCATGCCATCAAAACAGGAAGCTCTCAAGAAAAAGCCAATTCAACGGTTAATCACTGTTTGACCTATTCATATTTAAGGGGGCAAAGCTAAACCACCCTTTACTTAGAGCAACCCAAGTGTCCAATGGTGAGCCAGTGGACCTCGAGGAGTCGTGAATAAAACATGATGTGTACGTGGTGATCATAGGCAAAAATGTCACGAGGCAGACAATCCACAGCCCACTGAGCCATATGGCGTTTCTCATTCCATAATTGAATAGTTGTTTGAAATCAGAATTCCAAGCACAACAAGCTACAGGGTACTGATGGATTCGGCAGTGGCTGTGGTCTATGTAGACATGAGGAATTTCTGATTTAAAGTGGGAGATTGTAATGAGGAGCTGTTATGTAAATGTTGAACAAAGGCACCGTGCCTCAGGGCTCTTTCTTTCATGTAACAGAATGGTTTTACAGTAATTACGGTTGAATAGTGGAACAAAGTGATCTGCTATTGGCAAAACAGGAAAAGAGCAAATGTCATGGAGTATTAATATGTTAATCTAGCATTTTTTTTGGAATGGAGGAGTGAGACATAATCTCGTTTCCAAAGCCAAAAGTGAAATCATTCAAAGCACACTGTGTACTGTATTATTTCTAGCAGCGTTTAACATGGTGAAAGATGCATTACAGAAGGTAGAAGTCTATTTCAAGAAACTGAATGAGATCTTCACATTTCACTCCGTCTACGCTTGCTACTGAGTGTCGTAATTAAACCTTTTTAAATGCAGCCTTTTTGCAGCAGCGTGCTTCTTTTTTCTTCAGGGCCCGACACTCAGCTTAATGATGAGGTAATAAACCTCAGCATCGCATCCATCTGTCCTTACCCTTCTGCACTTAGTCCCGCTGACCTTTGCAGCTCCAGGAGTTGTTACTTAGTGCAGGTGACTTTCCTCTGCATGGCTGCTCTCAGCCATCTATTGCAGCGGCGGCAGCAACAGCCCCTGATGACTTTCTGACATACAAGAAGTTCTTCATCTGCGAAATGGCCGCCTGTGTTGCTATGCACCTTGAATTTATAATTCTCTCTCTGTGTCACCTTGACTTAGCCACCTCCATTCTGCAGATCGTCTAATAACCACGTACGGGGGGGGGTGGAAGGGGGGAACTGTTTCATGTAAATGTGCTCCTGCTCCTGAGCTTAGATGACAGAGGAAGAGGCAGGACTGGTATCTATCAGCGGCGGGAAACCTTTACCAAGGAAAGAACATCAGATTCAATTAGTGTGGCAGCGGCTGTGGTGTCGGGATGTGTCTGGAGGGGACAAACGTTCACCCCGGCCCCCTCTGATCCATCAGGGATCCAAGGCTTACCATGCTCAACCACCTTGTAACGTGTACTGGGCCACATCTCCCATGCTGATGACATATTTTTTCTTTGATCTCTTCAAAGAAACCCTCAACACATCCCCCACTATGCAACAGATTCAAATGGTTTTCAGTAAAGTAGATGAAAAAAAGTGAGTATAAGCCTGCAAAATGTTTTTAGAAAACAGTAAAAATGATGAGAAGATTTAACACAAGGGTTAAACAGGTTCTCGCTAAACAGAGTAACACATATTGAATTGTTGAACACCTCTTCCCTCCCTCCTCCTCTTCACTGACAGTGCTGTCAGGGGTCATGCCACCTCCATGACTTGGATCAGCTCAGAAAACTCCAGTCTGATTATGATACACAGCTGCAGGGGTGTCGGACGTCACCTTGGGCTGACTTTGTTTTTGGATCCATTGCAGAGATTGCACATGACTTCATATTTTTAATTGAGCAGCACCATGACCTCACCCACCCTGCTGGAAATGCCAGGAGCCAGCAAAGCAGGGAGAGAGAAATAAATTGGGCCAAGGTTATGGGAAAAGGGGCATGTATTTAGCGTATTGAGGATGTGGAGAAAAAAAAAAAAAAGAAAGATAGAAAGGAATTCGGAAGAAGTGCCCGTCTTCCTTTTTGCGACTACGAGTAATAACAGGTGGATGTTATGTGTGCTGTGTCGTTGAGCTTTGACAGGCAGAGCTAGTTTCCTTGTCAAACATGAATTGCGGTGTCTTTCTCTCCTCTAAAGCTAGAAAATAAAAAGGCCGTCGTCGGGTATCAGTTGCAGTACCCAGAGGTAGATACACTGAGGTTTATGCATTATTACTGCTGGGGACAGCGAGGAGAGCTTGTTATCTCTGCAACATGTGTGACCTCCCCCAGGAAATTCACCCTGTAATGACTACTGATGATGTGTACGTTTGGGGTATTGAAATGCATCCTTGATAGCTCAGCACATGTATGCCAAATTACTGGCCGACTAAATCCTTTCCCCCCCCTTTCCTCTCTCCCTCATTTAATGCAAAATGGCTTGAGCTTATTGGTTTTTGGAGGAATTTTAAGTCTTGGGTAATGAGTAATTTAGTGAGTATATGTTAGTGAGCTTTAAATATCTTCTGGAAGGGTGTTTGGAGGAGGACGATGGCTCCAGTTCCCACTGCATATTTCTTATTCCTGTGTTATTTTAATAAGTTCTTTGCAGAATCATATTTGCATATCATGCACGCTTACTCAAACATGACATGGATACCTGTAACTCTTTGTAATGTCATTTTAATTGCGCTGCCCTTGGACTGTGTCATTAGTCCTTGTCAAGCAGATAATCATGATGTTGATATGCTCATAGTTACAACCATTATGAAGTATAATGGCTCATTTGGCTCTCATCATTTCCCATCTACTGAGATTAAGTGGTTGCCCCATGCAGTGAAATTCATAGGCTAGTAGAGTAGTAAAGAACACTGGCATGCAGTGTGCCGTGCCACGCTGAATTCTGAAGCGAGCATGGTTAACCCTCCTGTTGTCCTAGAGGAAGGAAGGGGGATGGAGGAAGGAAAGGAGGGAGGAAGGAAGAAGGAAAGAGGAAGGGAGGAAGGAAGGAAGGAAGGAATGAAGGAAGGAAGGAACGAAAGAAGGAGGGAGGGAGGAAGGAAGGATAGAAGGAAGGAAGAAAGGGGGATGGAGGAAGGAAAGAAGGAAGGGAGGAAAGAGAGAGGAAGGAAAGGAAGAAGGAAGGGAGGGAGAGAAGAAGGAAAGGAAGAAAGAAAGGGGGATGGAGGAAGGAAAGAAGGAAGGGAGGAAAGAAGGAGGTAGGGAGGAAGGAATGATAGAAGGAAGGAATAAAGGGGGATGGAGGAAGGAAAGAAGGAAGGAATGAAAAAAGGAGGAAGGGAGGAAGGAAGAAAGTGGGATGGAGGAAGGAAAGAAGGAAGGGAGGAAAGAGAGAGGAAGGAAGGAGGGAGGAAGGAAGGAAGGGAGGGAGGAAAGAAGGAACAGTCAAAACAGACGGGGTCAATTTGACCCAGGAGGACGACAGGAGGGTTAAGAATTTGATATTACATTATATTATGTGTTTTTGACTCCTTCCTGATGTGTCTATGTGTGCTGGGGTTGTTATAATTCTCAGCCTGTACGTAACATGGGAATACCTCATTGCTACTCTACAAAGACTGTGTGTCTAACTTCCATTCTGAATTATCAGTGCTTACAGTAGATTCTACATGATGAACTCTTTATATCTGCTGAATTTTTCTAATTTTCTATGTATGAACTCTCTAGTAACCTTTGAAAAAATCATTCTCAAGGCCATTTCCAAATGGTATATCCAGTTCCAGCGGGTTATTAAAAGTTGTTAATTCATTTCACCATTATCAGGCTTTCTCACAGCTTTAATTATGGGCACAGGTCTGCAGAATAATACTCCAGCAGACAAAGAATAGGGTCCATTCAGCAACTGAATGTGGCCACGTGGTGAGCTGAGTGAATGAGAACGGAAAGACCCGCATTGAAATGAATCAAAGTAGGCATTGTACTTTTTTTTTTTTTTTTACACTTTAAAAAAAAAAGTGAAATGAAATTAACAAAGAACAATCAAAGGCGAGGCTCAAATAGAAGCAGAGTTTAAAGGCTCAATTGTTCATGTGCAGCAGTACTTCATGGTGGACTCAAGCAGACACAGACATGGCTGGAACTTACCAATGTAATGCAGTGTTGAATGTTAAATGTCATTCAGGGTACCACTGTATAATAAGTCCATGTGAATGGTTTATAATTGGCTTGTTCAATCATCAATAAGCTGTTATAACTCATTGGCATCAGGCAGCATGTTTGGTTTCCATTGTTTGTTGAGTGGATTCTCTCCATGTTGCTTAGCATCCAATTATAAGCATTTATTTACAAGCCTTATTGTAAAGTGTAAAACATATCATCATGCACTCTTAACCCTCCATCGGTCATACCAAGAAATGGTATTCAAAAATGATTTCTTTGCTTTTCCTACCTCTTTTGGGCCATGACTATTTTTTTCTTATTGACCCTACGTTTAATGTTTTACAGCCCTCTACCAAATGGTAAAACATATTAGGGACTCATTCTGTTCAATAAACCCTCTGACAGTGTGACAAGATGACAAGATTAAACTCAACTTCAAAAATGTCTCCAGCAGGATCTCTCATGTCAGCAATGATTTCTTTGTTGGTTGTAGCATGGCCTGTATCTATAGCAACCATAAGGCAATCTGATGGTCTTTTTGTGCATTATATGCCTCATACAAGTGGTAAAGATTGACCAAAAAGTTTGGGTTAAATAGATTTTGTTTTTTGACCAGATATCATGACAAAAGGTGACCAAACGGTTGAGCAGACTTACAAAGAGTTAAACCTTATTTCTAACTTGTTGCATGTTTGTGTGTGACTTCATCAGGCTTCCTTTTTAGCAGTTATAAATATCTATAACTCGTAAATGAATGTTCATAATTAGATGGCGCTAGGATTAGATCCGCTGACTATCAAAAATCTGATTTAACACAGATGGATACAAATGCAGTAGTATGGCCTACCGTCATCTTGCCAAATAGTGACCCTGTGTTGATGTATGGGAAATAAGGTTATAACTGATTTACAACTGTTAATTAATGGTTTACGAAGTCAATCTAATCAATTCAACACAACCATTTATAAATCCTTTATAAGAGTAGTCTTATTGTAAAGTGGAACCTCATTCAGTTGTGAGCAGCAGCATTTTCTCTTATTCTTATGGACACAGCTACTGTATATTAACCACTGGGGATATGCTCTGACTATTAGACCTATGCCTCATACTAGCACTTAGTGTACAGTATGTTGGGTGTAGGATTCATGCTACCATCATAATAGAGGCTCCATTTGTGACCTCAGCACTCAGTATGTTCAACTGTGTTTTTTCTCCCCTATGTTAAGTTCAGAGGAAAAGTCAAAATGTTATATTTTACCAGCAATCCAGCAATAAAATGTGTGCCTGGGGCCAAAGCAGCTGTTTAAATCTAACATTTGCACAGACTGTGCAGACCGCCATTGCCTTGACCTGCAATAGCAAGCGCGGGAAAAGCAGTGAAGAGAAGTAGAACAGAGCCACCCAGCCTATGAAGATGGTGGATTTAAAGACTGATCTGGCATCAGGCAAATATTTCATCATTATGTGTGCAGACAGTAGACATCTGAGATTATGAAAATATCTTTGAGGGAGCAACTCGCTGTGAATAACAGGTAAAAACTAATGCTTTGATTTTCTTTCCAAAGTTTGTCCATGCTCAAACAAACCTAGCTTCAATTCAAACAATGTGCAAACATACAATTAGTGTTATCTCAAACAGCACAGTGCTGTGTGTGGTTAAGTCTTTTCGTTTTGTTTGTGATCAATCAAAAATGTTATAAAAAATGTATATTGTGTGCTAAAATGCTAGCATAGATTGTTAATCCATCCGGATGATGTTGGTGCCTATGGAGTTTTAGATTATAGTTATTCGATGGCTTAACTTCTGTAAAAGTTGATTTGCTGTAAGCAGCTTTTTTTTTGCGCTGTGAAAGATGGATTTTCTCCATCTGTTGAGGTTTTCAGCCCTTCCATCCTTTGTGCATTTTGGGTTGACATCAGACATATTGTCAGAACCAGAATGGCTGTGCACCAGGCTCTGCTGGCCGTGCATCACCAGTGTGTCCATATCTTAGGGCAGATAGTTGGAAGAACACTCCAGGATTGTTGCCCCCTCGCTGTCTGGCCACCTCTTTCTCTCTCTTGTTGCGAGCAAATTTGTGTCACATTTTTTCCGCCAAATCGAGCTCGCTTCAAAGAGAAAAACTGACGTGTTTATTTGCCAAATGCTTCAGAAAAATTCCATTTCAAGAAAAAGCAATTATATAGCGGGAGTATCTACAGCGCAGCTTCGGCCCTCTAGCTCCAAAAGTGAACCGAATCATTTCTTCTCCAAATGCTCAGTGGAGAATATTGAGCGAGATAGCTTTCCTATGCTGCATTTCTTCAACAACATTAATGTCTTGTTTCTCCAGGTAACACAGTGGGGGGGCTATTGGTCCGGCAATTGTTGCGCTTGAATAAGTGAAAGTCTTGGTGAGGTTTTTATTGCAGTGAGAATTAGCTTCATCCTTGTTGGGAGATAGACGAGTATAGACCACACAGTTAATGTTAGCAATAACAGCAGGATGAGAAATAATGGAAGTTGTCTTGTTGAGCGAGGGTACCTGCAGACAAGCTCTCTCTATTTTAAATCGAGTTCAGCGAGTCTCAGCGAGGATGCTGCAGACCTGTGACCTGTGGTGTAGCCTGGTATTAATCTTGTATTAATCCTCCCTTTCCCTTCCACATTTCTGTTTCTCCTTTAACCCTTTAGAGTTTCTTGGGATACAAATGAAGATGGAGCAGTTTATTAGAGCAGGGTGTTATGCCAGTAGTTCATGTTAAAGGTGTCTCTTTAAATGAGTCTGTTCTTCCTGGAGGACTTTTGCATATTTTTTCTGATGCAAAAACTGACCTTTTCCCCAAGCGTACAGTATATGTCTTTAGGTTCCAAGAGCTCAATTTTCTCTGCTGCTCCACACAAAATATAGAATGAATAACCCCCGTTCCTCTCGTCTCGTCGTCCCCGTTGCCTTTGAGAAAAGAAAATATGTCCTGGCTTGGTGGAGCAGGAACAAGCACACGGCTCCTTCAGAGAGCACAGGTGTCATGCAACGGGAAACCACACGGATGCCCCCCCCGGGACAGCCGCGACTTTCTCCTATCTGACACACTCAGACCTAATTCTTCTTCTGCTTAACGAGCCAATTGATCATGCTGCCAACTTGTGCCGCCAGATCAATTCAAACAGAAGCAGGAAAGAGAAAAAAAAGTGAGGGTAACATTTCTCCCTGCTGGTGATATTTGAAGCTGCTTTTCAACAGCGGCTCAATAGAGCGGGACCAGCACTGCTGACCCCAGTGGCCTATGTTGGACTGTGGTATGAAAAGTGTCTGTGAGTGTGTGCGTGTATGTGTGTGTGTGTGTGTGTGTGTGTGTGTGTGTTACTGAGGAGGTGTCACAAGCAGGGGTGGATTTAATGATTTGGGGGCCCCATGCAAACTCTGCCCTGCTTTATTTTCACTCTTTCTTTAACTGGGAATGTTGGTATTGCCACATTAGTGATAGATGAAGTACTCATAACGTTTTACTCAAGTAAAACTATTAACACTGCACAGTAAAAATACTGTAAAAGGTCCTGCATTCAAACTTGTCCTTAACAGTGAAGCATGAAAGAGAGGTATTATCAGCACAACGCACTTACATTTACTTAACTTGTGTTCAGCATGGAGCTTTTTTATATTTCTTATATAACACAGGATAATTCAATCAATAATCATGCATCACATTTCATGTGTTATATTTTGTGAATATCTTATTGTGCATTATAACCAGTCAAGTAAATGTAGTAGTAAAGTGTTTTCCTCTGAAGTAGAACTATACACTTTCATAGTATAAAGTGCTTTCAGGGCCTTTTTTAAAGTTATTTTGTGGAACAATGAGTTAAAATAGTAGCATAATACAACATATTACACATCTAGACATCATAATGAATCTAATGCTGTTTGGGGCCCATTTAATTGGGGGCCCCAGGCAGTCACCTACCTTGCCTAATGGTAACGACCGCCCCTGGTCACAAGCCATCTTGCATTCATTTATGAACAAAACTAAATCTGCAGCAGTTGAAATCTCTGTGTTTTTATCATAAGGCCTATAATAGATTGTTTATTGTTTCTTTGCTGCATCTCTGTATGCTTAAAAACATCTGTCCATTCACACTGATCACAGGTCATTCCTTTCCGACACAATAATGCTGCAGTGTTGTACCAGCATTTCTGCTTTTAGCATCGAGGCCTTGAATGCTCTCAAATTGAGCTCATAGTCATTTCTGCTACTCAGTGAAAATGCACAGCCTTGACCAGAGCTTTACAATAAGTACACCTGCTGAATTCAGAACATCAGCATTTACTGTGTGTTCCACAAAAAAAAGAAAAAGCCAAGGTTGGCATGTCACCGTGAAGCTCTGTGATTTATCAGAATATAGTGGAATCCAGTGGGAGGTCAGGTGGACTTTTAGATGCTTTGTTTGAACCTTAAACACAGATATGTGCATGAAGCTTCACCTGCTCTCGCTGCCTTGCAGGGATCTAAAGACAGTCTCCTGAGATGCCACTTTTGGCACAAAAACCTGAAAAGGCATTTTTAATGAGGATTGATTTTGGTGCGCTCTTACATCCACAACTTTGCTTCACTTTACAATGCTGACAATGTGCATGTGTGCAAATCTGAGGTATTTGTCATTTAACTAAGATGCCTGCGTGTGTTTGTCCAGTCACTTATTGTTTGTTCAGTTAATTAATATGAAGGAGGTGAGGAGGAGGAGGAGGAGAGGCACAGGGAGGATTTGGGATGTATTTCACATTACAGAACACAAACAATATAGACTATAGACGGTCTCTGCAGCACAATAGATCTGTCTTTCACTGTCTTTATTTCAATAGAACTATTCAATCTAGCCTTTTATATATTATTTTATTATAAGTATACTATGTAATCTATACATTATAAACTCCTGTACTGTAAATTTGGGGAATTATCTCTGTAATTTATGTCATTGCATATTTTAAGTGTTTGAGCCTCTGAATTAACTTATACTAAAGAGATAGAACAATATGTTTGGATGTTTCAAATTAGTCAAATGATCTATTATATTGCTCATGTGGGAATGCTGGGTCTCTGAATTAACCCTTACATACTGTTTGGGTCAAATTTGACGCATTTTGACATTTGAAAACAATGAAAAAACAAAAATAATTTTGGCACATAGAGGATGTATGATGTGTAAAAACACCATGTGTGGTAGCTCCTGTCATCAGTGTATGAATGTGTGTGAATGAGTGAATGAGATGTAATGTAAAAGTGCTTTGAGTGGTCATAACGAGTAGAAAAGAGAAATATAATTTACCATATTTTGTTTTGTTTTTTGTTTATAGTTGTATGTTTGTTTGTTTGTTCCGTGTGTTAGTATGCATCGTGCTGGTCTGAGCACTAGCTTCCATGTGCCATCCATGGACATGTACCCACACATATGTGTTTTTACTCATTTTATTATTATCCTATCCCTGGTTGTCTTCTTAAGAACTGGCTAGGATGAAAATAAGCACACACAGCTGCCTCTGGCTTATACACAGCATCTTGTCTGTCAATTAATGAGCATTGTCCCTATCAAATAAAAAAATAAAAATATCAAATAAAATAAATAAATATGGGCTAATCAGACCAAAAAAGACAACAGTTGTGTTGGCCCACCAGGAAATTGCCCGATCTGCCAGATAGTCAGTCCACCCCTGTGTTCTAATGTCCTCTCTGCAGGTGTGGAAATCATGTTTAAACTGGCCTTATTCATCCCAACGATGGCAACCTCATTTTCCATCTCCATGTGTATATCTGACAGATATATCCCAGGGGAATAATGCACTTTGAAACTTTCATGCCAAGGTCTTCTATTGGGGACTCAGTGATATCTGACTAACCCTCATTAGCTTGGCCTTATTTCTAAGACTAATGCCCCTTTAGTGCTTTTAGCTTTTCTCTTCAACACCTAAAAAAGATCATTTCTTTGGGAGGAAACTGCTACAAACTGCACTCAATATCTTGCTAAATAAATGGTGACACAGTCTCTTTTTCTTTTTCAAGTGTTAGATCTGAGTGTAAGGACAAACCACTGTTCTCAGGCTGCAGCTGCTTTGCCATTCTGTGTGCCAGAAGTGAATTAACCGCTACCGTCACAAACATTCGAGTGCAGCGTTTGTTTGTGTCTTTGTTGCAGTCACTCTTGTTAGCTAGGACTATCGTTCTCTGCCAGAGGAAGTCTCTCACTCTCTGGTCTCCAAATCCTGAGTGCATGATCAACATCCTCCAGAGCAAGGTCAAAAGCCTGCATGTCTGTCTGAGTAGTGATTTGTTACATCATTTAACCCTTACATACTGTTCATATTCTACACCCTCACGTAATGTTCCGGGTCAATTTTGACCCAGTCTGAGAATCCTCTCATAAAAAGTGTCTATACCAAATGTTGAAGCACAGATGTGTTTAGAAAGCATCAATAGTGGATCTGACTGATCAATAAATGTGATTAAACCTTGATTCATGTTTCAGAGAGCAGAGAGAGTGTATTTTTTTTTTTAGCTTTTACACCACCAAATGTATTTTATGTAAAGTGAAAATGACAAGAACTTTATGGAAGTGTGGGGTTTATTGTATAACCATTAGAGCCATCAGTCTTCACTGCTACATCATAAAAATAAATCCTTATTAAAACTATGAACTATTCATTTAACATAAAGACATGTCAGTTGGTACGGCTTAAATTTGACCCAGAACAGTGGACAAACATTTGTAGCATCTATACAAAAGTATAATAACATTTTAAAACAATAATAAAAATTGTTTCATTTTCGTGCATTTTGGGCCACTTTATGAAAAGTCATCAAATTTCAGAGTAAAAGACATTTGGGGTGTTTTCACTGCTGTCGAATGTCAAAATGGGTCAAATTGGACCCAAACAGTATGTAAGGGTTAAATGATTTACACAAATGTGTATTTCTTAGCAGGAATCAAAATCACTGTGGGAGGGCAACGTATGCCTCCAACTGCCTTGATTGCTGTCTGAGAGCTGAGTGTTCATTTCCTCTGTCACTGCAGGTTAGATTAGTCTTTAATACTCACTGCTATTCCTTAGCAATCATCAGTGCCATTATCACGGGGGAGATGTGTTTATATTGTTGATGTGAAAATGTCTTCAAATGAGAGCTGATTGCCAACAGCTGACAGCTCGCTGCTTCAAATCAATGGAACGCAGGTAAAATGTTGGTTTCATGTTCGGTCTGGATCAATGAAGTAATGACAGGAAAAACTGCTAGCAGCTCTGTTAACGTATCAGACCGGTAATTACATGTTTGTTAAACTGCGAGGAAGTTTTTTAGCAGCACTCTACTGTTTTTTAGACTATTGTTTTATGTCTGCTGATAAAAGCAAACCTGCATGTCTTTTTGGAAGTGGCACTTTGCTTTTAACCTATATGAATTATGGCATCATTGTGCATTTCCTGTGACCTATTTATTGCCTTAAGTGGGCACTTGTGTCATTTTAAAAATCACTAACTCATTGTTCATGTGATCATTATAAACAAACACAGATGATTGCTGCAGCCTATTCTGCCTCTACAAAGCTTTTTTCTTCTTCTTCTTTTTTTTTTGTTGTGATGTCCCTCTTGGTTAAATATCATAAATCCCGCTGAATCGTTTAATGGCACTAAACCTGCTTCTTATACTGTAAATGGAGCTAAATCTGTGACAATTTATGGCACCAGCAGCTGGTGGAAGGTTTGGAAAATTGCTCGCAACATGAGTACAACGTCTACAATAAAAAGCTCCTCTTCAGAAAAGCCAAGGAGAACACATTTGACCTCAGAAGCAAAATCCTTTTTTTGAGACAGGAAGAGAAGCTCTTAGATGATGCAGAATGGTTAAGAGCATGAGAGAAAGAGAAGGAAAAAAGGACAGAAAACAAATGCAGAATAGACATACCGCCACATTAGACGACACTATGAAAATGTAAACTTGGCTGCCCTCACTATTTTCAGGCAGTGATGTGAAGACTATTAAGAGACTGCAGAAGAGAGGAGCAGCGGCTTTAGCATGAACTGTAACAGCTTGAGCAAACCCTCCACAGAGAAAACTAGACTAACCATTACTGGATTTCTCTCACCACTTTGATTCTTTATACCAAAGGAAAGCAGAGGCTGGCCAGGCCTTAGTAGAACAACAACCTTAGTATCTGTTCTGTATCTCTGTTTTTTTTTTTTTTTCATTTGACACTGCAAAAGTTATAACCCAATGTATGCAGCAAAGCAATGATAGAAAAAAAAACTAATAATGTGAAGATTTTTATGCTCTCTTGAATATTTATTATAGGTCTCATGGTAAAAACCAGATAGACTGTAGCTGCAGATTAACCATTGTTCATAAATGAAAGCAAGATGGCTAATCATCCTCATCAGCAACAGAACACCCCCATTACCCCTACTAACCCCCCCCCAATCCTCAAATTAATTAATGAGCATTAGTACGCTTAAAATAAAGTCTTTTGGCTGTTAGTGCAGTTATTCATTTTCATCTGATAAGATTTCTTAAAGTAAGTTATAATGTCCAGCCAGCAGACATATTGAAATAAGATGTAAAAAAAGGCTTGTTCATGTGTGTGTGTTATTAAATGTGTGTGGTGGTGGTGCGGTGGCTAGGTGGTTAGCACTGTTGCAAGAAGGGCCTTGCATTGGATACCTTACTGAGGCCTTTCTCTGTGGGGAGTGTTCATGTTGTCCCCCGTGCCTGCACACGTTTCCTCATATTGTCAAAAACATGTATGTTAGGTGAATTCTCCTGTGAGTGCCTGTGACCAAGGTACTAACATAGAACTGGAGTTGGTCCCAGGGTGCTATATAGTGGCTGCTCACTGCTCCTAATACTTATATGCAGAGACTGAATCTCACGATCATGACAAACTAGTTGATATGGTGTTTTATTGAGAATTTACTGTTTTTAAGCAAGTTGAATTATTTGATTTGGTACAAAGTTTTTATGGTTACACCACTTAGACATTGTTGCCATAATCCTCTAATATATTCTCTCAAAATGGATTAAAAGCAGAAATTTGATGCTGAGTCCACACAAAAAGAATGTGTGCAAGTTATTCATATGTTTATTTTCACATTGTAACTCCTTTATATTTGACTAAACCAAATGCACACAAAAAAATGGCATAGACCCACATATAGCTTCTGCAGTGACGGTTACTGTATTTTGAGCTGCTGGTAAAGTTTCCAGTTGCAGCTTTTAATTAGTTGAGTGAATTCTATGACTTAAACAAAGATTGTTTCCTCATATTTGAAATTTGTTTAGGAAAAAACAACATTTCAGAAAACATGTGGCCCTTTGTTGAGAATCTCCTGAATCAAGGCTATTTGATTGGAATATAATTGCAATGAACATATGCATATGAATTATTCATTCTGTGAATTATAATGTATTCCATAGTTCCATTGATGATGACAACAATCTGTCATTGTTTGGTTGATTACTGCTGCTGATTCCTGCTTCTCATATTTATTTGATGAAAAAGCTCACACTCATTTAAGCATTTCGTTTGCTTGAACAAACTGAAGCAAAACATTTTTTTTAAATCAATGTCATGAATAATAGACACAGAGATGACTCCTGGATGTTTTTGTGATGGAGTCTCTTCCACTTTTTGTTCAATTCATTCAACTAATTTGACTTTTCTGATATCTTTTATCAAATGATCAAGGAAACAAACATGCTTTCCACTGCTGTCAATATTTTGTGACTGTACTAATCATCAGGGTAGTTTGAGATCACTACGTTTCTTCTTCATAGTTATATCATACGGTAACCACAAATCTACTACTATACAACATCTGGAGTTTTTTATGATGTGCACTGACTGGGCTGTGAATGCAGCTCAAATCATTTGTGTGGAGCTCAGTGCTGAGAGATAAATTAGAATATTTCAGTTCTGCCTGGATGAGGTGTTGATTTTGTGGTGTATATGAAGCTTCAGCGTCTCCTCCGCACCACACAGACACAGTGGATGGTTTTAATATACAGACTCTGCTTGTGTGTATCGATATAACGTAGATCAAGGTGATGGATTGACTGCAACGTGAGCTGAGAGACGGTTAAATATTTAATATACCGTCTTTATAGTTTGTCTCGCATTTCCCAAAGTGGAGTAAAGACACTTTTTTTCATATTGTGGAGTGTACTGCTCAGCTATATTTGACCTCCACATGTTATTGCTCAGGGACCGTGAGAGAGACGCCAGCGGACTTAGATGCTCATATTCTGATTGTATCTGTTTGGCCAACAGAGAAATCGATGGGTCTTACATGTCTTGGGGTGTATAGTTATTAACGCAGTGTGGAATTATTCTACTGTAAGCAGCTAATAGATAAAAAAAAAAAAGGCCAAGGACAGCTCAGTGCAGCTGATGAAAAGATGAGATCCCCTGAATCACAGTCGGATGCAACTCACCACCAACCCCTGTGCATGTTTCCAGGAGGGATGGTTGAGGAGGTAAAGGTGGGTGGTGAGTGGTGAGGGGCTGGGGGGGGGGATGCAGGTAAATCAAAAGCGTCTGCTGTGTGGATTTCCTAAACCAAACAAGTTGTTCCAAGCCGTGTGTAATTCACCCCACAGATGATGGGTTTTACAGCCTTTTTGCCTGTATTCTATCCAGTAGGGATCTGTAAATCTGTCAAGGAGAGAGTCAATTCCATTCCCCCTGCTGTAATCTCATTTGCCTCTGGTGCCAATGGTGCATCAAATATCGTCGCTGGCTCCCGTCGGTTGGGTGCAGTGCCTCCCCGCCCCGCCCGCCGCACTGCCGAGTCGAGCCTGGGAGTAAATCCCACCTGTCCCACATGAGGTGCTCCATCAACCACAAAAATCCATTATCCCGGAATGTTTTAAGGGGCTAATGGAATCCTTATCTTTATTTTGCACTGGAAGAATTTAATTACATGCTGTAGTAAAAGTTCCCCCCAGTTCATCAGCCCAACATGCATATCTGTCCGCTTGTTTTAGGTCTCAGACTGTTTGTGAGTATGTTCCATGGGGGTTGGATGTCTGTATTTTACAGTACTGGCTGTCAATCACATGATTCAATCATTCAATCACTATACCATTTCAAACGGGTTAACCCAGTTTCTTTATATAGCTTCTACATGGAAGATAAGATGAAATTACAGCAGTTAGGAGTGTCCTCTTCCTCCTTCATCCTCAGTGAAGAACATTTGTCATTTCTTTGCAAATCTGCTGCTTGTTATCAAGAAGAAAAAGAGAGAGAGAGAGAAAAAAAAAGAGCTGATGCTGTACATGCATCAAGATAATGTGGATACAGTGGAAATCTGATCAAACTGGCTGCTTATACTTTGTTTTCCTTCCAGCATGGCAATTTTTTAATGAGCATTTGAAAACTCCTTCCCTAACCCTTTGGAATTGTTTAGGATCGTATGAGTTTGTGTGTGTGTGTTTGTGTGTGTGTGTGTGTGTGTGTGTGTGTGGATGGAGGGGGCTGTATGTCAAAAGCAATCCGTAAAAGGGTAAAATAAAGGCAGAAAGGCGATGCAAATGAAACAGGATAATTACTGTCATCACATTTTGTTTAGGCAGCGATAATGCTGAGATATGTTTTGTTTCCAGATTGTCTGAGAGAGTATCTTTTGACGACGAGCCTGTAGAAGTGGAAGCAGCAAATGTTATACAGTGGTAGCTCGTTAAAGTCGAGCGTTTCTATGCTCCGCTGTCGAGGGGCTGGCTGATTAGGGAGAGAGCTAAAGAGGAGGCGTCGCTGTGGCCTTTTGCAGGAAGAACATTTCCTACAACATAATTTATGGCCAAGCCAAGTCGCCTTCACAGAGGCAGAAACTTCCTGTAAGGTAATAATTACACATTATTTCACCAAATTCCACTGACGTAAGATAAATAAGTAAAAGCTTCTACGAGACAAGGCTGTGTTTTTAGAAGAAATACAGCATGTTACAGTAAAATCAGTATCTATCTATCTATCTATCTATCTATCTATCTATCTATCTATCTATCTATCTATCTATCTATCTATCTATCTATCTATCTATCTATCTATCTATCTATCTATCTATCTATCTATCTATCTATCTATCTATCTATCTATCTATCTATCTATCTATCTATCTATCTATCTATCTATCTATCTATCTATCTATCTATCTATCTATCTATCTATCTATCTATCTATCTATCTATCTATCTATCTATCTCATCATGAAATGTTATGCTAAGCTTTAATGTATTATAAGTCTGATCAGGTTGTTGGGCCCAGTATACAGCCTTGTATACAGTGTCATATGTATTTAAATATATATTCAATATATTAATTGTGGGTGTATAATATTTTATAATAGATAAAAGTAAAGTAAGACTAGGTAAACTTTATTGATCCCTTCAGGGGGAAATTCAAAATTGACATAACACTAGCCTTGTAATGGTACACAATCTCTAAAATAATCTGTAAATATATAAAACTACAATATACATACATTTCTGATACTATATACAAGTGTGCATTGTTCCTGTTATTAAACAGTAAGGACAGCCTCAATCTTATTAGTGGGAGTGGGAGGTACTTGGAGCTATGGGTCATCTGAACATTACGACTAAGTAACATGAAATGTGTTATAGCAAAGTCATATCAATTCATACTCTGAAGGGCCAGTTGACCCAATTTTCTTTTTATGGTATTAGCTCAGATCTCATTGTGAGAAGGTTTCAGTGTTTTGATAGAAAGTAGTGAAATATTTTATAGAGAAGCAGTGAATGCTAACCCCAACCCAACCCCAGGCTGGATGCTGCTATTGGACCATTCTACAAAAGCCTGCATTACATTTAATGTCAACATTTATGACCTTCAATTCCAAATGATCTAGCTCTAAAATATCTAAGCATGCCGACTGCAGTGTTTTTTTAAGGTTAGACAACTAAATCAGATAGTTATAGCTGGGGAACGATCTTGATTTTTAAAGAAGGCAGACTGTGTGATGAGATCTGTTTTTTCACATGATGCAGTCTGAGATGAGGACCCCCCAAATGAAAGCTGACAATGGTAGGAACAAGAATGCAGTGTTCCTAATGTTACACAGGAATGGATGAGTGAAGATCATATGGATCGTCATCACACAGAGAGGGTCAGTTATTGACAAGCTGCTATCCTGCTCAAGTTAACACAGAAAAAAAGCACCTTACATTGACTACTTCTGGTATTTACAACATCCTGCAAGTCAAGACAGGGATTAAGTTTAGCCCCAAGACTTAACTTGTTATTCTTAATGGATATTTTCACAGACACTTGTCTTTAGTCTAGGACTAGCCTTAACCTCCTGCATCCTTAATTACATTACATTTTGGGTTTGCTGTACCCGTGTATACTTCATTAAGCTTAACTTTGACCTGTTAACCTCGTTTGTTAACACTTTTTTGTGCCACCTAGTGGTAACAAAAGCACAATACAGTGTATAAATCTGTGTAAAAACAGATGTCAGGCATCTTGGCCAAATTGATCAACAGCCCCCTACAAAAGTGGTACAAAATCTGATCATATTTGATGGTTGGACCTTGTTTATTTGTGCTTAATAACCATGGACAGCTCCAGATAACAAGGCTCTCCTTGATAAGTTAAATCACTGGTTCTCAAACTTTTTCACATCAAGGACCCCTACACTGACACACATTGGACCTCATTTGATAAGATTTTGGTTTTAGATGTTTTATTACAGAAAATGTATGAAACCCATGGTCAAAATATTGTGTCTTTGTGTCATTTTTGGATGGAATTATAGTGAAAATAAATGATTCCCCTTTTTGCTGGGGAGCCTCTGGCACTGCTTCAAGGACCCCAAGGGGTCCCGGGCCCAACTTTGAGAACCACTGAGTTAGACAATAAAATGTAAATCATAAAAAAAATCAATTGTTTCACTTATTGTTTTTGCTTGTCTAGTGATTAAAAATGCTATTTGTGTCCAATGTCAATTTGACCCTGTCAATTTTTGCACTATGTCCAAACAATGAATACCACATTGATACCACACAATTATTAATTTAAACTCATTTAATGCTTTTAGCACCACAAAGAAAGTTCTATCTATCTATAATAAACCAAAACTGTCGTCCTGGCTCGATACAGCTAGTTTAAAGTGATTAACTGACCCTTTATATATGAACTACATATCTGCAGGTGAGGGATGACACATTGTAAAATGCTTCTGCTTTCAATAGGATGTGTAAAACATTTGCACTATGAACATATTGAAACAGACAGCTTTAGTTTCAGCAGCTCTAATATTTACTGTCTTCTTCTGAGAACTGATGTTAACTCCACTCTTAAAAAAAAAAAAAAAAAAAAAGCTTTAAAAAAAAATCCTTTTTAGCGTTCCTCCCAGACATATAGGGTATTACATATATTACATGCATTGCACTGATGGTAAGGGCTTAAAGCAGCTAGATGCAGTGCAATTTCAATTGGGTCACAACTCTCCACACTGTCTAGAGTAACCAGGGCAGACTGAGAGGTATGTGAACAGGAGAGCGGTAGATCTGGTGGAAGTATCATGAGAATTTTAAACAATATATCTTCTCTGATCCTGGTTTCTACAGTATGATCTGGAATTTTAGAAATGTGTGCTTACACAGACATGTATTCTGTTAAAGAGCCAATACAAGGATCTTAGTTTATTCAGTTCTTATAGATGTTCTTTTCATTTGTGCATCCACACCTACATAAAAGTAAAAGATACAGTCACGGTATGCAGGTGAAACTACTACTTTATTTCTTCATTTATTGATATATTCACATGTTAAAAAATAATATTGAACCATCCACATAATTTCACAGACTCACCTGATGGAAGAACAAAAATGATGTGTTAAAGGCAACTTCTGTTACCGAGGGAGACGGCATCATTTTCAGGGTATGACATGTTTACTGCTGCCTTGTTAAGGAAATAAATTTGAGGCGTGAAGGTGTAGAAGTATAAAAGTTGGATAATCTGGTGTTGATTTCTTTCATTCTTTCTGTTTTTTCTCTATTTGAAGCTCTCACTCTATGTTATTCACACAGATGGCATGTGAACACCCGAGGATGCCACAGAGCACAGATAAATTTAGAGTCCATTAAAGATGACTAAAGTGAATACATTTAAAAAGGGGGCTGAAAGCATTGAGATAGCTGCCACAGCTAAGCATAAACCACTATAGTGTGTCAAAAGTAGAGAAGTCAATAAGCAGTGGCAGTGAATCAGGCAATTACTGTAGCCTATTGTTTTGTTTATCTCTCCAATAAAATCCTGCTGTCTGCTCTTAATCTCTGTTTGGCTCTTATTTATTTCCTTCCATGTATCTGAGTGTGCAGAATACCGGAGTATTGTCTGGATGCTGTGGCTCTCACCCTTGATCTTTTCACTGGTAGTTGTTTATAAAATTGCTTATCTACAAATTGAATATTTTCTACTGTAGCACTGCACAAGCACGGAAATCGAAAAAAAATCTATCCATCTTTAAATAATCTCTGCAGTTTGCATTGTCTCTGTGTTTGTAACTGTACTGTGAACAGTGTTTGTTTTCATTTGTAAGTGGTTAAAAAGAGTAATGATGCAACATTTTAGAATATGAACAGCTATTGTAATCATTTGTATGCAGTGTAAAGTGTAAAGGCTGTTTTGTGTGGAGGCAAACATAAAACAGATTGGTTTTGCAGTGGCTCATTCAATTACATAGAGCACATGGCTTGTATTTTTTTTAACGACAGTGCTATCAGCAGGAACTGGGCCCTTCTTTAATCAGCTTTGGCGAGTTTGAAAGAAAATGTCACCAATCCAGGCGCTGTCCTTTCTCTTGTTTTGGCTGCGCTGATAACGTCTGGTAGCAATAAAACTGCACTTTCAATTTATAATCTAAATGTCACAGAAGCTAGCGAGTCATATATTCATGTGCAAATAATATTGTGGGTTTTAATTTTTGAAAATCTCATTGTTTTCAACTGGGACACCAACATTCTGGGGCTGGAATTACAAACAATATGAATGTGGTGTTGATATGTTTTATGTTGAGAAATATGCATGCAGTGGTTTGTTTGTTTGTTTGCTTATTTACACATGTAGACATATTAACAATACACAGTAATAGTAAGTACAGAGGAATATGATAAACCCTCCAGGGGCTTGCAGAGTGACATTCTCCAGGCAGCAAAATTACAAACACATAGTTACATGTTTCAAACAATGAATACAAGTATACAGTACATCATCACTGCCACACTGAGAACATAGTTTACTAAAATAACCAAACAGTAAAATAACCAAACAATAGAAATGTAGCTATTATATGAAAAAAGATTGATTGGAACAGGACAGTACTGGTTAGTTAAACAAAGTGATTTCAAAGCTCTTCTAAACTGCTGTGGAGACAAGTTCACAAAATGGGAGGGTCATACATCCCATATTTTGGACCCTTTGTATAAAATACTGAACTGAGACAGTGGAGTATGGAAAAGTTAAGCCAGATCAAGTATTCAACTCTGTGTAAATACAGCTTTGAAATGGGCAATATTCCAGGACAGGAAGTTAAAACTGAGGTTGCAGCTGATTGAATGAAATGCAGTCAATGGAAACCCACATCAGACAGTAGTTAACGATAGTTATATAGACAGTAGTGATGATCTATCGGTCCAGACTGAAATATCTCAACCACTAATGGATGGATTACTGTGTAATTGTATACAGACATGCATGTCCACCAGCAAATGACACCTGACTCTCTCTCTAGCTCCCCCATCTGGACAAAATTCCAATTTGCCCAATATTTTGTAGCATGACTAAATAACTTCAAATATAAAGCCATTCACTTTTATGTTGTGTTTAGTGTTAATTAGCAAATGTTAGAAACCTAAAGGTTACAATTATATGGTGACCCTGATTAATGTTACCTGCTAAATATCAGCATATTAGCATTGTCACAAAGTACAGCCTCACGTAACCACTATGGTAGCTTTTCTTGAAAATGCAGTGGCTTGAAGATGAAGTTGAAACTGAACTCCTGGTGTGACCTCCCCCCCTGACCGGCTTAACCTTTTTTTCCTTTTTTTCTACTGGGTAGGGAAGGACACATGCACATTTCTCTGCACACCCACACGAGTAATACACTACATGTGCATCCTGACTTGACTGTCTGGGAGGTGTCCGGGTGCCCTTCATTGCTTGACTGGGCAAGAGGATTATTTCTGGGGGGGTGTTCGAGGGGAGTTATAAGGGTTACAGCTGGCTGACACAGCAAAAAAAGTGGGGGAGGAATTGCAATCTTTAAATATTGTGGAGGGAGCATGACTGTCTCAATATATAAAGGAGCCGTGCCCCAGATTTCAACATGTAATCAATCTTGTGTCACTGGTGAATTAAGCTATTTTAGTTGAGTAATAAGAATGTTTTCACCATATCATACTGGAATTGTCCCTTTAACCCTTAGATGCATGACCTACCGATACCTACACTCTTCCATGAGTGGGGTCAAAAATGACCCCAATTAAAATGAATGCATTTTATGCTGTAAACTTAAGAAATGTATTTCATTTTGGTTAAAGATGATGATTTGAATTATATTTTGGTCAACAAAATAATTATGTTTCATGTTTGACATGGTCATTTATCACTTTTTTATAACATTTTTATCCCAGCTTTTAAAAAGGTCAAAAACGGTTAACATCCAAAAAGTATCCCAATTAGAATCAATGCATTTAATGCAATATTATAACACAAGAATGATTTCATGTTTTCCATGCTATCACAACTTCAACATTCATTGTTTGTGTATCCGTCTGTCTGTCTATGCATGTACACACACGCGTCTTCTTTCTTCTCACTGTGAGCAGCTGTTACAAACTACTTGTTTCTGGCTGTGAGCACTGCACACAGGGTCACTGCATTTCCAGCAACTATTGGTGGCTTTGCACACATCTTACACCTCTTTCTCTTCTGTAGGCCCTGTCATAACCCTAACCCTAACCATCATAGTGAGAGTCTGCTTCTCTACACAACAAATGCAGTAATGTTAGCTATCTTAGTTACCTAGTGTTAGCTAACTAGAAAGTAATTTGATAATAATAATTATAATAATAATAAAAATAGGTGTGATTTATATAGCACCTTTCACATATCCAAGGACACTTTACAATTTGATGATGATAACACAACACTATATCACACAAAAATCATGTATTTGGAAATTAAGTTCATATTTTATAACAGCATATATATTCTCAGGTATAAAAATGATGATAATACTTGTACTAATAATACATGTATGTTGCTGTGAAAAAATAATCTTTAGGGGTGGTGAGACTGCTGACATTAGATGTGTGGATCGACAGTAAATATATACCTGACAGTCACAGTTGATAAAAATCAAAGGTTCCTAGGGTTAACCCTTGAAATTCCATAGAAAATGATTGGGGTCATTTTTGACCCCGCGTATGGAAGAGTGTGGTACTGATACAAAAAATGTGATTACTTAAAAAATATAACAATTAGATACAAATCCAAATGGCCTCGTGTCAAAGACAACCTATTTGAGGAATACATGGAAGATTAAACGATAAAAATTTAAAATTACAATGATATTGCAAAAAAACTACTGCTGGGGTCATTTTTGACCCCACTTATGCATCTAAGGGTTAAATATGTGAGGGTACCTTGGCCTGTGCCTGCAAGATTCCACTGGAAATTAGTATTACTTTATACATAAGTAAATGCCCATTTTCAGTCAGTATATTATATATTTACTGATTTGTACACATGGTATTTTCTACCTAAAACTTATTCCTAACCCTAAGTACAGTTGTAGGGGCAGTTTGTTATTTACCACAAAGGGAAAAACATATACATTTTCTTCTATTATGAAATAAAAACAAGTTGCCACTTTTCACTTGGGGTATAAGTCAGAGCTGATAATATAGCACATCAATAGGGTTTTGATTAAATACACTTGTTGATTTAAAGCCCTTTATCCACCATAACTCTGATTGAATTAACCACTTAATCCTACTGAGCACCTATGTCCAGCATGTTGCAACAGCTAATGTGCTGGGGTAACATCTGCCCTGATTCACACTACATAGCCATAGTATCTGTTGGCAGGCTGAGGGGATCTGACACACTTGTGCTCCTATTTCGACACAATCCCTCACTGTCCCACTGCCTTGACAGGCCTCATCAACTAACAGACAGGTCTGAGGTTGGCATTTAATCTCAATGACCCCTCTGCCATGGCACAAGATGCAAGTAACACAGCAGCTGAATCATCTTTAGATAGGAGAGCAGAATTGATGGGTAACCTAGAAGTGTCCAGGTTTTGTGTGTGCGTGTTAGTGTGTGTGTGTGTGTGTGTGTGGTCTATAGGGCTGCTGCCATGCTCCTACTATCATCTCGTTTCCAGTTTCTCGTTTGGCACTTATTTTTCTTTTTACGTCCAGTGTACACAGTGGTTTGTAGAGTTTGTCGTTGCTGTTTGAGCACATGTGTTCATTTTTTGTCCAGCTATCACCAGCCTACCGAAACGTCTCTGCGACTATCCAAGCTGGGGCAGAAAAGACAGTCCAGAGTTCTAATCCAAGTCACGAGGCACCAATGAATCCATGACCTTGACCTAGAGGTGTAAAGGCAAAATGATAGCAATGCTAATAATCTTTTTTTGTATAGCATCCTCCATACATAAAATGCAGGTCAAAGTGCTTTACAGTAAAAGCATTACAAGAGCAAATAAATTCAACACAATACAATTTAATTTGAAAAAATAGGTTTAAAAAGCACAGAATAAAAATGGGTTAGTTGACAGCTTCCCCTAAAGGTAATTTCCTTGTTTAAGAGCTTGCCTGTTTGATACACATGGACAGGGTGTTCCACAGTTTATGTGTATAAAACATAAAAGCAGCCTCCATTTGTAAAGTGCTTTGGGCATGATCAAGAGAACAGCTTTGAAAGATCTAGGGGCTTTTTGTGTTTGATAGGATATTAAAAAGTCAGAGATGTATGAAGGTTCTATGCCATTAAGAGCTTTTTATGTAATTAAAAGGACCTTAAAATCAATTCTAAAATAAATAGGGAGCTAGTGCAGGTTTCAGCTAAAGCAGGAGTGATGTGTTCTCTCTTTTCTTGGTCTTAGTTAAAAGTCTAGTGGCAGAATTTAATATTTAATAAGTAATAATATTTCTCTTTTTTTTTAAATGTGTGAAATGTAATGAAATTGCACAGCGTTAACTGCTAGTGATAAAAGCTTGAATTTGTTTCTCAAAATCATGTGTTGTTAATATTACCGTACTTTGGAAATGTCTCTCTCAGGTAGAAGAAGCTGTCTGGGTCATTTTACCACTATTGGGTTCAAACTTAAATCTAAATCTAAAGTGACAGCTAGACTTTTGACTTGTGATCTGGTCTGGTGAGCCAAGCCCCCAAGCTTACTAAAAAGGGTGTCTCTCTTTGATTTGTGTCTAAGTAAAAGTAGTTTTATCCTGATTTAGCTTTGAAAGGTTGTGATTTATAGAGGCCAAACAGCTGGTCATGGAGTAAAGGCTATCTGGATCCGTTGGCTCAAGAGAAATGTATAGTTGGGTATCATCTGCATATCGGTAGAAATTAACATTATATTGACTACTGATGTTACCTAAGTTTCAGTAAATAGTAGTTTCTTAGTATTTTTCAGTTAGAATAGCACAGTGAACTTGTAGCTTAGTTTTCCTTCTTTTTAAATTATTACAGGAGCTAAACTGTTAAGCACAACATCTCATTCAAAGTTAAGGGCATCCATCATGTCATTAAAATAATAATTATAAATGTTTGGATGAATGGAATCTGCTTTAGTGTCCAGGTGCTGCATTTAATTATAGTTTTAGGATAAATGACTTTGGTACTTAACACATAACTATCATTCACCAGTAGATCAGTGACATGTATCCCTCTGGAGATGACTAAGTTAGGTTGTAAGTAGACTCAGTAACATGCTGCGTTCACTGTCCAAAATATGAAGAAACTTTATGACTTTGACATCAGTCTTCTTATTCACATGGATATTGAAATTGCCATTAAGAATGATCCGATCATAACTAGTGACATAAAGAACTGATTAAGAAAACCTGCCCAATTACTCAAATGAGGAGAAATCATCACACCTGAGCCTAGTACAACCATATTTATTTAAGGAGATAGAGGCAATTTCACCCTCTTGTGTACCCTGCCTAACAGAGTGGAAGAAATGGTAATTTGCGGGGCAGCTTTCAACAAGGACATTCACACAGTCCTAGGTGAGTCATGTGTTCTAGCACTCAGGCTGCTTCTTACAGTTCTTGTGCTTGTCCCCACCTTTACCAGTAAAGTCTAAAAAGAGATGATGAGGAAGGTGAGAGAAGCATTTGGTTAAATTGACTGATGACATAAATGTGAAATTGCAGGTTCAGCACATTGATGGTGTTGCATTTTTTAAATATATTATATCAAATGCAATGATATAATGATATGAAATAAACATTGTAGGTCATTCATCCTTCTCTTCTTGTTTTCCTCAGTTTCACTGTAATGTATGAACTCCATGCAGTCTTTGCATAATGCGTTATTCGCTCATGCAGGTCGAATGCTCCACACAGCAAAGTTGACTATGAGACTGCCTGAGCTGATGTTACATCATCCAATGTTTCCATGAAGCATTACACTCTCTGTATTGGATCAAGAGGCAGTTTAGGTCTATTTATTTTGTTTTGTTTTGATGGCACATTGCATTTGCAGTTCATCATTTCTGCTGCAACTGGACAACAGCTTCCAGGGACGCTGACCCAGTCCTCAGTGTGATGCTGCAGAAGATAAACAATCAAATAAATCATGGGAAAAGCAAGCATTAATAGCACACAGTGTGTTATATGAACTGGAGTCAGGGTCACAGTATTTGATCAATCTCAGTCTAGGCCGGTGCAAAAAAGTGACACTCGGATTTAAATACATCAACAACTCCTATAAGCAGGCATTAGTGATGAGTGTATAAATAGTTAATGTATGTTTGGTAGTTTAGCACAATGTGATGCAATTATATACAAATTAAAAATATCAATCAAGCAAGTGTGTGTTGGATTAAAGGTTTATTTATGTATTTATTTTTTGTTTAAATGAACACTTATAAGGTGTTGATACAGTATCCTGGCTTATAATTAAAAATAACTTTTGTGCACATACACAGCAGGTTTAAGAATAATTAGGGGTGTTTCAAACAACTGAAGGCATGTGATTATGTTTGATTAAAACTGTTCACCATTAACTGTTCATACAGCCTAGGGGCCCTTGAGCAGAAAGGGGCCCTCAATGATGGGAGGAAAAAAAAATGTGTGTTTGTTTGTTTGTTTGTTTGTTTGTTTGTTTGTTTGTTGTTTGTTTTGGGTTTTTTAAATATGACATAAGGCTTGACCCATTCTCTTTATGTTGATAATTATGGTCACTGTCAGAAACCTAGTTTGTCCAAAACAAAATATGGATTTAGGTTCCCGCCTTACAGCAGTGTTATCCAATCAGAATAAAATAAAAGTTGTTGACCTTTAGTACCCAGGGACCCCTGGAGGTACTACTGCAGACTTAGTTATGAATGCTTCAAGAAGTTCTTTGTTAACGTTAAAGTCATCATTGTTAACAAAGGCATTAATAAAGACCTAATAATAATGTCCTAATCTGTTTTACATGTAATTACAGTGTGTTTGAGATTGTGTATTAATTGTTTATGTAGTGTTTCTAAAATAATAAAGTTAGAGCTCATTTGGCTTGGCCATAGTTTTGTGAATGCAGAAACATTGTTCAGAAGTAGTCTGACAAAGCAAGAAAACAGAGCAGCCAGACAATCATATAGATTGTAAACAAACCCTCAGGCTAGAGAAACTGATTTTTGAAGAGAAAACAAAGGCAAACTGTACATTTGAATTGAAGTTGTCTGTCATAGTTTAATCGACCAGCTTGAACTAACCATGCCTTACTTGTGCAACCATAATTATATGCACAGTTTTCCTGTGCAATGAAATATTATAACCAGCATTTAAGCTAAGCTCTTTATTGGTTTTTCCCCAAAGTAAAGTGGTTAAGATAATATACTATCAGTATAACCATCTCATCATAACTGCTCGGAATGATGGGCAAAACTATGAAAAAATACCCAATTGGTAATAAACCAGAATTATCCTTTAAGCACATCCACATTCACAAAACTAATAAGACAATATCTCCAAACTGTAATAAGCCATGTCATTGATTAATCCCGCACTTCTGGCTCTATATGCTAACACGCTACAGAGTCTTATTATATTATAACCAAAAGCATGCAATATTTTAAAGTCACAGCTCCTACAGTAATTTTCCACACACATTTCAATAACATTTTCTTCTTGAATATGCATGAAAACCATCTGCCTAAAAAAAAAAGTTTGGGTGGCCAAGAGGCTTTGCATATTTCTTTGGTTAATGTATTATTAGTCACAGTAAGCTCCTTTTCCCATTCCCGTAGGAGAGCTCATAGAGGCTTGATTTTGTCAACAAAAAGAATATAACCACATAATAATTAGATGTGTGCACATTCCCGCCTTAAGCTGACACTTTTATAAAGCTTTACTGAAGAAACTCCAAAGAGCAGCAAAAAATGTGTTTATTAAAGTGCCTCTACTCAAGGGAAACAGAGTTTGTGCGTGGGTTGTGGGGGCGGGGTGGGGCAGCTCTTTTAAAACAGCTGTTGTGTGTGTGAGTGAATGAAAAAAGTGCTGAGATGAATAAACAAACAAGCCCATACCATTGTCATTAATAATTACTGAGCGGCTCCCCAGCTCTCCAGATTATTAAGACATCTGAGGATGAAGTGCTTTTTTTTTCATATTGTGCGTTTATGCCTTATATTGCTTTGACCTGTGTGAATTAGTAAGTCCACTGCCTGAGGCGAAATTTCTTAACTTTCCTCTGGGTGACCGCATCTAGTTGTTTACATGGATTTGCTGCTGTATGATATATGGCCTTTAAATACTTTTCATTTCCTCACATGGCTCCCATACCGAGGCAAATGGCAAAATGAGATGCTTGTAAGAAAAAAAACACCGCTGCGGCCGTGGCGAGGCGTCACTGAATGGAATGTGTATTTCCGCCTTTCGTTGAGGGAAGCGGGGACTGATAGCTGAGGATGTGTCACCGCAAAGTGCACTCAACACGCCTCGCAGGCTGAAAGTCATTGCTGAGGGGTGATGAAGATGACTTTGCTGACATTAATCTCTTTATTAGAAAGTAATGGTCACTTCCACTCTGGGATGTCAAACACCTAAAGGGGCCACTTTGGTATTGATTGCTTGAGCCCACCATGATTAAGATCTTGGCAAATGCTTGGTCTTGGTGTGTGTTAGGGAATGAAGGGTGGAGCATAGCATGAGCGATTGTCCTCTGACTCTGATTTGGTGCCAATTGGAAGCTTTTCCCTAGACCACAACCACTCGTCCTCACATCCACAGCGGCTGTCCCACAGCTGTTATCACCACTGTTTGTTCACGCTTAATTATTGTTTTTCTCCAAGAGCCCAAACCCCCGTGTCAAGTGTTTCCTGTCTGCACATCTGCAAGTACTCCAGCACAATTACTTGGACATGCAATCACTTGCGTACAATTGGGAAATCTCACAAAAACACCTTCACATTTATTTTTTTTTCACCAGGCCCTCTTGAGATCCAATTATACTGTGAGCCTAATTCTACACTGGGAGAACTGTGTGTGATTAATGTGTGAATTGATGTACCTTGCACTTTAAATCATCACCAGAAGTATTCTCTGTTTCACCACAGTAGGTTCCTCGCTGAGATCCCCCCCGCCACATTGCTCCCTCCAGTATGCAATGTGATATTTCATTAATCCCTACGAATAAGACCTCATTACCTGAGGTTCCCTTGTGGACAAAGAGAGTCTTAAAGATGGAGGATGACCATCTGGAAGTCATCAAAAGGAATCACAGCTCAGATCAGCAGAGATAACTGTTAAACTCACTGTCCAGAACACCTGCACGATCCATTTCATGCACATCTGGCCAGTGGCACCCAAATAAATATGACACCATAAATGAGGGGTGCTGCATGTTGCTGTGCAATGCTTTATTTAGTTTGTTCCTGTCATCTTCCCAGAGTTTTATTCTAGAGAACTACTTCCACTTCAAGGCAACCAATGACAATGTTGTCTATAGGGTGTTCAGCTAGTTTAGCTCTCTATGGTAATGTGCTATTTGAAAAGATTGCAAGGCAGACCTGTTCCATAACTACAGTATGTGTGTGAATCATTGTTATGTCAGACTGGCAGAGAAAAGAAAGCGGATATTTGTTATATAAAATCCTAATTGATGGGTTTGTTGGGAGAAAAATGGTTGGAACATTAAAAAAAAGGAAACATCCTGCTGTCTGTGAGGCATCATAAGCTAATTAAGTCAACATTTATGACAAAAAGTCGCTATTTTCTCAAGAAGAGGCATATCTGAAGGCAGACAGGGTTTGAATAAAAAAGGCAGACAACACTTAACTGTCAGTCTGCCATACACAAAAGCTGCTATTATACTGTAGTGCTGTCAAATAAAGAAGCAATCTACATTTCAACTCACATTATTGTCCACCTTATCATTTCTGTACACTCTCATCCCTCATTCTCCCGTCTTACATCTAAATCACGTTATCCAGTTATCGTGATATAATTGACAAAACTACATTGGTTCTGTCTCTGACGTCCACTCCCACTATTGTCCTCTCCATGTTAATCTTCTGAGTGGTTCTGAGATGTTTGCGTGCCACTGCCAATGAACAGGTTTGCTTCCATTTTTCGGGGGTCAGGTTTTATTCCTTCACCTGAGATCAAATGTCCTAGCATCTCAATCTGTTGTAGCTCAAAAACATGTTTATCTCCATTCAGGGTTTAACTTCTGTCGTTGAATTTTGGAAATATTCAGTCTATGTTCCAGTTCTTCTTCATTGTCAGCATGTACTAGCATGTCCTCCATGTAGAAAATGACACCTGGCATCCCTGCTTGCATCGACTCAATAGCAGTCTGATAGGCGCTCAGATGCGCTTGACAGTCCAAAAGGAACTTGAAACCCTCTGTGCGTGACGAAAGTAGTCAGGTGACTTGATTCTGGACTAACTCTACTTGTCAGAATCCTTTTTGTGTATCTAGTTGAGCAAATACTTACACTACTTGCACAGCTTGTAGTATATTGTCTACGGATGTCTCACTTCTTTTGTGTCTTTCTTTGGTGTAAATAGAATATCAGTAATCCACTGAGATCCTTCATTTACCTCTTTGATGATACCATCACAAAGCAATTTTGTACAGTTCCTGGTTTACAGCTTTATCATTGGATAAGTCTGTCCCTGAGACTGTCCTCAGACTCTGAGCTACCCGTGGGACTTTCTCATCGACTATTAATCTGTGACTGTAATCATTAGTCTGTCGTAGTCGTTTAAAGAGTGACTCGTCTTCTTGTGTTAACTGACTGAATCTATCCGCCTTACACTTAGATTTTCTCCAGGACTATATGTCTGATCCACTTCATTTACATTTCCTCAGTATCTTTAATGCAAAGCTTGACTTTCTGCCCATCAGTGCTTCCACATTTCCTTTAATAACATAACATTTCCTTCTATAGCATTGTCTTGCCATGTCCGTTGTGTTTTAAAATAATCAAGACACTGTAAGGGAGTCTTGGTCGTAAGGGTATAATCTCTTCTCAGTCTGTTTCAATTCAGTGCATACACTTTTACATATGTTCTTCGTTGAGGTTTCTTTCACCTCCTGTATATATCACCATCTTGATCTTTTGACCAGTTGTTTTAATTGTTTCTATACCTTGCGGATCTGTCACATGCAGACATCCCAACTCTCCCGGAAGTTCCGGGAGTCTCAGGCACAGCCCCGCCATCACCTGCACTTCTCCCCCTAGCTATCCCACGTTTTGCGTGAGCAGCACTTGCATTACTAGTAAAGTTCTTATGATTATCTCTAGTTCTGCTGCTATCACTGCTTTCTGAAAACATGGTGTATACTGCTTCAAAAAGTCAACAACCTTGAGATTTCTCTCTAAAGTTAGCTCTTCCTCCTGAACTAAAGTTTTCTCCCACTTTTTTTTCATTGCACACTTTTCCACTAATTTTCTTTTCTCAACTGTTAGAGATTTTATTTATGCAGGCCATACAATGGAGAGAGTAGACAGGAGTCCAGGATGTTTTGCATTGAAAAGGTTTATTTACTTGGCCAAGGAGAAGTGAATGAATGATCAGTACATGTTATGTTCTGATGCTCCCTTCAATTCTGAAGTTTCTCTCCTCTGGGGATAGACTTTAACCACACAGATAATGCCACAGGTTGAGCCATGCCCAAATATGGGCAGACCAACACATCTACAATATACAGAATTTAGTCTACTGGTCTATAGACAAAACATTGCTTAGACCTCACTCAGGACCTTTGTCCTACATCCAACACTATATCAAACCTCTGACTCCAGTTACCTTTACCCCGTTCAGGGAAAACAGTCAAACACATATCTGACCTTGGCTGCTATAGCAACACTATCAGAATACCTCCTGTTTTCCCCAACGGGAGCAGACTCACTGCTTACTGCTATCTCAAGGGGAGACAGTGTCTAAACCCAATATTTGGTGTGGCCTTGCTATGACCACAAAGCCTAGTTTGACCCAGTGCATATTAATGATGGAACATTCCCTAACATCAACATGTCACATTCTGCCAAATTCACATGATTTTACCAGTTTCTCTCAAAGTGTTAGCATATTCCTCTGGGAACTGAGTTCTCTGTCTAAACCTGTAGCACAAATTACCTGTCAGCAATGGATACTGCCATAGATCGTCTATCCTTTTCTCCCAGAAGATTAGCAAGTGGGTGGTCTGATATAATGCAATAGTAGCTGTCCTACCTGCACGTTGTGCATTCATAGATTCACTGGCTATTTCTAAAAAAAAGTGTATGATTTCTTCACATTTTATGTTCTGGGTGCCTCAAGGTTCAGGACATAGGTGGGGATAGTCGGGAATGAAAGGCTACCATGTTCCTGGTGCTAACAACTCCTAGTCTCCTGTCTTAGCTTAAACTTTAAAAGTTTGTTTTCCTCACAATAGATTCTGTTATCTGTGTTGTCCACACGTCCTGCTTTGGGTTTGTTTTTTACAGTTCTTTTCGTTTGTCCTTGTCACTGTAAATATAGTGTTGCCCAATAAAGAAGCAATCTTTATTGGACCTTCAGCTCCCTTTATTGTCCACCTTATCATTCCTGTTTAATCTCATCCTGCATTTCCCCACCCCATATCTGAATCATGTAATGCAGTTATCAAGATATAATCAACTATACTAGATGCAGTATGCATCTCCCCTCCCAGAAATGACTTCTACATACAACAGCAGCATATGAAAAAAACTGCAATTTTAAAAAATGTTCACGGGCAATGTATTTCATTCAGTCAACAGTATCTGCTTGTAGCAACTAAAGCATGATTCATGTTTTATTGGTTATGTTTAGGTACTAAGAATTTGGTTAAAGTTCAGGGAAAAATATGGTAGAATGTGGTTTAATATTGAAGAATTGACTTGAAGTGTGAGGAAGAACATGAGTTAACATTCAACTGAAACCAGGATCTTTCCATAACCCTAACTAGTGATTCATGTGACAAAGTCCTGTTCAGAAATGTGCGGCTTAAACACACAGCTAACTGCAAATAAAAGTGTTCAACCTTCACAGTATTGTACTTCAAAAACACTTTTTTTTTTTTTTACAAACTCATCTTAATTCAAGCCTCAGCTGTCTTTTATCACCAGACCATAACATCATCAACTTGGAAGGGGTCAGAATCATTAAACGGGAGTCAATAGAAGGTCAGAGAAAGCTCACTGATGACATATTTAACCATTTTGAACATGATCACTACTGTGCCATCACCAATACAACAGCACAAACTCCATTTGCAGTGAGATGCTTTTAAAAGTACCCTGGGTTGAGATTGTTTTGTCAAACCCGTATTGTCGAGTTGAACAGTGAATCACCTTGTTCCAGGGAGGGTAGCTGTGACTGACTCACCACATTACAACAAAAAAATAGGACATGGTGCTAGTTTTTACTGTTTTAATAGGAGTCAGCTGAAGCTTTTACTTGCAGATTGGACAACGTTTTAGCTTCATATGTCAGCATGATCAGCATCATTGTCTTGTCTGTTACTTTAAAGCACCACCTTGTGTTTTGTTGTACTTTTTTTGTGCGTTTTATTTTATCAAATCAAATCAATTAATCTTAGGATGTGAACCTGCAACATTTTAGCCTCAGGTGCACTTCTCCACAAGTATTTGGCAGTCATAAATGTATCGGCCAACATTTAAAAAATACCAGCTCCAGCAATAGCGTGTCATGTCCTTTATCCCTTACATACTGTTTGGGTCAAATGTGACCCGTTTTGACATTTGACAGCTGTGAAAACACCCCAAATGTTGTTCTTTTAATCTGAAATGTGATGAATTTTCCTAAAGTGGTCCAAAATGCACAAAAATGGAAATATTTTAAAATGTTTTACTTTTGAATAGGTGCTACAAATTTCAAAATTGACCCAGTACATACTGTGAGGGTGTAGAATCAGGGTCAATCATGTTGACTTGAAACCATATAGTATTATCACCTACATCACTTACTACTACTGTAAATACTGTTAAATGCTGAAAAGTGGTCAGTCTGGCCAATTTCCATGACAGCCACTAATGGATTCAATTGCTTTGCATCACACTTCTCTTTTATTTGCCGCCAAAGTTTGATTGACATGTGTGAAGAATTGCTTAATAGTTGTCATTAAACTAATTATGATGATTAGCAAGTCAGTCCTATAGAGAACTGATGAGTGGTGACATCATGACACACTATGTATCCATGACATTCATCTGTCAGTCTTTCTCACCTTATGTTCTTTATGTCAATCTTTTTCTCCGCCATTCAATCCTATTAACATTTAAAATGCCATTGTTGCCTTCAGGTGCATCAGGAATCTTGTGTTTTCGAAAATTCAGCCTATACTCCAGTAGAGTAGTTGTAGGTTAAGCACTCTGCTCAGTGACAGGTTGACAGTATTTGAAGCAAGAGAGTCACTGACTGTCTTCACCCAGCATCTCCCTGTGGTCCTCTGATTCAAACCACCCAATTAGGCCTGCATGATTACCATTACTTTAACTTGACATCATCATCAAGTAGACGGGTTCTTGTTTTCTCTTGTGTTGTCTCTCTCTCTCCTTGTGGTCTTTGTTTACCGCACAATTATGGCTCCATTACTTTCGAGCGCAGCTACCAGAGACACACTTGTCACAGTTTCTCTATTTATTTGTCATTGTCAGCTTTAAAGCCGCTCTTACAAAATGTGTTTAAATATTTTGCTTTGCCAGATATGCATATTTTCTGGCAACGCTTGTGTTCAGACCAGGAGAGCCAGACATCTGTATGATGCCTGCAGTCTGTACACTGGCTGCATGGTTGAGAGCACAAAGCACAAGACTTTGAAACTGAATACTGGGGTTTGCAGTCTATGTCATCATGTCATGAGGAGACAAACAACCAGGGCCTGCTGATTAAAAAAAAAAGAAGAAGCTCAACAGCGCTACTAGAAGTCTGGTGCTTGACCTTTCAGTACCTTTAAATATTGAATATGTCTATGCACCACCTCTCCAAAGACATTTCTCTGCTTCATCTCCTTTTTTATAGTTCAGCATTCACAGGTTGTAATTGATCATTTATTAAAGGCAAAACTGGACCCATTTTTACATTTGAGAGCTGTAAAAACATCATATACACATTTCTTTCAGATGGACTTGTCCTAATGTGACCCCTGATGTGACATTAAGTCAATGACTTAATGTTTGATTAATCACATGGAAAAATATACATTCACAATCACTATTTTATGGTCCAGGAGAACATTTTATAGAATATGATGAATACAACATGTTTGAATGCTGTTTAAAAAAAATAAAAAAATAAACAAAGGTTAAATGTGTAAATTTGCATTTACTAAAATGTGTAACAGCTTTTTTCATTTGAAAAAATTATGCATTTTATTTCCATTTTTGTATACTGTCGATCACATTAGAAAAAGTCTGACTAAAATGAAAGTGTATAAGGTGTTTTTACAGCTTTCAAACGAAATAATGGGTCAAATTTGACCCTGACCCATATAAGAGTAAAATACCAAAAATGAAATTATATAGTAGAATTCACTTAAAATATTTATGTTATGCAAACAGCATCCATGTTTCACTTCTTAGAGTGCATTGTCAACATTAAACTATTAATTAATGCAGCTTTAATATCACCAGTACACATGATTATTTCATTGCACTATAAGAATGACCATTGCAGCCGTACAGTACCTTTAATAGCAGCCTTTTTTTTGTAGGAATAAAAAAATCCTCCTTTTCTTTCATTTGTTTTTAGGTGACATGCCATCCTGTAGTTTACTGACTTATCACCATTGATCCAAATACTGATAGTGAGTGACTAAACAGGTGTTCCTATCAAATGGAGGCTTTAGTTTGCTCATTAATTTACTAGACAACGTCCTTCAGGTGAGATGGAGGACGATGCAGAGCAGTGGCATTTATAATCTGTTGTGTGGAGGTGGAGCCTCCATCATGAGCTGCGGCGCTCCAAGCAAATCAAGTGACATCACGGTATAGCTTTCCCGGGAATGTGCTGCCGGCAGGCTCGTTGTTCTGGATGGTGACATCTCATTCTCTCCTCCTTTAGGATCTGGACTATAAAATAGATTCGCTGCTGTCAAGCCTGAAGCACACCAACTTCCTTTATAGCCTCATAGTATTACTGCTTAGAGCTGGGGGAGGCAACTGATATATCCACAGTATTGTATCCATATATATAATATTGCTGGAAACTAAGTGTAACATGTTTTTGTTCACATTTCACCTCACAGTTGAGAGAACACGTGCAGGTTTCTGCTGAATAATGCTGTACAGATTGAGAAAGGGGTTCAATGTGCTTTGAAGGCCATCCAGTCATGATTGTAGGTTGTCGTTTCCAAATTATAATGGATGGTTTTGACTTTGGCTTGGCAGAGCTTCTCAAGGCCTTTCAGAAACAGAAGCACATGACTAACTTCCACCTTGGTAGTTAAACTAATTAAAATTTCTTATCATCACCTCGACCCGAAGATTAGGAAAACCTGGACCTAAAGTAGATCATTTCAGGATTTTAATGACAGTTAAATTGAAGGAAGAAAAAAAAGCTGCAAATCATGAAAAATAATAAAGCCGAGAAAGTCAAATTGTATATCCAGCAGTAATATGTTTTCGATTGCAGCTCTTGTGATTCACATTTTTATGACTTCATTACCTGCAGTCTACAGTGTGACAAATTGAGGTAAAAGTGCTGAGAGGCAAAATATCAGGTATTGAAAAGCAGTGGTGAATGCTGGCTTTAAATGAGTGGGAGCAGTTGTGAGCACAGGACTGAATAATTGAATGTTGACCCCCCCCCCCCCCCCTTCCTTTTTTTTTAAAGCGAGGTAGTCACATGTTATGCTATGAATGGGAATAGGCGGAGGAGACTATGAGGCTGCTGACAGATAGAGAAGCTACAGTAATTAGGCTAAACCAAGAAAGCTTAAGAAACAGCCTCTGTCCTAGTTAATCCATCAGCCATTGCCAGCCAAATTACCTCTGTCACAATGTGAGGCATCTTTTTTGATCCGAATGTAACTGTATTTATTGAAGGTCCACTATCAGGAGCTTCCCATGCTTTGCTTTAAATGCTGTAGCCCCAGCTAGCATGTCCATGTGGGCCCCATAAGGGTTACATTTGGGCTGCAAATATGGGTCCCAAGTGTGTTTGTCTGCAGTTTCCATGGTGGCCCCACCTGTGTTTGCCTATATGGGGTCAAAGTGGGATCAGAATGGACCTTAAATTGTGCAGATTTAGCCAGCCCACATGGGCCCTAATCTGGCTAAAATTCTGAAACAATATGTTGTTGCTGTTTATGCCCATGCCCGCTTACATCCCTTATGGGGCTCATACAGTCAGCCCACGTAGGCTTCACATGTGGGGCCCATGTTACTGAAACCATGTGGGACCCGCACAATTTGCCCAGTTTAAGCCCATGCCCACTCAGTACCCACGTAGCCCACATTTAACCCATGTGGGGCCCACATGGACATGCTGGCTGGGAGGTTTTATTCTTCTTGTCTCGAATGAGCAAAAAGCAGCTTCTGGAGACATTAGGAGAAGAATGCTTGGGTGAAGTGTGTATATATATCGATTGGGTAACATGTAATCAGGTATACAATATTGACTCTTTTCTCAAGATAGGTCTAGGTGTTAGGTGCAGTGGCAATACATGTAATATGAGGATAAACCTTCATATAAACCAAAGTTAATTCTTGTATTTATTCCATTGGCAGTGAATTCATATCTTGAGAAAGCAAAATCTCAATCTTCTGAACGTCACCATGACTCAGCAGTGCAAACACTTAGACTGTCTGATAAACAGCAGGAGAATAAAGCTCAAAACCATACAGATATGAGACCACCTACTGTTTAAAAGGAACTGTTTTTCTAAGCTCCAGCTGTCTAAACCTTATTATGTGAACATACTAAACTTTATGTTGTGGCTGTTATACGATGTACATTAATGAACTTTGAATGAGTGACACAGAGTTTCCAGTCAAAGTGTTTTGATATTGCATATGACAGATTGCTGTACTTGGCTTGTTGTCCTTTCTTTTCTCACTGATTTAAATGCAAATGACTCACTTAGAAAAAGGTGATGTCATGTATTTCTTTGCACCAATCAGAGTTTACCAGCATTTGAATCAAATGCAGTATAGAAAGGTATACAGATACATTCATAGATAGTTAGATTTATATATTTGTAGCAGCACCTTACAACCAAGAGATAATAAACAACATATAATAAAGCAATGCTAGAGACAATGCTAAATCCTACATCAGGGGTATTCAATTAAAATTCAGTGAGGTCAAATTTGTTAAGATTTCCTCAAGTGAATGTCCAGAACATCATAATGTATGTGTTATTGTTCAGTCTACTTGTGGGATTCAAATAAAGAATAAAATAAGAATAAAAAAATAATAGATAAATACATTTTCTTTTCTTATATCAAATAAAGATGACATTCTTAAATAAAGTGCTTAGTTTTAGCTCTTATCTGCCTCCTCTCTGTCTCTCCTCTTTTCTCTGTGTGTATCTCACTGACAGTCCAGTGTCTCTGCATGTCCCAATGCATGGATTTGATTGGCTGCGCCCGTTAAAATAGAAACGCTCTGACAAAATTTAACAATACTCAATATTTCATCAGTTACAGGTTTGGGTCTGGATAGGACGGCGCCTGGGTCTGGATCCGGACCGCGGTCCACCTATTGGTGACCTCTGCTCTAGAAAATAAAAAAAACAAAAAAACAGTCAGCTGACTGGATGTGCCTCCATAAAGTATGAAAACAGAAAAACAAACAAACAAAATAAATAGATCAACTGAGGTATGAAAAGTATGCAGATTTACAAAAAACGTGCAAAACAGACTGATGCAAATACAAATATGGATAGACAGAGACTATAAATAATAAATATAATAAATACACGCTTCTATAAAGACACACATACTCATACCTATAGACACAATAATTCAAATGAGATTTTTTGGGGTGTTAAGCTCTCAAACATTGTGGAACCTAACAATCATCTTTTCTGAATATTATCTAGAAAGTGAACACTTGTAACTAATGTTACGCCATAAAGGACGATAAAAGTTTAATATCCAACTTTCAATTAGAGGAAAACAAACTCTGTATTCTTTAAACCTTATCACTCAGACTAATCTTTCAACACAAAGTGTTTTTACATCATTTCCATTATTTCAAGTTCATGAATAGGCTCGACTGATTCCAGAGTCCATCTGCATATTGAACTTAATACATCCATCTACGGACAAAAGTTCTAATTGTTACCAAAAAAAATGTCATGAGTTTTATTAGAGAGCACATATTATCCAATAAACTCTATAAAAACGACTTCAAGTCTAATTCCCTCATTTAACCCTCTCGGGTTTAAATTGCCCAGGCTACAAATCCAAAGTGCTTCCTTCTTTGTGAAGTCAATTTTGTCATCTACCCAATAATCTGTGAGCATGCAGACTGTAAACACTATATGTGCCCACTGTGCATGTGCTAGAAAAACAAACAATGCTTATTGTGTGTAGTGTGTACTGCATCATTGGTGCTATTCACGCTTCATGTTATTTTCTTTTTTTCCCCTTGCAGTTCTGCCAATTACAACAAACACATTCAACTGTGTGAAATGCATAATGCTGAAACTGTACGTTAACCTTCAGGCTGGTGCAGGCATTGAAGTGAACTGTGCTTCTGAGCCACATATTGTTACTCATGACAATTACCACGTACTTCACAATTCATTATGGAGGTTGGTTACTAAACTGGGATTATGTATAATTACTGTACATCACCCACCTCACTTCAATGGGCTGCCATGACAACCATTTAGTCTCTTTCTCCCTGTTGACAACATCATCTTGATATATGGCTTACACCTGTTTTGAGAATGCACAAGGTTGGATTAGCACTTCCAGTGTAGGTGGTGAAGCCCCCCCCCCCCCCCCACCCTAATTAATGTATGTTATCACCTCTTCTTTATTTTTAGAGCTTTTGAAAAAAAAACTCATTTTCAGGAAACTGTTGATCACAGTTGCTTCTGTCTTTTCCATTTATTTATTTATTTTCTTAAATTGAAACACAATCAGACAAACACCACATCACACATTCAGTCTATACAGCTCAGAAATCAGTTACACATATGAGGAAATAAAGAATATGACATAAATGACAAGATAATAAAAACATAATTAAAACAAAAGTAATACATAAATAGATACATAAAATAAAAGTGGTGGTTCATATATATTTTAGTCAGAGGTTAGAGTTCCTGTGTGCTTATTTAATGTATTGCTTTTTTTAAAATGATTTACTAGCTTGAGTGATTTTAATAAAGAGTCCAATTCTAGGAGGAAAGGTGCAATTTTAGCTGTTTTTGATAATTTGTTTATGAATAAAAACATGAATAAGATATTGTGCAGCATTATTCCCTGAGTTATAGTAACAGATGATATATTTGAGGTTAAAAGAGTATGCAGAGTTGAGAGCTTCAGAAAGGTGAGACTCCAGATCAATCCAACATTTTTGGGATATTTCACATTCAAAGAACATGTGTGAGATCGTTTCTGAACAATATTTACAAACGGTGCAGAAATATCAATGTTCATGAACTTCTCATCAGATGATTAGTGGGGTAAATTTTATGTAGGATTTTGAAGTGGATTTTTTTAGCTTTGTTTGTGATACAATCTGAGTGGAGCTTAGCCCATACTGAAACAGGCTAATGTTACTGTAGCTGCAAATATCTTCAAAGAGAACTCAGCGTGTTTGCATGTCACTCGTCTTTGAGCTGACATTTAATCAATGCAAGAGGTTCTTTATACTAACTCAGTTGTCCCTGCTCCTGGTGCTAGCTCTGCGTGTCGGTTAGGTTCTGGATGTGTGGTTACAGCAGTTGTTCAGTGTTGGTGTTGGTTGGTGGTGGGGCCCAGTGTTATATCTTTTCATGGGGTTCAAAATCCCTGGTGGCGCCCCTATGCCCAACTGTCAAATTGAGACTTTTCTTAATGCTGCTGTGGGGTGTAAACCTTGTTACTTTGGACATACTAGGTTTTTCGATAGCAACGATAATTAACAACATCAGGAGAATGGGTCAAACCTTCTGTTGTATTTCTGTAGAGCCTGGGAAAAAAAACGACAACAAACAAACAGCACACTTTTTTTCTCCTAGTATTGAGGGCTCCTTTCTGCTCAATGGCCCCTGGGTGCTCACTCAGACAGAGAATGTATTTATTCCATTGGTGAAGTATCCGACTGTTTTTATTTATGAAGAGAAATGGGTGATGGTGCTGATGTTGTGTGTGTTTTTTGTGAACATTGTAAGTTATTGTAGAATGAACAGAAGAGGTCAGGAGCATGAACCTCTGTTCTCCACATTACCTGGTTTCATGCCAAAATACTGTCCTTCTGCTTCTGTGTGTTTTCTTTTTCTTTGCTTACTTCATGCACTGTAGACTCCTCACAGGTTTGCTCGAATAAAATCAGAGTAATCATGCATTGATTGAGCTGAGAGGGCCGGAGTGGGCCTGATGTGCACGATGCACGCTGCAAAAACTCCCCAATATAAAAGGAGACACATCACAACATGAATGTGTAAGTGTTAAACAATGGCCTACACATGCTGAAACGCTCAGTTAACATTGTGCACATATTCATTTCGGGCCAGAAGCCACTTCCATTACAAGCAGCACGGCTTCAGATTGGAAATAAATTGAATAGAAATTGGAAATGAATAGCGAGAATTAGAAAACATAATATGCATGGTGCGCGTTGGATGAGACAAAGCCCGAGAATAGCAGCCTGTTGACGTATGTACATTTATTTTTTTTTGATCGCATTGTAATTCGTTCCTCAGAATGAAAATTTGAGGCTTGATTGAACAGTGTGGATATTTAATGACCATGCTGCTCTGTGGCTCAGTGGTAGCTATGATTTAACCAGCACTCATCTTAAAGTAGCTGATAAAGACATGATTGTATGCTTCACATAAGGGACACATTAATGATGCGGTGACGTACATAACTCACACTATATCACTTACTCACCCTACATTTTACAATCATTGTCTGTAATATAACATTTAGCCAGCCCATAATATGCTGCACCTTCAGGGAACTTGTTTGTTTCATACGGTTTGATGAGGTCAGTTTGTGACCTCAGATCAGCACAGTCACATGATTAGTTTTTTATAGGCTGGTGAAAGCTTTTAAAACGACAAAGTATAAATGAAGACTATAACAGTTGCTGAACAGCAGCTGTGGCTGTTCTGTTTTGGATAAATGTTAAAACGCAGCACCTGCTCAGGTGGAGTAAAGTCATAAAGTCAGAAAAGTGGTTACTGCTTAATGGTCGTTAAATTTACCCTGTGGAGATTTGGACCTGTAGTAGCATCATAGAGCACTTTTTTTAATGTCTTTATTTTGTAATAAATGAGTGGGTCGCTGTTTAGTCTGGTACACATGCATAAAATAATACACACACTATTCCACTGATCTACAGGTGGATGTAATGCACACAGAGAAACACAGCTACAGCCAGGGAAGAAGAAGACTGCAAGCCAGTAAACATGGATGTGGACCATGCTGAAAATATTCAGCTTTGCAAATGTTTTATTGGGAAGAAAATGCATTCAACAAAAGAGGAGCAACAATATAACAAGTCACAGATGACCTTAACCCTAACATACTGTTCATATTCTGACTCATAATTAGTCTCTACACCAATTTACATTCATAAATTCAAGTTTTAGTCACTGTGATTGTTCTGGTTTCACATCATGCAGGCGACACATTACACATAAGAACATAATCCCACAGTGTTTGTTTATATGGAGAAGCAGTTTCCATAATGCATTTGTGGAGTGTATAATTCAATCGTCGGTTGTTAACTGATAATTGATTAAGTGTCTTAGTTGTGTTTGAAGCAAAAAAATGCCAAACATTCTCTGGTTCCAAGTTTTCCAGTGTCAATATTTTCAGTTTTTTTTTTTTGGTCTTGGTCTAAGATGTTAAATGTAATATTATTGGGCGTTTTGGGCTGCAGCACACACAAGCCATTTAAATATATCTGCATGACCTTTTGGAAATTGTGATGATCACTTATATTCATTTGTGTCCCACTAAATAATCATGATGAAAATAATTGTTGGTTGCAACCCAATGATAGATGCCTCTCGGCAATTATCTGTTGTTTTTTGCATTCATCTGTGTGTATTTTATATGATTATATTCAGTGCAGCATCTTTTATTGAGTACATGTGGGAGTCAATGATGTTGTTCTGTGTCCATGTGGTTTAGTCTAATTTAAAGGGGTTAAAATGTGAAACTTAACGTATGAATGTGTAAGTGGCGTAACCATAAAAGCTTTGTACCAAATAATTCAACTTGCTTAAAAACAGTAAATTCTCAATAAAACACCATATCAACTAGTTTGGCATGATCTTACATTATAACTTTTTATATTAAATAAAGGTAATGGAATACAATTGGTCTAAATATTACATTTCATCTGGGGAATCATGGAGATCAGGAAACATTTACATTTTTTTAATGAAGTAATTATTTGTATAAGTCCACTTAAATACACTGTAGGTGGATAAAATATGTAATATTTATCATTATTTTGTGGTTACACCATTTGACATTCTTACTTTTGGTAAAAAATGATGCAAATTACATTTCAAATGATATAAAACCAACAAAAATACTACATTTACAATTTAACAAACCTGATGCTGCTTTTAAAACTAGTTTTAATATATTGTTGAATTGCTCATCTTGCCAACCCTTATTTATCACTGACCCTTATATCATATATGAGCACTGTAAACAATAACTATAGTCAGTGCTGAAGTACCAGAGACATGGTTATATTCCACATAATCCACAACAATCACAGTCAACACTGTGAAGTCTCTTCACTGGCTGCAGGATTTATAGGGTGTTGTGTTGTTTCTCAGGAGAGAATATTTGATGCAGATCCATGTTGCTTTCACGACTCACCCAACTGTCCATCTGTGACGTAGCGAGACAGAGAGGACTCATAACACAGAGCGCACACACACACACACAGACACACATACACACACACACACAGAGAGACAACTCATTGACAGTCTATGCGAATTGCAAACTTGGCATCTCTCTTTTATTTTGAAAATGAGTCGCGCGTCTTTAACTTGTTCTCTTGTTGTTTCTGCGTCTTGAAAGCATCGGACGAGATGTTTTAATACTTCGGAACGTGTTTTCTCGCTGCTCCGTTACTTATTATGTCAAAGAAAAAAGACTTGGCGAAGGCATAAGAAAAGCAGCAGCAGTGTTAGTGAGGAGGGATTCTTTTTCTTTTCCTGTTAGAAAACAATAAACAGTGGATGTTTCACCGTGCAGACAGACAGACAGACAGGGTCGCGTCTTCCCCGACACAGCGCGGATACCTGGACACCAGATCTGGATTAAGAGGGTGTAATTAATCTCCACTGGGAACCGTTTTACGTGCTGAAGAGCCGACTCATTTTCTACCAGTGGGATTTTTTTTTAAATGTTAAGATTTTTTTTTATTTGATTTTTTTCTACACCACTGAAAGCTGAAGACGATGTCTGTCCGGGGATACTTTGAGGCTTTTTCCAAATGCACAGTTCTTGTCTCTCTGAGGATTTTGCTTCTTATGCCTGCAGGGTTGCCGGTCCACAGCCAAGGAGACTCTCAGTCTGATAACAGAGTGATGGACAATATCACCGTCCGACAAGGAGAGACAGTCCTTCTCAGGTGAGTCAACACATTTCTTCTCCTTCTTCTTTTTATTGACTACGCTGTTTGCCCCCCCCCCCCCAACAAAACAAAAAAACAACTGAGCTCTGCCTGCGGGCTGACACACAGAAACATGACTGAAGTGTTGTCTGTTTTATCATGTTCAAGCTGTTAAATAAAAGAAGAGGGGAGGGGGGAGTTTGGAAAAGTGGGGTTGGATTTCGAAGGATTAGTCAGTGGAAAACATTCAATTCAGAAGCCATACTCCGCTAATCTTTGAGCAGCTGTTAACCACAGACTTAACCATAGCGCTTTTAATTGTTGTGTGACGGTGCAGAACTGAAGGTGGAGGAGAATCATTTTTAAAAAAAAAGTGTGTTTCAGGAAAGAGACAAGAGCAAAGAAGAGTCTGTGATGGAGGGGTAAGAGAGGGAGGGTGTTGAGAGAAAGGAGAAAAAAAAGAAAGAAGACAGATTGAAGGCTAAATAGTGAGCAGAGGAACGGGTTGAGCAGCAGTTCCTCAAGATGGGAGATTGTCTGTGGTGACCTTTCCCCTCCTCTGCGCCCTCAGAGGCTTACTGGACATAGAAGGGGATTTATGATGCCTTCAAGTGCTGTCGGGAATGTCCGATGTCATGTAACAACGACAATAATCACAGTGGCCAAAGTGATAGCAGAAAGGTCCTGGTGAGATTTTAGAGGCAGTTGATGTGTAGTGTTGTTGGATGTAAGTGGAGGAATGTGTTACAGGAAGTGCCTTAGAGGATGTCTCAGTTGATTCCATTCCTAATCTGATGGGTTTATTTTAAATGAGTACCTCACTTGTTTAGTTATCTGTATGCATCTCCTTGCTTGTGTTGTCTAAATGGAGCCAAACTGATGACTGCGCACAAGACCTGATCCTGAAGGTGACGTTATTGGGGTTTCTTTATGTGTAGGTGATTTTATGATACATGTGTCAATCCCTCACAGTATTATTGCAACATCATACAACAGTGTCACCCACACTATGCTGGAAAAAAAATCAGCCAAGATACTGTTAAGGCCTATTCTTTACACAAGCTATTTCGTTTTGATTTTTTTGACCAATTTATTGTCCGACAAGTTCATATCCAGAAGCTCTGCATTTGGAATTTCTTCTTTTTCACCTCATGTTGATTCACAAAGCTGCAGGGAACCTTCGGGTTCCAGCATTTCATCAGCAAGGTGAGGCTGTTGCTTTATTTACTGTAAGCTCACACAGTGTGGGGTCGAGATAGAGAGATTGGGGGTGGGGGGGGGGGGGGTCGCGGGGGCTGTTTAGGATTACAACTACAACGAGACAAAATAAACACCAGAGACAAGTGCAATGTATTGATTTGATTTTCATTGCTTCCATTGAGTGAGTCAAGTCAATTAAATATCCAGTGGCTATAAAGACTTAGTACTTCAACAAGTAGCTTTAAAGAAGCCTTGAAAATCCTGCAGAGGAAGGAGAATGAAGGGGACAGAAGCTGCATTCACATTTATTCACACCTCCTTTTTTAATGAGGCTTTTCTGGAAATAACATCACATTATATAAAAAAGCGCACTGCTAATTCTGTGCACATTATGAAGCACTCTTGTTGAAGTGCTTGACAGTTCCACTCGGGTGCTGTACTGTTCTGACTCTTAGCCTTTACCGCTGACCTCTTTCAGCACCACGGACAGCTCCCTTCTTTAAAGTGTTAGCAGTCATGTTCCTGCTCTACGTTACGCCGCCAAAGCTCATTATTTTTTTCTCTCTGATCAACCATGTAAACCTCCACTTGTACTGCAGATGGAAAACACTTTGCAATTTCGTTCCTATCACTCTGGAGAGTGTAACGCAGTGCCGTTATTACTCCTCTGTTCAGTCCCTGCGCAGGTCAATGAGACCGGCGAGTCTGAGCCTGCCATGATGTACATCAATCCTCCAGGCTGAGCAGTAATGGCTGTTTCACTCTTAAATTGATTCACACGTTCTGGAGCTGTACTCTGCTTTCATCTCGCTGCAGAGTGCCCACTTGTTCACAGTCACATGTGTCGAAAAAGGCAGCGTAAAATGCACGCACGCTTGTTGTGAGGCGTCATCGCTCAACGTGTAATGTTGACCAGCGGTCTGTAGTGGCCGCTTCTAAATAAATACAATTCTCTGTTGCTCATGATTTGCCATTGAAGTATCAAAGATGGAATGGAGGGGGCTGTAGTGTTTTAACATCCTCATTTTTTGTTTTTAGTTGAGGGGTGTGTTTGATTAATAGTAATAGCTCAGATCATTTTTTCATGGTATTTGAATTCACAGTAATGAGATTGATGGCATCCTCAGCAGCACTGATAGGTTCAGAATGTAAAAGTTTGATCAAAATAAATTACCGTTAAAAATATTTGCTTTATTTTCGCGCCCCCCTCAATATTCCTCCAAACCTCCAGAGATGGGCTTAAGCCAGCATTTTAAGTGGGCCAGCAGACTATCCGGTAGGTGCGATCAGGCTGTATGCCAGTCAGTCAAGACTGGGTGCTTTTCCAGCGCCCACCCAGGACAGCATCTAATAAGCCCCAGTTATTATATAGACAACTACATCCTGGGTGACGACTACAGTGACCTTTAAGTCAGAATTCTTTATATAGAAAAACAAAACTGTGAACACTAGATGTGTCACAGGGTGTTAAGGTTACAAAATAGCAAAAAAAAGAGAAAAAAACCAGAAGACAGAACATCAAAAACACATTTAAGACAATATGAAGTCAGGGCATGGTAGGCACAAAAGTAGCCCAACCTTTATTCACTAGCTGAGCCAATTTGTATCACCTTTATAGTCCCTTGGAAATTTGGATGTGTTGCCTCTCTCAGTCTGGCACTAAATGATGTTATCGACATGGCGATGCACCACCATGCTGTGCTTTGTGCTAACAATCTCCCCCCACTACTCTTTTTTAACAACTGCCAAAGAACACGAGGGTGGCATCACATTTAAATTTGTCTTACTTTTTGGTGTTTGTTTTCAGCACCTGATTGGTGGAGGTGATGATGTATAAATAACACTAATTATCAGTTTATCTCAATTTGATCTGAGCTCTGACTCCGCACTGCTCTGACCTCCCATGAAGAGAGTACAGGAACATCAAAACAGCTTGACGTAACACAGGCACATGCTATATGAAACCAATTATTACACAGCAAAGTGAATTAGATGGAATTTTGCTGTTTGAGTTGTTGTTTCTTTTGACATGGAATAGACTGTTATATCTCTCCATGGAATGTGAGGACTGATAATGAGAATGAGATAAACCAGCATTTATATTTCCAGCACAGAAACATGTGGAAGGCTGAACAACAAAACTCAAACTCTGTTCACATGTACTGTATGTCAGCTTCTTGGCAGCACAGGGCTTTACATAAAACAGACTATTACCGGACTAAATAAGAAGCACATTAATTTCCCCCAGGTGCGGCCCACTCAAGTGGACTTCTAAAGAGACAAGCCGCCTCCTGAGACCGCGATTAATGAATGTCACTACGGTGGCTGAGGTGGGCCGACAAGCTCCCGAGACACTTATCTACCTGCACACACGGCGCCGGTTTCAGAGTCACATCATGTTAACATTTATTCCCTTTCTGTCCCCTCCTGCCTAATGGAGGCCTGCAGGATTCAGGCGTAATGTCTCAGAGAAGGAGCTGTATGAGAAGCTTTTAATTGCCGTGATATTTAGTTTGCATGCTCGACACATGCATGAATATGTATCCTTACACGTGGCACTCAGCTTGTGCATCGGGCGTCATGAATGGAACTAAGATTTATTTGTCAGGCGTTAGGATTTTCCTCTTCAATCGGCGTTATAGGAGTTAAAGCAGGTCTCTTTTTAAGGAGGCGTTCATTTCATCCCTCATATGCCACGGGCCAAGATTGGAAAGCTGATAATTTGATTTCACAGAGAGGGGATGCTAACGATTCCCCCCGTAATTCCATTTTCTTTCACCTTGTATGGTCTAGCCGGGCTTTCATCCATCAGTCCCACGTTTTTATCATTTATTGTCTTCAGCGTCACTGTGCCAGAAAGGAGTTTTCACCGGCAAAATAAAAAGGGTCCCGCATATCGAAAATGGCAGCGGAATGGGATCACTATACAATTTCATCAGTTAACAAGATTTTATACAGTCCTTTCTAATAGAGTTGTAATATAGCCAAAAGCATTTTTCTCATTTAGTTAAGCACTGGTACATGGATTTCATTTTCTTTTCTTTTTTTTCATTTCTAGTTTTTATCACTTAGCCTAAATGGCAAATATGGCTGAAGTCAGTGTGTGTTGTCATTCAGGAGCAGTGGAATGAGCATAAACATGCACACATAAATCATAAATGCGCTCCCTGTTATTTCTGTCAGTCAGTGTGAGGGGATGATAGCAGAGTGCAGAGTGCTTGTTTTGACTGTGTGCAGCTCGCAGAGTTCACCACAACATACTGCAGACTTTTTGTCTCACAGTATGCTCTCGGCTTAATGGCACAAATCAATTTTGACACACAGAGGGAAAAAAAAACCCCAGAATAAATGAGTTTAGTTTAGATTTATTTATTCAAAGTCTCAGCGGGATAAATATATGTTGCACAAGAGAAACCTGAAAGCTAGATCCTAAGGGTGGGTTATACAGTCCATTCACATAAGAACCACAGTTCCTATCTTCTGGGATTCTAAATTGATTCACAAAATGCTCAAAAATGTTTTAAATGTTAGTTATTAAGTTGATGTAGATGGAATGAAAAAGGTTTTTAGAGTAACTTTGTAGTTCATTTTCAAAGCAAAGCAAACATTTGGGCACCTTTTGGATTTAATGACAGATAAGTGAACATTCCATGCAATCACCCAGAGAGAACGTTAGAGCAGAGGAGCAGCCAACTCCAAGCAGCAATAAATGACTGGCTGACCAATACACACTGCACAACTCAAACAACTTAAACCAACTGTGAGGTGAAGAAAATAATTTGGCGTACAGTGTGTTTTACTTCAGAAAGCCTTCACCCACTCAGAGTGTTAGACAAGGATGGCTCTCCCTGAAGCTAGCTGTGCAGCAGAGAGGCTGCTCGCTGGAGACATGAAGTTAATAACAACCCAGCGGAGCAACCTCCTCCTCCTCCTCCTCCTCCTCCTCCTCCTCCTCCTCCTCCTCCTCCTCCTCCTACTCTTACTGCAGAGACACCAGCTTCTGTTTTTACATGGAGACATTCAACCAGTGATGGTAGTCAGTTTTTACAGCTGTCACATTTTGACCCTGAACAGTGTGTAAGGGTTAAATCAAAAAGCTGCATACTCTCACCCTGCTTTTCTCTGCTGACAGTAACCTTCATCAAGACCAGTTATCGTAACTGCCAATTATGTTTCATATTGCGTTTCAGTGGACTGAGCACACCAGTGAGTGGTGTAGCACACAGTGTTCTGGAGTAAGAGACTAAATATAGAGCCTCCTTTTCTATTCAGTCAATGGAGAATCTGTTGAGTTGAGAAATCTATTTATTTGTAACAGTTATTTTATTATCAATTAATCTGTTGATCATTTTCTCGATGGATTGGTTAGTTGTTTGGTCTACAAAATGTCCAAAAATAGTCATCAAATGTCTTTCTTTTGCTGTGATTATTATGTAAATGCAGTTCAATGTCATATAAGACTAAAGGAACATTGAATAAGCTGGAATCATATATTTGGATATTATTTTCTGTCTTAATGACTAAATATGATTAATCATTTATCAAAAATACTTGATGATTAATTTGATAGTTGGCATCTAAGTGATTGATGCACTAATCATTGCAGCTCTGCTTCTATGCAACATCACTAAAAGACAGTTCAGTTATTCAAACACACACACACACATGCTACTTACTTACCTTTCAGCCCAGCTCTGCGTGATGTTCTTCATGTTAAAGTAGAGTTGTTCCTCGTCGCTGTCGCTAAGTGCTGCTCACGATGGAATGTTTGGTCTCTTTAAATGAAAGAGAACAGTCTGGAGCTGCTCCATGTGTCTAAAGTGCCTTGAGATAACTGTTGTTGTGGTTTGCTGCTATATAAATACAACAGAATTGAATTGAATAACTTACATTAACTAAAACTATCACAAATGATATCAAATGTAAGGAAATAAAGCTCTGAAGGTGTGTCAGGTTATTGAGTATATTTCATTTTTGAGTGAGCTGTTCAGCAAGTTTTATTCTATCTAACAAAGTTTCTAACTCATAATGCTGCACTGCAATTATTAGATTTCTATTATTATGAGTGCAGATTGGAGTAGAAAGATTAAAGTTATAATCCTTCACATTTTCATTTTAATAATGTCTCTATAATGTAGTTATTATTACATGTGGTGGAGTCCACCATGGCTGCATTACACTCAGATTGCCCATCTAAGCAGGAAGGATGCAGCATGTAATCTAAGACAATTTGATCTCACTGATAACAGCCTCATTGTTTGCTGTTGACTCCTATTCACACTGTATTGGAGCTGTATTAAGTTACCGCTAATGCAAACACAACATCCCTACTGGCGCCGCATCACATTAACAAGCATTAAAGTGGTGAAGCACAGCAAGGCTTTTATTGTCTTTTTTATTGCATTAACAGACAAACACAATGTCATGTTATCAAAAGAGCTTCTATAAAAGAAGACAACGGTCGTTTTCAATATTTGTTGACAGCGGATAGTGCGAGCGGTAATGGAAGAAGAAGAAGCAGCAGGCACGGTGAGCTGTTAGATGAAGAGCTGCAGATGACAGGCTGCACATCTCCAGCTCCTCAGCAAGATCACCAAGTCCTGACTGTGTCCTGCTGTGTGTGACAAACACATGCACCGTGTGCAGCGTGAAGGCAGATAGAGGCTGCAGTTATAATTGACTGATTTCTGCTTTTAAAACAACGTGAGTTTATTCAGCTGCACTGTAAACACACACACACACACACACACACACACACCAGCTGATCTTCTGTTGCAGTAGCAGCTCAATGAAGAATTTGCTTTGGTATTAAAACCGCATTGCTGAAATATGAAGGATTACAACTTTAAAGCTCTTTGTTTCTGTCAAACTGTGTTTTTTTTTTCTGTGTGGAGTTTAGAATAAGATGTAAATGAATATGTGAGTTCTGGAGCAGTGTTCAAATTAGAGGGGGAGCCGGGGGGGGGGGGGGGGGGGTGGGAGTTAGGCCACTCGAAAGAGACCTGAGCTTACTTTTGCGAGTTTTCGAAAAAACTAAAAAAAAGTAATCATTAGGATGTCTAATGCTGCAATCAATTATATAAGCAATACATGAATTAAAATATAATGTCCTATCATTGGTCATTATAAATGTGTGTGTCATGGCCTGAATTAACGTTATTGATATACATTATCAGGGTGTTGTCATGTACCATGGTTTATAATTGTATAGATTTGGTATCAGATTAATAATGCTCACCGATTGGTTCGTGCAGTGTCGCTACCGGAATGAATCTCCTGAGAGCACATTCCGGTCAGCAGCAGCCTCTCTCATCATTTCTGCATTAAAGCTGAGTGTCCCCTCTGTCTGTCACACAGGTTTCTCTGAGTAGAATGGATGAAGGAAACCTGCCCTCACATAGGGTGGTGCTGTGGTTAGCACCGTCACCTCACATCAAGAGGGTTCTGGCTGGCTGGTGTCCTTCTGTGTGGAGTTTACATGTTCTCCTCATGTTTGCATGGGTTCTCTCAGGGTTCTCCAGCTTCTTCCCACAGACCAAAAACATGCAGCTCAAGTTAATTGGTGACTCTAAATTGTCTATAGGTGTGAATGGTTGTCAGTGTACTATATGTGAGCTGGTGACCTGTGCAGGGTGTATCTCGCCTCTCGACCAATGACAGCTGGGATTGGCTCCAGCACCCCGCGACCCTCTGTAGAATAAGCAGTATGGAGATTAAATGAAAGAATGAATGAATGAATGAATGAATGCCCTCATATAGTAACAAGCCCAAAGTTCTCACTAAATGATGAGTCATTTTTTAAATTAACTTTTGGGATAAGCTTATCCTCCCTTTAATTAACAGTATTTCAGCTACAGTATGAGCCTATCAGCTGTGTTCAGTTTTGGAGCAACGTGCTCACCATCACCATCATCAAAATACCAAATGAGGGAATCTCTTTTGGAAGAATGCACTAAATGTACTATTACATTTAATGCTGGGTTTTCATTGGTCAGCTAGCTTCATGGTGTGAAATGACATCTAGTTGATTGATTGCCATGAAAGGCAGTAATAGAACTGGTCTTCTGTCATTCAGAGCCCCTAATCAAACAGTATTCTGGTATCATATCGCTTCTTTAATTAGATGACTTTCAGGTTGAAATGAGATTATGACTGTAGCATACATATGAAACCAACAGAGAGAAATGACTTTTATTTAACAGGGAAAGGCCAGATTGTTCCAGAATATGTGATGGTGTACTTAATTGAAGCCGGATCATGTTACGGTCACCGTATTGTTTTTCAATTTAAAGCAATTTGAAGGAAGTTGAAAAGGTCATTAATTCCAATCTGATTTGAAGTAGCAAATGAGTCTGCTATAATTAGATATCCAGCAGCTAAAAGGCAGCACTCTGAAAACTATGAGGTCAGGTGCTGCAGACATTTTATCCAGAAATCTTAATGGAATAAAACTGAGCAGTAGTTGTCTTCTGTTGGATTTCATGACAGGAACTCATGCAGATGCTCTGGGAAACAGCCTGGCCTACATTTATAGACTCTCTGTATTGTTGATGAGAATAATCTCATATCTCCAGTGGATTACACAGTGAGGACTTGCTGAACTGTTGAACAGCAGCAGTTCATCGTTAGTAATTTCTGGAAGATATCTTTTTTTTCTCTCTCTCTCTCTCCTCTCATACTTGTCTTGCTTTGAAGTGATTTAATTCCGCTTTGAATGCTGTCCAGGAAATTACAAAGCCACCGTAATGAAGTGTGGCTGATTGGACGAGTGCCCTTCTTTGAACGTTAATTTTCCGGCTATCCAGGAATCTTGAAACGGGCGTCGGGCAGGTTGGATTGCACAGATTGCTTTTTATAGCCTTAACCCCCAGCTATTTGAAGCTTTCTAGCACCAATAAAGTGTATAATCTTCTGATATGGCTTTTAACCAAATGTCCAAGCTGACGCTGATTTTTAGGTCATTTCAAACAACTCAAGTCAAAATTGTTCCGCAAATAATCTAAGCGTTATCTGAAGTAAAGCCTGTGCCTGTACAATATCTGCCTGTATGGAGTTAAATGAATCAACTGTGCCCTCCCCCTCACCTTTCAGCCAATCACATGTGCCCTCAGCCTCCCAAAAGGCTCAACAACTGCTACCAAAATGTAGCCATCTCTTTCCCGTTAGCTGGAGTGAATCAAGCAACATGAGGAAGCTGCAAATTATTCATTCATATTCTGGTTTTATTGAACAGAACAATGCTTTATATGCTGCCTTGGTCAGTGAGGTTGGTTTAATACTCAGCATTAAAATGTAGAGTAAGTGTTAGCAGCAGCTGCTAGTTGGTTGACCCTGTTAACTCAGCATTGTTTGAACTCTTAAGAGCCTGCTGGAAGGCTGGAAGTGTGTGAAAGACTGAGAGAGAGATGCAGTCAAGGCTGCAGTAGCACCCGCAGGGGCCCCTGGGTACTGAAGCTCATGTCACCCAAACAAACTTTGATTTTTAAATAGAACTAAAGAAATAAAAAATAACTCCAAAAAAAGATAAAATAACATCTTTTAAAACATAATGTGAGTTTGAATAATTAATTAAATTTGATTTCTATTTCTCTGTTGGGTGTTTACATGAGTACTAACACAGGTGGATACAAAACAAGTCAATAATGTATATCACCCATCTACCATCAGGTGGAGCGCTGAGGATTATGTGCTTAAAAAGATTCTCAGCTCCACCTCTCATTTAGCAAGATATCAATACTGCAGGGCACGGTGCTCATACACACACACACACACACACACACACACATATATTCACACACACACGTGGTGTTTACCAACACAAGGATTAGTTATGGATAGACCTCAGCATTGCTCGGGTGGAGCAGGCACAGTGCAATATACAGAGCTCCCATAGAGGTCATAAAACTTGCAAAGGTTTGAAACATGATTGGAAGAAAAAATGTGTGTGTTGCAGAGTATAGAGAAACAGCACTTTGGGGAAAAGCTGGTATAGAAATTGAGCAATAGTCTGAAAATGTTGCACCACAATATACACAGAAAAGTAATGCTTTAAACATGAGGAACAATTTAAGAAAAAAAGATGAAACCAGCCATTGTTCCTCTGAATATATATAGACACACAGTAAACACACACAACATATGAATTCTAAGGGATGAGATGGATACATGAGAAAGCCATCACCCCCACTGAACTTTCACATTAAGTATACAGTATGTTTACAGAGCTTGATATTGAACTTCAATGTTTTTTTATTTTTATAAACCAAAATAATGTTGAAAACAGTCAGAATAATGTAAACTGGGATTTCTTTCTTTGTCAGATTATTAGTCTTGTGTAGTTATTTCCTGATTTAAATCATTTTAGACTGTATAGTATCTATTTTTTAAGGCTTGGGTTTTAAGGCATGTTAATAATCCTCAATGTCATGAATCAAAAAATTGCTATAGGTACTGAAACTGATGTCATCCTGACATTAACATTGTAAACCTATTTATTTTATTAGATACATTTCTTATCCACAAAGCCAGAACATTAAAAACAACCCCATCAATTCAATTATTTGAATTGACATAAACTATTATTTTGAGTCTTTATATTGTATAAAAATAAGAGAAGTATATCTGTAATCAAATTATACTCTGAATTATTTATTTTTTCTTTCTTTCTATTGAAATGATTTTTTATTTATTTGTTTCTTTCTATGAACTGGAACAACTGGTTGGTTCTATGTTCTGTTCAATAAAGAAAACAAAAAGCGTAAGAGTGACGCCCGTACTAATGACGTCGTTCCAAATACTGATCCCAGCCTGCTCACATGCTCACAATGACAGTGTTAACATCTGCTAATAACATTTACTAAAAATAAAGTTTTGATCAGATGATGATCAGTCATTTTAAAACTTTATTATGACTGATGTGGATTATGCAGAATTGAGAGTTTATTCCTCAGATAACACAATGCACATACACGAATACATCAGCAGGCCAGCGTGGAATAGATTTTAGCAAAATAGTACAGTTCATACACAGAGGCCTAATGTATGTTAGGAGTGTAATGGTACAACAAAGGAAGGTAGAAAACAACATTATGAAAAAGGCTCATTGGACAAAACTATCACTGTAACAGGGAAGCTGCTGCAGTGGAAATACTGAACTGAACTGGCTCTTATAACGTGCTGTCTGACCATGTCCTTTGTTGTTGTTCCATCCTTTTTGCACCCAGAGCTAGAAAATATGACTATTTGTATATGATTGGTCCACTGCCACAGCAGCTACAACCCGTCTACAGTTGGCAAGTGACAATTTAATGCTTTTATTCTCATGATGGGTATCAAATGAAGTACTCAGTTGGTATCAGTATTACTTTAAGGGTACTTGGATTGGTACTGCTATTGTCATTTTTTAAACCATACTCAGCCCTAAAGGTGGAGTGAAAAGCCAACAGTCACAGAGAGAGGATGGGGAGATGGGAGGCGTGATATTGCTTCACCACAGAGACAATGCAGCATATTTTAATAAGAGGTCAGTGTTATGGCTCTCTAGTTTGTCACTGCAGGGTAACCAGGGTAACCAAGCTATATTGACTGAGCCGGCTAACATGCAACAGTGAGCATGCTACAGCCAAAGATGCTCTATAACAACAATAGTGCTATAACTTTTTGAACTGCCTCTGCTACAGATATGCTAGTGGAGTGCTGCCAAAACATTCTGGGTAGAACTTTGTAAAATTATAGTTCAGCACAACAGTAATTGTTTGGGTCACTGCATGCACCCAACTGTAACGGCCATGCTGCTCTTCCGCATGCATTATGTCCTTGCATGTACAAAGGGTTCCATGTGGTCAGATGATAAACTGCAGGACGGCATCTCCTTCCCACGAGCGATCGGCAAGAACAAAATGAGCGATCGAACGAGCGCATCCGATCGATGCGAATACCTTCCCTCTTGCTTTCGCTCCGGGCCGGCTGGCATTTAGGCAGAAAACAAACTGCTTTATTTATTTTCAACTGTAATTGTGCCCAGTCAACTTCTCCTCTGGCTAAAGTAAGTTTTTTTTTCTTTCTTTTTTCTTTTTACTGACTTTACACTTCAAAGCGGAAAGACAGGGAGAGTGAAGTGAGAACAGGCAGGGCTCCGGGCGAAAGCTCCAACAGCACCCTTCATGGCTGATCAGAAACTGTCTGCCTGTGTGTGTGTGTGTGTGTGTGTATGTATATGTATGTGTGTGTGTGTGTGCTGGTGCCAGTTCTATCTCCATGCTTTTGTAGAAGTTTGCCCTCACAAGGATGCACAAGTTATGCAAATCCAATAGTGCCACAACATTTTGCATTTTGTCCTCATTTCTCCAAGGGGTTAGTTTAAATGTGTTATTAATATTTGGCTCAAATTGAATTAGAATGAGGTAAACCTTTTAATGCTGGATTTGTAGGCAAAGTTAAATTACTTTGACATCAGGACCTGTGTTCTGGATTATAGGGATTATTTAAAATGAGTGGCCAGAAGTGTAATAACTATAACAATTGGCGATGACAGTTAAATTACAGCACATGCTTTGGTAAAATTACAGTGTACTGGTACCTCCCTGACCTTTTCCTTAAAATTAAGTGTGCAGTAAAATAATCATTCATCTTTTTATACATAAAAAAAGAAAAAAGCTCACCCTCTCAAACTATCAGCCTCTCAGGAGTCTCAATTTATAAGTTTTGGCTGCATGTGGACATAATCTCATGCGGTGAGCACTTCCTGTTTCATTTTACAGCAGAGGTCAAGACAGAGATTGGATGTAATGAAGTCAGCGCACAGGGTTATGGGTGATGGAAGGAGTGTGTAGGAGTGAGTGTGTTAGGGGGAGGAAGGGCAAGGTCAACAACAGGTACTGAGTGTTATACCATCATAAAACAGCTTGATTTATTTGACAGGTAATTTAACTATGGATGAATAAACATGTAATACACTGAGTGTACTGAATCACTGTCATTCAGGTGTGGGAGGGGAGGCTGGAAAACATGGTTGGGTGTGGGTGGGAACTGGATATGATCTATCCAACACTTTGGCTTAAATAGATCTTGAAAACTACAGAATGAGTTTATCAGAGTTTTGTTTGAACTCATGCTTGGGGAACTCATGCCTGTCAGACTCAAGCTAGTCTTGCTGAGTTGAGCTTGCAGAGGTTCGATACCTGCATGGGTATTTGTTTCTTTAGACTCTTTTAGTGCAAGAAACTGGAACAATCTGCTATCACATCAATGTTGTCTTTATACATCAAGGACCACAGTGGAAATAAGACTTGGACTTCTCAGTGTTATCCTTTACATAATGGATGGATATGTGTGGCTCAAACTAAACGTAAATAATCCGTATGTCTCTTCAGAGTCTCTATAGGCTGAATCCCTTTTTAAATTAATTGCCCCCCTGACAATTAGTCTAGTTCAAAATCGGCTTTGCACCAACACTTTAGGTTCATGAAGAGATATGACCCAAGTAAAAGATGAAGGGATCCAAGTACCAAGAGCTGGTGGAGCATTGTAGTCCTGGCTGGAAAGACCACTGTGAGGTGAACCCTAACCCTAACCCTAACCCATTGAGGTAGGGTGTAGAGGCTCTGCTGGCTGGTCATTGCGTAAGCTCTACACACTTCTTGGCATCACAGGAGCTAACAAAAAGAGAGCAATCAAGTCCACTATAGAGGCTGCGGAGAAGAGCTCTAGGTGGCTTTGGATCATTAGGTCCAAACTGCGGGTCAATGCTGCTGGGACAAGAGTCAGGGTCTGAAGGTGAAGGTTAAGGTGTGTGATGTTGCTAGACCTGAAACATCTGATGATCTCAGGAACATCACATATGATGTGTCCCAGCACTTCCTAGAATGGATCTTTAAACCACACAGTAAGAGGAACGTCTCAGGTTTCTTCATTGCATCCACATCTCTGAGGAAAGACAGTTTTAGTGAAATGAGATGTCATCTGAAGTTTTTCACTGATTGAAAACAAGTCTGCATGTATTCTGTGTATACCTCGTACAACCCACAGTATGCAAGCAGCCTGCTCAAACACTGAAGGATCATGATCCATTGGGGGCAGAAAATCTCATTATTTGCATGTGTTTGTTTTGATATCTTGTCCTTAAATTCATAATGTAATAATCCAGCTCAGGAGGAGAGTCTTTTATCATTTGTATAAATCCAAAACATGCTGTAAATGTGTCTGGAAACAAAATGTTTTGGGGAAATGGACATGATGTAAATGTCTCACATCAGAATATAGTTTCTATCTGTTGCGTAGGGATTTCTTTTAGCAGCAATCACATGATTTGATGAAAATGGATGGTGAAACAACATATTTAAAGATAAGAAGTGCTCTGAAATTACATATAAATTAGTGAGATTATTTGTGTTGGTATAAAACTGCACAGATGATGTGATGTGATGTTTCAAAGCTGATCAGCTGCAGTCCAATCACTAACAGAGTGCTAATAAACAGATGTGCTTGTCCACTAAAAGACTCTATCCTCCCTCAAACCTCCTTCAGGATCCCGCCTCACTCCTCCGAAAACTAATAAGAGCATTGGAACGTCCTTCATGATTATTATATATTTCCAGGTCAGGCGAGTAGCGATGAGTGAGGAACCATCAAATAAGAGAAGTGAGATGTAACCATGGAAACTCATGATAATCCTTATGTTTTGCTGACCTGTGACCTTCCCTCCAGTGCAGTCATCAGGCTAATACAAGACATCTCCAAATGAGATTGCTGTACATTTTACAGAGCACATAAATACTCCCCACAACCCTTTCGGTCCTTTTGCTGCACCCCTCGCATGACACACAGGTCAAAATGTCAACTTAAAGCAGGGAATATCTCAAAAACAATATAATGAATATCCATAAAGTTTCCTGAGCACATTCAAGCATGCGACATTTAGATATTAGCTCTTGATTTTGAGTATCTTTCCTCTAGCACTAACCTAAGGACAAAACTGATTATCTATGAATGAAAGGTCTTAAAGAATAAATTACCATTGTATTGTAGCTTTTAATGAAATTTGCGCAAACTGGGCAGCTGTGGCTCAGAAGGTAGAGCAGGTCGTTACCTACAATCCTCATTCATTTTATTTTTTTAAGATGGTGTTAATGAAATGAAATGCAGCCTGTCTACAATTAGAAAGAGCCTAATTCTTAAAATTGGTCCTAGTTCTATTGTTTTTAAGGTCAAACATGTCTCCCCTCAGGTTGGTTCTAATTCCTCCTGTTTTGCTACAAAATTGGACAATGGTGTCTACCATGAATATTAATTATATAACAGTGAGTGAGGATGAATGTTAAGGGTAACTGGAGGTTTGAGTGTAGTACAGTATGTGTTATGTGTGTTGCTGGTGACTCGGTGAGTAATAACCTAAAAAAGATCTATTTTCTTTTTTTTTTTTTCCCCTCTCCTTTCTTGAATTGATTGTCTCCAAATGCCAAGCATGTCACAGATGCATCTTGTATATGCACACGTACCATTTATGTACAATGTCCCACGTGCCTTATTATATTTAGGTTGGTTCATAAGTCAATGATTTTCCTCCGAGCTGCAAATCAGTCTGCAACACAGATACCTTCCATTTCTCCTGGGCATCCCCGCTCCATTAACCAAACAGAGAGACAATGTTAGGTATCTTCCTAAGGATAAAGTGAAATCAGGTGATATTCAAAGCAGATTATCTTTCCCCCCCCTAAGCAGCGGTTCACCTCACTTACCTAAAGTGCTCAGATGTCTGATTCTATAGTGGGAGCAGAGATCTTAGTGTACTAGAGATTAAGGAATTCTTCATCGTTAATGCGCCAGGGAGCTTTAAAGAAGAGGCGAGGCAGGGATGTTCTGCTTTTGTTCACACATTCTTCGCCTCATGTGTGAGAGCTTTCTGTATGAGTGTAACACAATATAGCGGTGCAGGTATAGAGCTGCACCAGCTTTCTCTTCATTCAGGGAATGATTCAGTCCCTGTGTTTCTCTTCATCCCTGTAATATGGTATGAAATGAAATATAGAGTCCTGGAGTGCAGCGTTTAGTTCAGCTTGAAAAATATCTATCTGTGTTTTTGTTTGGTGTTATTTATTTATTTATTTATTTATTTATTATTGTTGGAAAACAAAGTAACACAACACATGGCAGCATGACAAAGAATGCAGTGTGCTTTTCTGATTGACAAGCAAGATGAAGACAAACCAATTTTATGGTGGATGGTAAATGGACTGCACTTATATCTAACACTTTTCTAGTCTTTCAACCACTCAAAGTGCTTTTACACTACCAGTCACATTCACCCATTCACACACATTCATACAGTACACTGATGACAGGAGCTGCTTCCTTTAAAGTTCCCTCAAAACCAAATACGTCATAATGGGTCAACAGAGCTTCCTTATGTTTCTTATGTCTATCATGTTTGGTTTTCAGTAATATAGATTCCAGTGTTAGTTCAGTGTCTGTGAAGCTCTCATCAGGACCATACAGTGATAATATGATGAACCCCCTGTAGTCTTTCCCACATAATATATCTTTGAAGATCATTTTAATACTGCTTATTATATTCTGCATTAATACATACATATGTCCCAGCACCATTATACCATCATGCTGGCACATATTGTAGATCACAGACTTACACATGTTCCTCCTATACTGTAGATAATCTTATTAGGGTTTTGACATGTATCAGGTCACTTTTATGATAATTTATGTGCATACGTTAGTCATTTATTCACCGAGAAAGAAAATGTCCCTTAAATTAACAATCTGTTCACACAAAGAAGAGAAAAAAGCCACAATCTGTTATCCTAAAGAAATGTTTAAGGGATGACAGGAAGAAGAAAAACAAGCCTGTATTAAACTGCAGGGGCAGTTTATTTTGAACTGCAGTGCTCAGCTGGTTGTGTGCATGAAGTCACCTAAACTGACCTGCAAAGAGTAAAATACATAAATGTTCAATGTAGCATCAGAACTTTATGAGAAAGAGAGTTTAGAAAGAGGGAACAAATGAAGGAATTTGGAGGCACAAGGTATACATTTGAGGGTATTTTTCTCATTCTTAATCACAAATTATCCAATATATGATCATCAGGGGTATCTTACTTTATACCTGTATAGCTTTGATTAAATTCACCAAGGCAATCCATATTTAACCCTTTCACTCATAGTGGTCACTACAGTGGACAGCTATTCAATAGCTGTTTTCTTATATAAGCATGGATTTCAATGGCATAGTTACACTTCAGCCACCACAGTGGACACTAGTGCATCATCCCTTACACTACCACTTCATCTGAAGTTACTTTTTTGGTTGTAAATCAGATGATTTATGTTATTATAATGTAATTTGATGAGTTCAAATATATTTTTCATGCCTAAAGAGAAAACAATCATAATTCATGCATGAAAGGATTTAAATGGATAGACTTTTGATTTAAAGGTAAAAAATTCAGATATGATTCATCACTTCACACTTGAGTCAGACAGACTGCTACATGTTGACAGAAGCAATGTGGCATGCACTTCTTCATATTTATAATTAATATATTAATAAGTGATATAGTCTCCAGGGTGGATCATGGACCAGCTCAGTGTCTGTGTCACCACTGTCTCCCATCATGCATTCTGATTTGCCACTTATGCATGCTGGGCTGATTGCAAGGTGTGTCCTCTCAGACCCCAATCCACAGTTTGACAAGCTGTCAATGTCAGTGGAGTGGAGGCATGTCTCTGATGGCTGTACCTGTCTGTCAGTGTGTGTGTGTGTGTGTGTGTGTGTGTGTGTGTGTGAGTGACACAGCCAGCCTGAAAAAAAAGGTAACTTTGAAATGTTGTTCCTTGTGTTTTTTTTGCCAGTGCCTCTTTTGAATGGCATGTGTGAGTGAGCTATTATAATCTGTGTGAGAAGCCTGGAAAAAGGCAAGTCTGTTATTTTGCACATAAAAAGAAAATCTTAATTTCTACATTAACACTAGCACGGGGTTTTTAGAGTACACAAAATGAAAATATTAAACTGATTTTAGATCAAACACAACAAAACGTTGAGAGGATTTTTTTTAAACTGTGAGGTGACTGTAAATGAGTTCTTAATAATAATCAATTTTGATCTATTATTATATTTTATATATCTATATCTACATCTGTCTAAAGGTATATATGTATCTACATCTCTGTCTATCTCTATATCAATCTTTATTTATCAATCTTTATTATATGGCACCAAATCACAACAAAAGTCATCTCAAGGCACTTAACATCTAGAGCAGGTCTAGACCGTACTCTTTCATTTAATTTACCATAAATAGACCCAACATTCCCACATGAGCAAGCACTTGGAGACAGTGTCAAGGAACAACTCTGTTATATCTATCTATATGTATCTATATCTATATGTATATAGTTGTTTACTTTTATAGAAGACCAAATGAACAAAAAATAAATTAAAAATCATATATGAGAAACTGGAATCATAGTATTTTTTAGTTTTTTATAGTATTTTTTTTCAAAAAGAGAACAATAATCTAAACGATGGAGCGATGGACCAATCATTTACTGATATATCGAAGAGGATGCTGTAAATGTGTCTGGAGAAGGAACAGTTGGTTATGCAGAGTCAGAGTACATGATTATGTTCTCTGGTTAATTTGCATAAATGTGTTAGTGGTTTCTTGTAGTGATGGTGGGTGTTTGGGAAGAAAGACACTTTTGCAAATTAGTTTTTTACAGATAATCCAACTCGATCAAATTGTGACCACTTTATAGGAAAGTAGAGTGGCTTTAACACAAAGTGTGTTCTGCTGCTGAGTGTTCATTGAAAAGCAGACTCTTTCTGAACTGCAGGCATGTTTTCATTTTACAAGAGGAGTATGTGAGGAAATATGAATGCCATCAGCTCTCCAAACATATCAGTGATGGATTGAGTTATGAATCGCTGTGGTTAAATTAACTATAAGACCTATTACCTGCTGTTTTCATTCACATCTCATCAGACTGGCCCTGCTCACCTCTCAGACCCAGCTACATCCTCCATCCCTCTCTCTTCCTGTGTGTGTGTGTGTGTGTGTGTGTGTGTGTGTGTGTGTGTGACAAATTTAATAAAATACTGGACACATATTTTTCCAACACCCGAAATATACATATTGCTTTCATTTTAATTTAGTGATCAACAACAAATTTCTTATTATTATTATTATTATTATTATTATTATTATTATTATTATTATTATTATTATTATTATTATTATTATTATTATTATTATTATTATTATATTATTATTTGTATATTATTGTTATTAGTATTAGTATTTTTATATTATTATTTTTATATTATTATTATTATTATTATTATTAATAATAATAATAATAATTATAATAATAATAATAATAATAATAATAATAATAATAATAATAATAATAATCATAATAATAATAATAATATTAATAATACTATTATTATTAATAATAATTCAGACCAGGTTTCGTTTAGGCTATGAGTTTCAATCAAACCTTTTAAAAGAACACTGTAACTTTGTAGCTGTGTGTTAACCGAGTCCCAAAAACTCTTCATCAGAGCTGTCACTGTGTGCAGATATTGCAGAGTCGCTGTAAGTTTCATCAAGCTCACTGTCCCTGGACTCTGTGTCAGTACCAGAGTCAAACAAAGCATCCTCCTCTGTTCCATCCAGTGGAAAAACAACAAAGTTAGTGAATCTTTTAGGCTTCAGATCTGTGCTCATACTGTGTGTCTCTGCCAGTGTGCAATAAAAACTGCTCATCTGTGCGCATTTACACATTGTGCTTCAACATCTGGTGCTGTCAGTCAGGTCAGTTTGGTCTGTAAATACTGAAACATCACAGCAACTAGTGTCTGAAATACTTCTGATGAACACACTGAATCAGCACCCGCCTCTGAACTCTTCTGGTTTTATTTTAATTTCTCTTACAGCAGTAACGAGTCTATTTTCATTCACCACTAACACAGCTGGAACGCGTGCTTGACACAGCTGTTTACAGGTTGTTATAGTTCATAAGTGTAGATCCTCACACCATTATCTTTATAGTTATAGTTATAGTTATCATTCTTAGTGTGGATGGCACTTTACAGACTTATATCCATATCCAGATCCAACCTCTCTCTGTATTTTACTAGTGTATAGGACGCACTGATGTATAGGATGCACCCCACTTTTAAATGAAAAAAAAACCCTATATCATATCAAAGGTGCATCTTAATCAACGTTTTTTACAGTACGTATATATTTGTGTAAGATAGCTGTGGAATTGTCACATTCCATATAGCAAAAGTGATCCACCATCCAAACAGCCTTAATCATAAACATTCCATCACTGATAAATTCAGCAGTTATATGGTGTGAAATAGTTTACATGTAAAATGTACCTTTCAGTTCCATTAAGTTGATGAAAGTCAGTAAAGTTTGTGAAGAGCACGTACCTCACCTCAGATCAACGTAATGATTCCCAACACAATTGGTTTAGTACCTTTTTATTGACACTCTGTGCAAATGAGGTCCTCAGATCTCAGCAGCATGCAAGTCTTTTGTTGAGTCGAGCATCTTTCAAGGAGGTGGCAGTAAAAAGACAGAGTTGACAAGCTACACAAATCAATCTTTAAATTTCCACATCACAGAAGTTCTTGAGACAGCAGCTAAAAGGCAGAGTGTCTGAGGAAGATGGAGATGATGATGATGATGATGAGGCCCCTGATGCCCCAGCAGAACACTTCTAACAATTGACAGGCTGACTGTTGAAGTTTCTGTCCTTATTATTACCTTGTGGTAAAAAGGCCATTGTTGTTCTCCTATCACTGTCAGAACATTTCACTTCTTGCAAACTCTGCACTTTTTTCACCCGCAGCATTAACTGTTCATTACGTGGAGTTTTCCCCCTCCTACGTACTTCTTCTTGGAGATTCATCAAAAACAATCAACCTGCTGACCTTGCAGTATTTCACATGCATCCAGCTGAGTTTGATATCACAGGCGCAATGTGAGAAAATTCAAAAGGAAATCAAAAAATAAAAGATCTGCTGAAACAACTGAGAGTAGCTGATGTGAACAGAATATGACAGTAGATTTAATAAAACAGCTCATTGCTTCTTAGGGAGTAACAGCCACTAATCTAAGACCAAATCATGTGTTGTGGGGTTGTCATGTCATGGAAGTATGGGTGGACATGGCCTGTGGATTAGAAGACAAGTGGGTGTTAGGTCTGGGTATTGCTTAAAAAATGACAATACCAGTACCAATCCAAGTACCCTTAAAGTGATACTGATACCAGCTGACTACTTCATTTGATACCCATCATGTGAATAGAAGCATTAAATTGCATAACATGTCACCAGTCCTCATCTAAATGATTAGATTTTTTTTTTTTGAAAGTCTTCAAATTATTAATACTTATTAATTAAAGAATGCTTGCATTGATTGGCTGTGAGCAAGTCCATACAAATAGTAAGGCTGCTCAATTAATCAACATTTGATCGTGATTACGATTTTGGAACCAAACGATCTCAAAACTAATGAAATCGGGGGGAAACGATTTTCCATTGTGCAACATTGTATAGAAATAGTCTGTAAAAAGCTGCGCATGTGTATTTCCGTCCCTCCTCCTTATCATGCACTGTACAGCTGCCAACACTCCAGTTCACTATGCCAAAATACTCATCATATATTAAATAAGTCTCTATTATTAATTATGTCATATGTTATATGATGTTATTATCATATATTGGTACTTTTATAAGACTTTTCAAAGTTAGTTTTTTCAGTTGAATTATATTTTAGGTTTTTTAAAAAGTTCAATAAATTTCCAAAATCAATGAGCTTGTGTGAGATATGTGGGTATGTACGTGTGTGTGTTAACAAACAGAATAATCTGTGAAGAATCAAGAATTTAGTGAGTGTTAGCAGCAGAATGTTATAGATGACAGTGATTGTAACTATCTCTTCATTGATGACCGTTTGACTGTCCACGTGGCTTCTCAATGGTCATGCAGATGTTTGGACAGATGTAACTACTCAGTAAGTCTAACTCTGAATTTAAAATGAACCCTTCCCTGTGAGTGCAGTGGGATCCTAAAGCCTGGTCACTGGCTAACATGGGCTCGGTGATGTTAGATATATCGCTGTCATTTGAGGGTAGGGGTGATTACGCAACTGGCAATGAAATGCTTTTTTGTTAGCTTAGTTGTCTCAGAGACTGATGCTAGTCAGCTTTGTTGTGTTGAGTGTTACAGGTAAGAGTTGTAATGAACTGTTACTTAGAGGATGCCCCCATGACTAGACCTCTTCTTTTCTTTTTTAAGACAGGTCAAGGGGAACAATAATGGAAGCACATTTATTCAAGTACTGTATTTTATAGATCTTAAGTAATTCCAGTACTTCCATCTCATGCCACTTTAAAATTCCGTTCGACTCTACTACAAATGTTGTACCATTACTAAACTGCACGCATCTGATGGCTGTGGTTACTCAATAGAATTAGCTATCCTTTGTTGATAAAATGTATGTACTGCCAAAGCTTCTAATGACGTTAGTTCCATTGTTTGACCGTTTTTGGGGTCAGTCATGCTAAGCCATCAAGAGCACTTGAGCGTACATGCTGTGAGTGTTTTTCTATTACACAGCATGGTAAGGTAGCAGAAGTTTCCTGTTTTAGGTGTGTTTTTGTCTACATCTCTTCATTTTACATCTCACTGTGGTTGTTTCTGCTTGTATTCTTCTTCTTTATTAACTGATTCACTGACCAAATAGCTCCAAATATCCACCTGTTTATCCTCTAATTCAGTGATAGACACATTTTATTTTCTGTAAATGATTCACAATACAAGTCTCCAGTTATTTTTATTTAAGCAGGAAATGTTGGGTTTTCATCAGTGGTAACTTAACACAGCTCTAATATGACTGAAAGTAATTAGGGAACATAAATAAAGGAGAGAAACGTTGAACTTAAAACCAAAAAAAAAATCATTCAGAGGCTTCAAACGAACTGAGAGATGAACACAGAGACTTTTAAAAACAGCACACACACACATGGGTTGAGTTGGATGAACCTGGGCTTATGGAGAAACCTCCTAGTCTTATTTAACCCTTGCTTAGGCTACTGTCCGGGTCAAATTTGACCCGTTTTGACACTTGACAGCTGTAAAAACACCTCAAATTTATTTAAACCTGAAGGATTTGATGACTTTTCCTAAAATGATACACATTTTCGTCAATTGAAGCTGTTCCTGATCAAATTTGACCCGTATCTATTGACATGTCTTTCTGTTGAATTCATTTGTTTTCATGATGTAGCAGTGAAGACTGATGGCTCTAATGCTCAGTTATGTCTGCAACCAACAACTATTTTTTCATTAGTTGTGTGGTCAAACCTAAACTTGCTGAAATGACACCAATTACAACAAAACTCATCTACAGTGAAGCATAACATGGCTTTGTGATCAAGGGTTGATGTCAAATAACATTAAAATGAAGAAGGTAAGAAAAGTTTAGTTGAGCTTTCCCTTAGGCTTATTACTCATTACCCTTCTTATCTTATGCTTTTCCTGTATCCTCAAGACATTTAGCTATTTTTAAACGTCTTCATTTAACCTAAGAAGTCCTTGTTGTTAGTCCTGTCTTCTGGGCAGTAGACAGAGGTCACAGTTTTGAAAAGAACTTGAGGTCATGAGACTGATTAATTGATCAAATTAAAGAATTGAATCCAATGTTTAATGTTTCCTCCGGACATTAAAGTTTGCCCTTCAAGGAGGTGGCGTCCAAGCCAGGATTTTATATTAATACATGCAGATTTATTCTCCTACACTATCAAGCCAGTGAGGCAGTTCAAAGGTACTTTAGGTCAGTGCTGGACAGTGCTGTCACCTGTCAATGGGCTATGCTGGAGACAGTTAGTATGAGTTGTGAACGTCTGCTCAATCACAGGCGAAGCAGTAAGTATATCTGTTTCCTTTTAGTTGTAACTGCTGCTCCATCCTCCAGCATTTTTCATTATCTAAATATTTTTTGAGCAAGCTTATATTAGTTGGTATAATTTGGGATCCACCAGAGGGTTAGCTCTACCTGCCTTTAAATATTTATGAGGCATCTGTCTTTGTGGGGAATCAGTTTTCCCTCTGCTTCACCAGGGTGCAGCTTTCTGCAGGTTCTTCACATTGGAGCCATTTATCAGTTGGAAAGTGTAATTCAGGCAGGCAAGCTCAAAGTGTACATGTGGATCCCCCCGGTGGGAATTATTCATTGTCAGCAGGACTGGTTGGCAGGCAGCAACCAAGTCAAGCATGTCGGCATTTCCATGTGAGCGATACCTGATCTCATCCACAAGGTCAAGTGCTAGCTTCATGCTAATGTCTGTTTTTCAGTGGGAAGGGCTCTTGTGACATTTTCATTATGTCTCACATAGTTTTATCACACAAAAACTAATAATGTACTGTTTTACATACAGTTTAGTGTATCCAGTAAACATGTGTTTATTAAATGTGTTCTTTACACATTCAAATGCTTCCTGCAGTTCAACTAGATGTACAGAATAAGGGAACTTACTCATCTTATTTAGTTTTTAGCACAAACCTGCTGGGTTCATTCAATCTAGCTTTGAATTATTAACTTTACTGTTACATATATGCATGTATTTCTATTAAACATCTTAATTTCCTCTTTGTCACAAACACACCTACTGTTTTTATTTCACTTCAGTTTGGTTGAAGCAAAAGAAAAAAAAGAAAAGAGCTTCAAGGTTTGGCTCAGAGAATCAGTCAGCAGTGGGGATAAACTCTTCTTGATACTATGCAAATTGCCTATAAGCCTGATTATAAAGTGATGACATGTGACAAAAAATGACTTTTTACTTCTGTTGGACTCCAGCTGTAAAGCAGGTGTTAAATATATTGATGGCCTGTATATTATGTTCTAATGTTGACAGTACATTAATGCAGTATCAGACCTCTAAAATCCAAGAGAAGTCCAATTGATTTCTGTTATTGGAGTTTTATGACAGTTGATGTCTCCGAGGGTAGAGATCGGTGGTTGGATTCCCAGCTCCTCCAGTCCACATGTCCATGTGTCCTTGGGCAAGATACCCAAATTGCTCCTGATGGCTGCACCAGCAGTGTGTGAATGTGTGAGTGAATGCTGGCCTCCACCTGATGAGCAGGTTGGCACCCTACGTTGTAGTCCCTGCCATCAGTGTATGAATGTGTGTGAATGGGTGAATGTGACATGTAAAAAAAAGTGCTTTGGGTGATCCAAAGACTATAAAAGCTCAATATAAGTACAGTCCATTTACCGTTTACCATAATACATCTAACAGGTAGATTTGAATTGACCCCAAACTCAAAATCACTGTCAGATAAAATACTGAACATTTCTTTGTCTTTGATCGATTTTATATATATAAAACATAAATGCATACACATCAAACTAGTTCTTTATTTGGTGCAATAACTTGATAATATCTAGTGTGCACACTTTCATTCACTTTGATCAAACGTGTGCTGCAAAGGAAAGGGTTACTACTTCTAATACTGTTCTACATGTAGGGTTTTTAATGAGATCTGAAAAAAGAAGAAAACATGTTGAAAGATAAAACACAAGCCATTGCTGTTATTATTTGTACCGCAGCAGGGTTTTATTAAGTTTAATATTATAGAGTGAAAATGTAATTATCGGAAGTGCTATTTATTTTAGATGAGTGGGGGGGTCTTCACTGTCACATTCCCAGCTTGATCAAATACATTTGTGTTAACCTACATTTTACAGTAATGATGCTTGTAGTTTCTTCTCTCCTTTAACAATGTAGCATACAGAGGAAAACAAAGCTCGCTCTCTGTAGTTTTGAAGACATTTCCAACCTTATCATAAAGCTATGAATTATCTGTATTTTGCCAGCATGTTGTATAATTTGATCATTAACATCATGGACTGTATGCAGCAGTACAGCTCATCCAGTCAACAGCACTCTCTGGTGTATGTAGCCCACAGGAACACATGAACCTAAGAGTCAAATATTTGCAATGAAGCTGCTTTGACATGGCAAATGATTCTCCTTTCAGCTCTGAGCCCTGAGATGAATTCATTAATAACTCCATCAGTGTCCACTGGCGGTATGTCTCAATGGATGTGAATGGCAGCAGCGATGTTCAGCTATAATTTAAATGAATACATTCTAGAAAAATACAACCCAGTACTGACTGTGGTGAGCAGATCTGCTGAGAATAGTATGAATTTAATGAAGCTGGAAAGCATCAGTGCAGAGTTGTCATTTGAGAGGGGTGTGGTGACCTGGTGGGTTGCTTGTGGGGCTGTGACATTTTGAGCCTGTAAACTTTCCAGCATGGTATCAGGCCCCTGTCACAACAAGGCACCGCTTCCTCTGTTAAACCCTCTGCCACAGACCGTAGGTTTGCTGCAGGGTCCATGCTGCGAACTTGCTTCCTACTCCCTGACAAAAGTTCAAGTTGTATAATGTCACATTATTTCTGCCTTTTGTACAGTGAGGACAGTCAGGAGAAAATAAATGTAGGTCATTGTTGTCATTTTTTGTGGTGAGAGCAGCCCTGAGCTTTGGTGACACTGAAACAGGCTAACAGCTGTTTTTAGGACTGGTTGGTGATATAAACATGAGCTGTTAGTGTTATTCTGTATTGTTTTTAATGTCAAAGACCCAAACCAACAGTTGGTTCCTCTTTCAGTACTGTCTGACTCTATAAATGTGATGACATGATGCAACCCACTGTCATTTGGTGTAACCAGTAGTATTTTGTAAAAAAAAAAAAAAGATTATATACAGACAAATAAATGTGAACTAAAATGTAGAATAAATATAATCCACTTTTGCAACGTAACAATTTGTTATGTAACAAACTTTACATCATTTGTCAAAACTTATTTAGAAAAAATTAACCTGCTCAATATTGACAAAACGCCCTAAAATTTAAATGTAGAAATACTTTCATATGATGTTTATTATTAGTGTAATTATTAGTATAAGTCCACTTAAATACACTGGTGGTGGGTAAAATATTGATTATTTATCATTCTTTTGTGGTTACACCATTTGACATTTTCTGGAAGATTCAGTCTTACTTTTGGTTAAAAAAAAATGGTGCAAATGTCATTTCAAATGACATAAAACCAACAAAAAAATTGCTTTTAAAACAATTATTTAAGATATTTTTGAATTGCTCATCTTGCCAACCCTTATTTGTCACTGACCCATGTATAAATATAGAATATTATACAAAGGCTCAGTAATTTACCACCATGATTGGGTGATGTCGTTTTTTATCAAACATTTAGTTAAAAGGGAGGACGTTTTTTGGGAACTATTTTTACACATTTGGTACTCTGAGTATTTCTAGAAGCAGGGCGGTGTGTGTAGGACTGTCTCAATAGAAACTGCAGAGTCTCGGTCGATGCTTATGAAGGGACATGTCATCCAATAACATAATAATAGTTTATAGGCAACAAATGGAGCTCTATGACACAGAGGAAAAATATGTATCCGACAATACTTGTTAGTCAAATCAATATTATAAGAAAAAAATCATCAGGCTTATACTTTAAGCTGCACTGTATACTGCTATCTTAACACTGAAGTGTGCTGATCCACATACAGTGAAGCTGTTTCCAACTTTATTCTGCTTCTGCTGCATGAACATGATAGATTTTTTTGTTCTCTTAGTATCAGCCACTTTTATATAAAAAACCTTCAAATGATGCTCTCTCTCATCTGAAATGTGACAAATGAAGTCGCCTTGGCTTTTCTCACCTGCCATCTGTGATACGTGGAGATACTTGTGTGTTTAATATCCGCAGCGGCTGCCTCAAGAACATCTCTTCCCCAGAGTCACCGTCCAGCTGAACTCTCTGATACTTTTCACACATTTATGCTCACATACTCCTACATAATCCCTGCATACTCACACTCCACTTCACCTTCATGTCTGTGATAAACATGTATTCTGTTCCTCATGCTGTCGCTTTAGACTTACATGTTAACTGCTCAGAGTACTGACATTGCAGTTGTATTGCTGAACATTGGCTCAGGTTGACTGATTGACATAATTATTTGTGGTCAGTAGAGGGTAAAAATCTGCATGTTTACCTTCAAACTATAAATGAAAGCAGTTTATGTGATCTTTATTATGTGACAACGCTTTGGTTAAGGTCTGGTTAGGTTTAGGCACACACACTACTTGATTAGGGTTAGAGAAAGATCATGGTTTGGGTTCAAATGATCCCTTGAAACATAAGCTGTGTCCAAAATCTCTCACACATTCATTCCTTCATTACTCCCTGTATAATAAACACTACATAGTTCAACAAATAGAGATTTCTGACACTAACTAATCATCATTTTGTGTCGTCACCATCAGCTGTAGAATTGCATGGGGGTAATTTTCCCATTGTGGGATTGTTAGCAGAAAGTAGTGTACATGACATGGAAGCTATTTTTTTCATTCCATGCTGGAATATTTGCGAGAGCTCTATATTGTGGAGATATTTACACAATCAGCATTCACACACTCCAATAAAATGGAGGAGGGTAAATGTAGTGCACTATAAAATAAATAGGGAGTGCTTTCAGACACAACCATGGTTTCTACTGCCTTACAGTTACACTGCCTTTATCGTCATGGCAACAGTAAACAGCAGAATCCAGTCCTGATTTGCCATTGGAAGAAGGATCCATTATCTATCTATCCATCGAACCCACTTCTTACTAACAAGGCAAATATCATCTGACCTGTGTCACCTTAAACTGACATCATCTGACCTGTGTCACCTTAAACTGACATCATCTGACCTGTGTCACCTTAAACTGGAATCATCTGACCTGTGTCACCTCCCCTGGATCATAATCACCAAGATAGTGTAAACATAAGTGTAGGTCATTTTGCTGGTGTGAATTTGTAGACCTATACTGCAGTTTTTTCTCGTGAGGACAGGCTGGATTTCACTCATGAGGCCTATTTTCAACTAGAGACAGAGAGCAATTAGTGTTTAGTCAAATTAAACTGTTAGGAAGGAAAACCTGCATTCTCTTAGAAATCCTTTGTCTGCTTAAATAGCAGTTTGGAGGCCAAATCATTAATGAAAGAGATAAGCCCTCCATCAAGTCCTCAAAAAAAAAAAAAAAAAAAAAAAAGCAATCATGTAAACAGTCGAGAATTTGAATAGGCCATATGTAATTACTTTTTTTTAAAACTGCCTGACATGTGTTTATAATTCTTCATCCTTGCATGATGCATGTACTATCAGACACTCACTCTCATAAAGACATATTGAGGCTTGAGGCATAAATGTGGAGAAAAAAAAAAATAAAAAATTCTGACATACTCATGGATCCTTCTAAAAATTCTGACTGCTGGCTCAGATTCAGATTTTCTTTTCTTTCTTTGGGAAGTCATTTCAGGTGACACACTGAGCACTTTATTGCTCCAGATGTCTCACCAGAACTGAAGTTAGTCAGAGCAGACGTCGACTAAATGAAGGAATTAACCCAGCGTTCCCTCTCAAGTTATTTAGGCTCTCTGCAGTTGTATATTTTCAGGTTGAGAGAACCCACAGATTATTTTATTTTCCGGGGGCTTTTACTTTTATTTTTTTTTTTTTTTTGAAGGTGCCCTACTTGTGACGAAATTAAGTCATTCCATGAAAAAGGTGAAAATGTTTTATTCGCATTGTCAAAATCAGAATTAAACACAAAGCAGTTTGTTTAAGATAAAATGTTTAAAAAGAAAAAAAAGAAACATAACTTCATCTGCTGAACTGTGATACAGACTGAGATTGATGACAGTTAATACATTTATCTCAGAAATCAGGAAAAGCACACAGAGGTTCTTGTTCTTATTTACAGCAACACCTCAGAATAGATGAAGTTTGGTATTTGGTGACATCATTTACTTCTATCTTTATTTATTCATTAACATGTATTTCTAGGTCATTGAAAACCAGTAACGGAACCATGACTGAATCATTTTAGTTGTCCCAGTACTGTTTCCTGTTGGTCAAATGAACAGTTAACAGTTCATTTACAGTTGTAAAAACAGCTGATAAATGTTCTGTAACACACTGTAAGAATCATCTTAAAATATGATCACAGTTATGTTTCACTGTGTAATCATCATCCATTAACTGTTTATACAGCAGCTGTTGATGCTGGATTGTTGCTAAAAGCATTAATTAACATGTTTTAATGTCCTTACATCTGCTTACAGTTACATTACAGTGTGTCAGTGACTTTTTATATATTGCTTATGAATGCTAAATGGAATAATTTGTTTATTATTTTAATTTAACTCTCTCTGAATTGATTTAAAAAGAAATATTGCATTATCAATATCATGATTGTTATGGGTATGTGATAGAGGATTTCATCAATCAATCAATCACTCAGACTTTATTTGTATAACACTTTTCACACATAGTGATGAACAATGTGCTTTACATAGTAAGAAACAAAACGTGTCATAACGCTGTCATCAATCAGCAGTGAGGAAACACCAGAGGTAGAATAACAATGTAAAAGAACCAGAATACCTAAATAAAGTAAAAGATGATAAAAGATTAATACAATCTAATACATTCAGAATAAAATAAAGTCAGTATAAATTAAGTGAAATGTGAGGGGGGTTGTTAAAAGGAAAACATAAGATAAGAAGAAAATCAAATAATAAAACTAAGAGGAAATGTAATGAAGTAAAAACAGATGTAAAAGGTGGGTTATGAAGAGGAAAACAATCAGGAAATAAGAATAGAATAAATGAGAGACCAAGTGGTAAAATGGGTCAAAACATAAACTAAACTAAACAAAAAAAACCCAGAAGAATAAATACAATAAAGTTTAAATGAAAGTCAGATTAAAAAGGTAGGTCTTAAGTTTGCTTTTACTACTGCCCTCAGGTCTTCAGAAAGTTCTGTTCCAGAGACAAGGACATTGTAATAAAAGGAAACCTCTCTGTTGGTTTTGGTATAATTAAAAGAATAGAATAGTGTAAAATGTCTTTATTTTCATTGTAATAAGCACAACGAAATTGAGATGAAATCCTTAAAAGTGCAGAAACAATAATAAATAAATGACTAGTGTCCTGGGTGAGATGAGGATATGGAGAGCTACCAGAAAGACCTGAGAGTTTTAGAGGGTTCCTATGATCCTAAAATCAATTCTAAAGCAACCAGGCTACTATGTCCTAATTGTAAACCTATGTTTTTTCTTCAGTAAGGTGTCAGAAAGATCTTATAATGTGTTTAAAGTCACTGTGATTAGAGACTCTTACAGTGGAAATGACTGAGTAACAGCTACAGGTGAGAACATCAGTGCATCCCATAAGATTCCATTCTAACCTCTTCAGATTGTATCTCTAACTCACTTCTTGTATCACAGGCCTGATAAACGACACATAAAGACAAATCTCTTCTCGTGGTGTTTCTCCTAAATGTTCTTCTGTATAACAGTGAGGTAAGATGTGAGCATTGGGAGAAACATTGCCTTTTCAACTATCTTTTCAAACCTCACAAGCGACGCTAATTCGGCACCCAAACTTTTCCACGCCTGGGATCAAAATGTGTCCTAGTTTACAAAAATGTCTTCAAAACAAAAAATCTTGAAGGTGTTCATTAATTTGTGATTCCCTGCCTCCCTTTTTTTTTTTCCTCCCCTCCATGTTATCTGATTGTTGAACACAACAGTACACATTCACAGGCAGTCCTGCATATTTTACATTGGTCTCTCCCTCTGAGGCAACGCATTAATTAAAGTACTAAGTTAAATAAATGAAGCATAGCATTGTTATTCACAGTTTTCACTTTACACACGCCGTTTCAGAACCACCACCTCCCAACCTCCACCTCCTGCTGAGCAACAAAAAGCTTATAATAATTATAAAAGACTATAGCCTCATGTTCTCTGTGTTGATCCGCCGTCTTGGCGTATACCTCTCACACTACTCATGGTGATTATACCGTCATAATTCTGTTGAGAAAAATAAAAAAGTCTCCCAAGTCTTCCAGCAAGAAAAAAAGCTCAGCAAATCAGAAGTTGAACTTATCCTGGATGGAGGGCATATTTCATACGCTTCACATCTTCACACCGTGACTCATATTTTGATGTACGTTTCTGTGCAAGTCAAGAAAAAAAAAAAAGCTGCTTTAATTGGGTCGGGTTCAACTGGAGGTTTCTATCCACATCTGGAACTTTAAACCAATATTATTCTTCATATTTAACACTGTAAAACAAGCGCTCCCAAAACAGCAATCATGTCATATTGAAGAGAAAATACATGATTGCAGAGCTAAGCTTAAATCAAGATTTTATTACATTCTTCATACAGTGTGTGTGGGAGGAATGCAGCAGGAGTCATTCATTTAGAAAAAAAAAAGATACAATTTTGAAATATTACACTCATACAACTTTCTTTTTTAAATGAAAGCTATAAAACCATTACATAGTATACCAAGCTCATTATAGTACACCTATGATGCTTACAGTAGGCCAATAATCACACTCTGAATATGTCAGTGTCATCAGTGTCAAATGAAACAAACACCAGACAAGAAATCAGCTGTAGAGCACCTTTATACCTCAACTGTCAGCAATTAATATACAGCCTTCATGTATTTCAGCTACTTCAACTTATTCACTTAAAAAGTGGAACATATTAACATTAAATATGTCTGTATTTGAATGACTATTTAAATAGACTGCATTTATAGAGCTGCCAACCACTCAAAGCCAACATTCACTCATTCACACACACATTCAAACACTGATGCAACTCATATACCCATATATTTTATCCATAATCAATCAATCAAATTCTCTTTATAAACAGCAGCTTTTATACAGGTTCATGTAGTTCAAAGTCAAAATTATACAGTAAATAAATAAACAAGAGAGAATAATAATATACTGTATATTTCATTCAATACACGCAACAGAAAATAAGAATGATAAAATTAAGTAAAAAAGAAAAGTAAATAAATAATACAATAATAATAATAGTAATAATAATGATAAATAAATAGATAGATAAAAAAAGAGAGAATAAGAATACACTGTATATTTAAAGAAGTTAGACTTAATAAAAGTGCTTATTCAGAGGAGTTGGCTTTCATAACAGGGCTGGCTGCTACAGCAGGTGAGCAGATGTCACATATAATGTTCCAAACACACTCAGATGATTTTCAGATGGTGTTTTAGACATCACCACATTTCAAGCGCCTGATTACTCTCCACTGGGCAGCTCCAATCAGAGGTGTGGTCATTATTTTAGGGAGTAATGTACACTTTTAGTTTTTTGTGCTTGTTTCTTCTTAACCAGGAGTCTGCATGCATTTGTAGTGTACTGTAGCCTTAAAGGACTGACTTATTTGGAGGTGCAGTTTGGCAGCAGTAGCTCATCTGTTCACTGTGATGAGTCAGCCTCACAGCCACTTTTAAAACCACCGTCCCCGGGTGCCTTTTTAGACACTAACAATCAAGGTGATGATTTCTCAGCCGCACAACAATTAAAATAAATCTCTATTGATCTCACTATCGAACTTTACCGTCTAGTTACATCTGAAGGACTCTTGAATTGCAGTAGTTTCAGAGGAATATCATTAATTTCACCTATCTGAATTCCAGCATTTTCTGCTGTAAGCGGCTGTGTGTGTGTGTGTGTGTGTGTGTGTGTGTGTGTGTGAGAGAGAGAGAGCCCAGCGGTGCATAACACTGACGAAAGCAGCCGGAGAGATAATCAAATAATTATAAATGAGGAATGTTATGCTTGGTTATGCCTCTCTTTGATAAATGCACTGCCTCATTTTTCCATGACAAATGTAGATTACATTCTATCCGAGGCTACAGGTTGTTTCATGTATATTTAGCTTTGATGAACACTGTGCTGGGAACAGTATATGCATTTACAATTTAATTTCCTGCGCAGACATGAGACTATATTTTGACTTCTATTCAGACACTTATTGCGTAGGGATGGAAAAAAAAGTAGTCTTAATGTGTGTCCACATCTGACATTTACCACTGATAAAGAATAGAACAATGAGGACAGATGAATATCTCGCAAGTTTTTTTCGCCCACTGAGGACGACGACTGCACAGCTTTTCCATAACGACGACCATTCATTAAAGTCCAGGCGGCTGCTTTATTATATCAATCTGTGATTCTAATAAAATAGTTTAATATAAATGTGACATTTACGACCACTGGCCTCCTCTTCAAAACAATGCAAGCATGGTGATATTTTATCCATGCCTATCTGTCTGTATCATTTAGATTCGTCGCTATGGAGATGTCTGCTGTTGTTTTGTGTTGAACTGGAGTTCGCTGCCATGTTGGGTCATCAGTCAGGTTTTAAGAAGTTGCACAGCCAAGGACAGGATATAAGCTGTGGATACGTTTTTGCAGGTGCAGCGATGTTCACCCAACAGTCGTAATGCTCAAATCTTGATTCAGTACCTTCAAACGTATAATACGAATACACAAGACTCAATATTACAAATATTTTTTTTTTAAAACAACAAAAAACAAACTGAACTTGCTTCAATAAAAGACTAAAATATGTGCATACTTGATGGAAAAAGAAAGAAAAGAGACGTCTTCGCACCAATGTTCTGATGAATATGTATTTTCTTTGTTTGGGACTTTTAAGGTGTAGCTGATGCTTTTTTACACTAGAGAATTAAGTTATGAGTTTTAAATACAAATTCACACTAAAGTGAATCTGAATATTTCAGGTCACATTGTAAACAATACATTTTTAAACCATCTAGAAAAAAGAAATCAATTCAGCAGTATACATTCATTTCACAATAATTCAATCCTTCCTATCAACATACCGAACATTAACATTCATAATAACATTTCTCCTGATGTTTAGACATTCAACCTCCTCAAACCATCTACATGTCTAGTAGTTAAATGAAAATTTAAAAACAACACTTATCTGACTTGATTAAACTTCCAGAATCATAATTTTAAATATACAATCAACATAACTCGTACCTAACGTTTAACGTTTAAAAATCCAACATGCAGTTTTTAAATTGTGTCACTAGATGGCAGTATTGTCACCTGTAATAAAATGTCATAAACTCAAAGGTTAATATATTTTTTAATTGGTTATCACACAGCTATCAAAGTTACACCATTTTGTATGTATTTCTATGAAAAACAACATTACACGATTGACGTAATGATTAGACGTTTAATTCATTTTTATTAATTTAGTAATTGACCAGAAATGGCCTCTCTGGAGGTCTGTCCTATCTCTAAATTGTCACAGTGTTTAGAACTCCACCAAACAGGTCATGGAGGGTCAGTGCACTGCATTCCCCCCCCATGTCTCTGAACGTTATGTGCTGTATTAAGATAGGCTTGTGGCTTTAGTGGACAGTATCATGCTATCTGAAAAACATTTTTATAAAGAGGTGTGTTTCTTGCTGTGAAAGTACCTGTAACTAGACATGAGCGACAGAGAGAGTAATCTCAGGTAGAATGCATTTTTATAATTATACTTAATTTCCTGTCAGAAGTGTTCTGCATGTGTCATTCCTGAGTCCAGAGTGCTTAAGGGCAACATTTCCATGACAAACACAATGTCAACATAACCCTCTCTAGGTTTATTTGCTTGCTCTTGAAGCAGAGTACTTTTTTTTTTTTGAAAGCACTGTAGAACATTTATCAGGTATTTTTGAAAAGCATTAGCCTGTTCTTTAGAATAATACGTCATGTCTGGAACATGTAGTGATGATACCATAACTAAAGAAAATGGAAGTGAGAGAAAAAGAAGCCTCAGTTCAAGAACTTAAATATAAATATGCAGTCTTCCAGCATATTACCACTTACCAGAATAGACCTGCCAACTGTACAGAAGGAAGTGTGCATCTTTTAGTGGAATGTAAAAACTGTTCCTACATAAAACTGTTCACAACGAGGTCTGTGGATTATTTTGAGTAACAGGGAGCACTTTTTTAAAAAAAATACATTGCTGTTGAGTTTTTAAATGTATTTTTGCATGTTTTTTGAGCAACGCTGTCCAGTTTCATTGTATTTGAGAAAGGTAGACATCTATACATTCGATATCCCCAAAACATGGCAATTCACACCAAAATCATCCAGATCAGGCAGGTCCAAAGTATCCCATAAAGGGCTGTGTGCCAGCAGGTTTTTGTTCCAATCATTCAAGAGCACAACATTTGACCAATCAACTGTCTAAAGACTGAGATCAGATGATTACATGAGTCAAGCCTGGTGTGCTCTTGCTTGGTTGGAATGAAAACCTGCACCCACATGGACCTTTATGGGATAGTTTGGATATTGCTGATCTAGATGGATACATAGCACTACAGTTAGGAGGAAAAATATGTACTTTAAAATGGTTGGATGAACTGCCATTTTCATGGTAGTTTCATGTAATTTAGGTGCATTACCGCCACCTTCTGGATTGGAGTGTGAATCAGGACTGTTACTCTACTATTTCATTAATTCTCCTATTAATTCCTGTGTCATCTAAAATCTGTAAATTGCCCCGTACCCTACTTCACCTGAACTCCTCTGCAACATTTTTCTGATACCTAGTGTCATGTGATTTCTCTGAAGTGTAATTGTAAGTGTCTTATTCTCTTGTTGATATCTAGGACAATATAAAAATATATGCTTTCCCGTTTCCTGTAGTCCGCAATGTTCACATGTACCCATAGCACGCTCATCCATGACATTAAATGTACTGTTCACACCTCATCCTTGATATAATGTCCTCCTCTTTTCTATTTATATTGCTTCCTCTCGGCTCTCCTACCTTACATTGAATGCTTTAGTAGGATCAGCACTTACTTCCTCCATCCCACTTTTCCTGTCACTTCTTTTTCATTCCTGATTTGATTATACTTTTAACCTCAGCCTTGCTATACTTTACGACTATACTTATTTATCTCTCTTTTTTTAAATCTCATTTCCATCCACACCAATATGTGCAGCAATCCACATGAGTTTAATTTCTATTTCTGACCTCTTAATTCTGAGTATTGTTTGAGTTATGTCAAGTGCTATACTCTGACTGCATGTATGTAATACTTGTGCACTAGTATAAACATAACCCATTAAAACTTTGATTGGTTTGACTTCCTCTATCCAACTTAAAGCTAAAACTGTTGCTGCTAGGTATGCACCGATTGTGAATTCTGAGCCAATAGCCAATATATACCAATACCAATTTATTTTTCTATTATTTTTTCTTAAAGGTTAATGATATTATGTGTTGTTGTTATTTATTCCACAGGGAAACAAAGAAAACAATGCAAAAAAACAAAAACAAACAAACAAAAAAAGTAATAAGTACAAATAAATAGTGCTCTTCTACATCTTGTGTTTTTCCCACATAATACAATGTTGCACTAACTTGCAGTAGGCTGGAACATGGAGCTGAACATGTGCCTCTTCATAAAATTAAACCTGTCCTCTTAGGAAAAATCGTCCCATGATTTAAAAAACTGTTACCTCATAGTCCACTTCTTAGTGAGATGCATGTTTTTCTTCACAAAGATAAGCATCTCCCACCTTGTTGCAGCTCAGTCTGTTTCTCTTCTCATCCTAGATGTGAGATGCAGAGCTGAACAACCACTCACTGTTTGTACTGGTACAAGGAGCACTCAGATATTTTCATGCCATTTTCTACCAGTGCTAGAAAACGCAAGCGACTGTTTCTCCAATGTATGAGTGCGGTATCATTTCTGGGAATGGAAGGCTCTGCAAAGAAAGCATCCAGGTGCTGCAATGCCCTCCTCCTTGGCACTTTTGGTCCAATTTCTTCCAGAATCTCCTCAAACACGATCACTTTGAAAACAAACCACACTTGCGAGCGTCACCTTTTGCTTTCCTACGTCATCTTACTGCTGTGTGCAGCCAGTACTGTATGTGTTGCTACTGTTGCCACTACTGTCTGACCGCAAATAACCAGAACATCGGCCATTGACATAGGCAAATTCTGTAATATACGATGGCGAGAGGAATATTGGCCAATACCGATATTTGACCGATGTATCGGTTCATCCCTAGTTGCTGCCTGTCTTCAACTGTGTCAGTGATCCATCTGAACAGCCAATCAATGGTAATTGTTAGTATTCAAAGTGACCAATCAAAGGAGTGGAGACATCAGTCACTGTGTATTCCATCCCACATCCAAAGTCTCAAAAGTCAATTTAACAAGTGAGTGGAGCTTGTGCCTGTAGGATCACAAGTGTACATGGGGAGTAGATATGCTCCTTTGCCAGGATGCTTTTCAGCTCACAGTTACTGCTCTATGTTCAAGTGCAGGATTGCATACACACATCTTAAGACTGCACACCAGGTGGAGAAGTATGGTTTTATAAAGGCTTTGCCATGTAGTGACCTGTAGGTATTTTAAAATCAATTGTCAAACAAACAGGGATCAGTGACATCAATCTAAAATCAGTGTAATAGTTGAGCAGACTGCTTGTCTCATCATATCGCCTTATTCTTTTCTTTATTTTCATGGTTCAAGTATTCTCTCTCAAGGACAACCTGAGCCTGATGAGTCTGATTATTGTAAGTCTGATGGTGCATCCGGTTCAAAAGGTGAAGGAGGAGTACTGGAATGTGAAGGATGGCGTACAAAGAGTATTAACATTTTAATTTCTTGGGAGTTTATGACAGTAATAAACAAGGCAGCCGGGGGTGGGTCACATATTTCTGAGGCAGTGACAGTCTGCTGTTGACAGGCTGTGCAGAGAGGCCAACAGCAGTCCAGGGCTGAGCTGCTACTGCTGGTGCACAAGTGTTGTAACCTTAACCATAGCAGCAGATGATAAAAAAACAGAGCAGTAAGAACATCATCTGGGACTCAGCTGCGTGTCCAGTTCTCTATTATCATACTTTATTAGAAGTGATACCTTCCGCTCTTTCAATTATATAGGGAAAAGATTAGGAGTTTTTCATTAACCTCCTGTCTCTCTTACATAGAAAAGAAGCTTTGGAGCGGTCACACAAAATTACAAAAATTATCCCTGATAGCCGTCTCGCACAATTTTTTCACTCGGAGCTGCAAATCCTGCCTTCGGCCGCTGCTTATTACAGTGGAGTGTCGTCTCTGCCAGTCATCACACTCTAAGCACACCTTCAGTATTCAGAAACTGATCAGTCATGATTTAGAAACAATGACTCATCACTACAGCGTGGCCTGTAGTGTCACATGTTAAATACACATCGCTGTGCTGCTTTGTGCCGCATTTCATGCATGGCGTACTAAGTATAAAGCACAAATATTTTCTTTTTAGCAGCTTCCTGCACTACTCATCACTCTTCAATGTTTGCCTGCTTTGTGACTTAGTAATTTTCCATCCTAACACAACTTTTGGGCTGCAGGCCAAATTCTCAGTTCTATTCAGTTTGTCTAATTTATTCAATCTCATCTTGGTGCTTCAAATTAATGTCACAGCACTCTAAATAATTGATTGCTCATGGTAATATACGCTACATGGAATCATTGAGCGCCACTCAAGGTCACCAAAGCTTATATGGCTTTTGGTTAATAGATTTAGTAAAATGTTGTTTTATCTTGAGAAACATTTCAATGTTTACCTGAGCTCCACAACACAACTCTTTACTAGAGTGGTTATATCCACTGAATACAACTATCTTTACAACAGTATTCATGATTGTCTTATTCCATAGTAGTAATGATACGCCATTATCAGCAGTTTAGTGGATGACAACATGGTGATAAGGGTCCACACATGGCCTGATAGCCTGTGGACAGTGTATGAAAACTGCAGCGGGAGTGAAAACAGCTTTACAATGATATCAAATAGTTTTATCACTGTTATCATACTCTGCAGAGTTCTGTAGTCAGACTAATTCATCGGAGGAAGCCTCCAAATGGATAACAAGTGGATGGAGTCAAGAGTTGATATAACAAAGGACTTTTTCTAAAACTTGAATTAAACTTGAGCACCACAAATAGCCTCAGGAAACAAGGCTATCAAGTTACTTTGGAGCATTATCGCCCAGTGCTCAAAATTATCTGTAAGGGAACAATAGCAGCTTTTTTTTCAAATGTCAAGCTACAGAACTTGATAAATATGAGGGGGGGGGGGGGGGGGGGGGGGGTAGCTGCTTTTTACTATAAATGATAAGAATACAGAAAAGTTTCCTACATGTGATTTTACAAAGGGTCAGCAGCTGTTTACTTCTTGCCTTATTGTCTTAATTAACATTAACACCCATGGTCCTTATAGTATACTGTATATTTACCATGTTGATTGCCAGCTCTCTGCTACTTATATAATAATTATACAGCTAATAGTGCTTTACATAGAAAAAATAAAGTACACATCAGTTCTAGCTTTAGGTAGAGTATTCCATAAATTTGGAACATAATTAAAGAAAGCTGCAATACCTGTTTTCTTGTGGGCATAATGTTGTGTGTCAGGAGTAGATGATCTGAGAGCTCGTTAAGGAGGAAAAACCACAGAGAGTCTGTGATGCAGGCTGGTCCCCAATAACCATTTAGAGCTCTGAAAACAAGTAAAAGAAGCTTAAAATCTGTTCTAGAAGATACTGGGAGCCAATGAAGTAAAGCTAAATCAAGAGTGATATGCTCACTCTTCCTTATTTGATTGAAAGTTGGGGGCCAACCAAAAGTTTTTATGTCCTAATTTCATTTCAGGAAGTTATTACTCATCCATTTTTTAACTGCATCTATCCCAGCAGCAGTCAGGGAGCTCAGGGTTATGTAATCATTAAAGTGGAGTGAAATATACAGCTGTGTGTCATCTGCATAACTGTGAACATTTAATTCATGTTTTCCGATGATATGCTCATTTACTATTTATCTTGGTGTAAGGGGATACTGTGTAAAGTCATAATAACTGACATAATGGTGTCTTGACCTTTTCATGGTGAAATTGAGTAATTGTTATATTTGATAAGTGTGTTCAGCTGTGAACATGTGATGGTGTGAATGTATAGACCTTAAAGGTAAATGTGTCACTTTTGTCAAGAATAATTGCTCACAGGGAGTCTAATTGGGCAGATACAGCCTTACCTGTTATATATTCATTGTGTGTGTGTGTGTGTTATTTAGCTCATGTGGACTTGACCAAAGGACTCCTCTGGTTATAAATATTGCACTCCCACTGCTGGTACGCGTCCAAATTGGCCAGGTTTTAAAAAATGAATGCAGTGAGTTGATATACTGTGCAAGAAGCGGCGCTACATTGGAACACGAACGCAATGAAACAAAGATTTGGAGCGGGGAATGATGAAATCAGCATCTCGTTAACCTCTTGTTCAGTCTTCACACCCACAGTATGTGCCTTTCTACCTTCTGCTTTGATACGCCTGTTGTTTGATGTAACCCCCCCCCTCATGACTCGCTTTTCTCCGCATTGTTGGGCCCTTATCATTCCTCCTGTAAAATGGGGCCAGCATGTGCTGCCGTTTTAATTTCAAGCTTATTAAAGAAGAAGGATGAAACTGAGGGAGAAGTATTAAAGGGTAGGATTAGCATGTGGAGACAATCCTCTGTGAAATTACTGCAGATGAGGGCAGCTGAAGTTACCTACCAACACGCCCCATGTGAAGCAGATTCACTCTGTTTACCTGTTTCCCCAGAGCCTTAATTAACCCATCACTCACTCCTGAACCCCTCTGTAATCATCACAAAATCAGACAAGCCATCATTTCTCATGTGCCGTTGTGAAAAATCATTTAATTTAGGATAGTTGATTATTCTCAAAAGAGTCGCGAGGGCAACGTGAGCACTAAATCTACCATGTAATATGTCTAAATAAAGTGATTTGTATAATTTAGAGATGGAGAGAAATCTATTCCTCTTTCTCTTTGGAGCTCACAGGCAGAAAACATCACACTACCAGCTGTGCCTGCTAATGCACTTGGCAAACTGCTTTTCAGAAGAGCTTTGCTTATAGTGTATGGGATCTACTTTCAGGATGGTGAATAGGAGACATTGTGTGCTAGCCTGGGGCCATATTATACGCACACTTTTGTATTATACTTGTGCATGTTTGATGTTTTTAATAACTCTTTAAATTTCACTTTGCTAAAGTGACTTGTTGTGTGATGTGCATGTGATATGATCATATCCAGCCTGCCAAACTCCATTGTAGATGATATGTTGTGCAATTAATCTTTGATATGAATCCCTTAAGCAAGAAAAAATACTCTTTAAAAAAAAGCTTAAACAACTGCGGCAGGCTTGTTGTCAGCCAGCATAGAACCTTCAGTATTAGCTGGAAATGTTTAAAAGGTCTGGCTGGTTCTGCTGCTGATTTTGTCTGGGTCCTTTTACACACTGGGCCATGAGTCAGCTGGGACCAGGGCTGCTATGTAGAAAACATATATTAAATGGCCTTAAAAATGGTCTTAAATTAATTTTGACACATGATTCAAAATATTCTTAGCAGGTGAAAAGTGGTTAATATGCAAAAGCCCCCGGTTCAGTTCGTGCAGGAAGTCAGTTTATAGAAGATCCTTCCCTCTATAGTTACAGTATGTTGACTGTATCAAAAATAGTTTTAGGAAATGATTCACATAAAAATGAAAAAAAAAAAACTTTAAAAAAACTTTTTTTTTTCTTTTTTTTTTTTTTTTTAAAGTTAATGACACTGTCAGCTGAAAGCGAGGTGTTAGAGCAGGTGGTAGAATTTCATCAAGTGTTTCTAACGGGATTCAAGCTGTGGAAATGTTGTTTATTAGTCTGTATTGTTTACAGTGCTGTTGGTACAGGTGGTATTTGCTGCATAGAGCTATTCACAACCAACATGTGCCAGTGTGTCAGTCGGGATTTGGAGCGCACCATTCTCACCTGTAACTAACACCTAGCAGTGATGTCACAGTGTGCTGGAGCGCACCTGTGCATCTCTGCAGCAAAGGTGAGAGGTTCAAACACTGAAGGTCAGCAAAAGGGTGTGATAAGTTTTTTCTTTTAAAACAAGGATATGTTAACCCCCTACTTTTTTTTTTCTTTTAGCCTGAAATGTGATGCCTTCTCCTGATGTAACCCAAATGTACAAACATGGAAGCATTTCAACTTTTTAAAAAACATTTGTATGTAGCTGATATACATTTGTGTAGAGTGTTTGATCTATATTTATTTTAAAATTATATAATATTTATAATATAATTAATTTAAACGTAACTTAGGTGTGATTGTAAAATAAATCCTAAAACTTTTAAATGAATAAACTGCAAACTTAATTTAGTATTGATCACATTTATCTGTGATTTATGAGGTGTTCAGGAAGGATTTGTTGTGGTATACAGATCAGTTATGAGGGGATACTGGGAAGCGTGTGTGGGGGTTAACACTATAATCTGACTTAGTCTATCAAATGTTTGTATGGTAATCAACTACGTGAGTAATTGTAGCGTTTATTGTTCCACCTACAAGTGGAATCAGTTTAATTAGTCACCAGAATCGTTGTACTTCACAACTAATACAAATTACATGTCAAAAATGACACTTAAACTATTGTTAATTGTTATGTGATTGTTTCATCTCAGAACACTTTTTAATAAAAATGCAAAAAAATAACATTTATGAGATAGATGTTCAACAGGTCAATATCATCCCATTAATCATTATTATCATCATGTTATATGTTTCGGTAGTGACACATTTTGGGAAAGTAATATTCCAAAACTTTCTTTGTTATCGTTATCATTCTGAACACTTAAAACACCTACAGTCTAAGAATAGGAACAAAGTGTCAGTAGCAGCTTCTAGACAATGAGTCAGATCCAGATGTTAATTTGATATAGAACATTATCACCTCTGCTTTATTTTCTCCATCATACACCTACCTGGTGCAGGCAATTACTTATTCCACCTAAAGAAAACAGTGTGAGCGTGACACACTGTTGAAAATGCATTACAGAGTGTGTGTGTCATGTCATCATGGATCAGTAACATGTGACTGTGTCAGTCTGTTACTGATCCATTTCCTATAGTTCTCTGTTTTACACATTTGCTGCAGTGAGTAAATGATGTGTCATGCTATACTGTTGATACTGCACTGCTTCTTCACTTCACACACACTTCACCTTACACGCATTGAGATATGAAGACAGTGGTAGATGTTTACTGTACAGACTGTGTAGATATATGACAATGACATTCATGGTTTATTTAATAGAGACAGATACAATATACATAGTCACGCTGAAACTGTCTGATAAAGGTATCATAGGGTTTATAGTGAATGCTAATTTGCAACACCTCTACCTAGAAGGGCTTTTGTGAAAGTAAGAGACTAAACTATTCAAATAAATACACAAATGAAATGAAGTTATTATGTTTAATGTATTTTAAAGTAGTAAAAAAGGACGGGATCCAAGTACAGTCACATAATAAATACAAAAAAGCACAGGAGAAAAAGAAGTACAATAAGATACATATAAAACTAGACATGAGTACAGGTTTGTTGCGGAATTAACCAGGATTTGGTGAGTCTCTTAAGAGTGGTGAAGCGTACATCATATTTCAAATGTTCAGACAGTTTCATATTTTTTTGCTCCTTTCAGAGAAAAGGTGTCTGAGCAGAAGATGTTTTGCAGAATGAGACTTTACAGTCTGGTGGATCTGCTGCAGCTCTGGAGACCCTTGATGTATTTGAACAAACGCTGAGGAGCAAAGTCCATTTACAGTTTTACGTAATGAAGTTCAATAATGTTTTTAAAGCTTAAAATGTAGTATTTACTTAGAATGTGGCAATGATGGTACCTTATTTACTTTTTGTCTAAGATTTTTAGGGCCGGATTGTAAAGACACTGTATGGATTTTACAAGAATGATGTCATCGCTTTATCGCACAATATGATGATAATATCGTTTATCCCAATTATTTCAGAGACAATATATCGTTCAACACAAGTAGTTATCATGACAGGTCTAGCTGAATGTAGTAATGTAGACATTTTGTGTTCAGTGTTCTTCATCCTTAAATAAACTCTAGATTTTCATTTGCTGATTTAATTGGTTTTAGTAATTATATATTCAAACAGACACTTCCCTGTCTTCTCTCCTGTTGAGGTTATGATATTTATTGATAACTTTATTGATACGGAAATCTCAAGGTGTTATTAGGTCTGGGATCACTGCTTGAGTTGGACACGTTGCTTTGTGTTCATTACGGCTCTTTGCCAAACACAATCAATCAGAATGTCCCAGGCTTTTATATCAGCTTGTAAATTTCTAATCTGATAAAGGTGCTAGGCGCTTTTTTATTATCTACAGCCAAAAATAATAACAGTAAGAGTAATAAAACTTCAGAGCAGAGAGTAATTTAATCATAGCACAGGAAAGCTCTGATCTGTGACAATTAGACTGCTGTCGTTTATAATGGAAGAGTTTATTCATGTGTTTAAAAAGTTCGTGATTTACACTTTAATGAGATCCACATAGAGTTTAAGCAGAAGCCTTTTAAATTTGCATCGTCCAGTATAAAATATTAATAGATTTAAAAGGAGGTGAATCCCGTTAGATTTTACAGCTACGTCTGCATCCTTGAATTTAGACAACATGACAAAAAAGATATCAACTTAAATGAGACCTCGTGCTCAGACACTGAATTGTCTGCGTATAAGGAATGACTGTCTCATTGAAGGTGATATTAATCTTTTAAAATGCTTTGGAGGATCCCTGAGCGACCACCAACAAATAGTTCTACAGTTGTGTTCATCCTTTTTGTGCGTGTGAAGATCATTGAATGAAAGTTGACAGCCCACGCTCATCATCACCTCTCTGTGACTGTTATTCCTCTCAGCCCATCAAGTTATGGAAGCAGAATATCAAACTCCTCATAGTTATAGTCTTTGCATTAAAGATGTGAGGTGCGTTCAAAGCCTGAGGCGGTCAGGTCAATTACACAACTCAAAAAGTGATCCTAAGATCATGTTGAAAGCAGCATCCAGTTTACAAATGAAGCCAGAGGACATGACAGTAAGTCTTTGATGGAAATGAGAGAGTGAGATGACTGTAACACTGTCACATGTTCCATTTGTCATTATGAAAATAATGACAGCATCTCGTTAAAAGTTGTGTTGGCAGCTTGAGTAGCATGAATATCACATTTAAATGAAATATGTTTGGTATTTTTCCTTCTGTTTAGTGAGTGATTGAATTCCCTTGAGGTTACACATTACTAAAGGAGGTGTCAAACATATGGCTGCGGGCCAGAACCAGCCCGCCAAGGGGTCTAATCCGGCCCACTGGATAACTTTGTAAAGTATGATGCAAGTTAAACTGTGAGGAGTCTTTTTCATGTAAAATGCTGCTTCAGAAGTTTTTCCACCCTGAACAGAATTAATATATTGATAAAAAAAAGTATTTTGGCACTTATACTAACAAGAGACAGAATATGAGGTGTGCACCAAAAAATGTCAATCCCACTGAACACTAAACTTTCAAAATGCTTATTTAAAGGCTTATTATTCTAATATATATCAAGAGGCAGTGGTGATAGACATAGCAATCCAGAGTGACTGGAACACGAGAGGCTCAAAAAATATCAAGGGTTGAAAGAGGAGCTAGAAAATATGTGGGGAGTAAAGGCACCAGTGGTGCATGTGGTAATGGGAGCACTGGGGGGCTGTGACCCACAAACTGGAAGAGTGGCTCCAGTAGATTCCAGGTACAACATCTGAGGTCTCTGCCTGGAAGAGTGCAGTCCTAAGAACAGCTAAGATACTGCAGAACCCTCAAAGTCCCAGGCTTTTTGTCCAGTATTGAGTAAGAAGGCTTATTGCAGCCATGAAAACAGCTGCAATGTAATCCTTTGTGGCCACTGTGCCTGTTAAAGTAAGTAAGTCCAGTAGAAGTTGTTGTTTCAGTCACTGACAAGCTCAGATTGTTATTATAAGAGTCTGACAACAGAATGAACATCTACAGCAACACATGTTAAAAATGTCTACTTCAATTTTCCCCAGCCACAAATCTGAATTGACAGATGTGTTCAAATGTGTTTGCATTGCGATGTTGGTGGAACTGCACCTCTCGCTTGCAGTCGTCGTGCCGTCGCCCGAGCTGCATGTTCAGCCCACAGTTTTCATGCTGGATTGGGTTGTGTGGGATTGGAGAAGAAATCAAAGCGCTATTCAGAACCTCTCAAGAAGCTTTAATTTGTCAGGCAGCTTTTGATTACTGCCAGAGATTGGTTCGCTGTAGGTGTATGACATGATTTTTTTTTGGCTCATTGAAACCGAGTCAAATCATGTTCTCTCAATCGAAAACGTCAATATTGTGATGGCGTATTTAATTTAGCATACTTCATTCGATGCCTGTCACTGACTCGGGGGAATAACAGCAGTGGTTAAAGCTCTGAGAATGCATGAGACTTTGTAAGTGTAAGACTCATAGCTGTAGAGTCACTGTTGCTTCAACTATCAGACACCAAAAATAATGAAACATTAGTAGAGCCTGACTGTACTGTACTGTGCTGGGACACACAGTAGAAAGAGATGACACCTTGGCTTGCTCTGCAGAATGCATAAATCACAGGCTTTGAACTGTGCTCACTGTGATTTAAGCAGCAAACATGCAAATGTTAAAATCACCCATCATCATTAACGTGGCTATTCTTAGCACCTTAATATCCACAGCCAAAGGTGCCTGAGTGCCTCACAGAGAAAGGGCCACGTGCTCTCAGTGCAATGCCACTTGAAGACGGGAGACATCATTTCAGGGGCCGACTGGCACCCAAAAAAAACAGCCTGGGAATAATTTAAAAAAAACAAACAAAACAAAATCAGTAATGTTTGTGTTAGGTTGATATTTAAAAAGATTCAAAAATGATTTTCCTCTCCTTGTTTGTATGTACATAAAGCAAACGTTCAAAGCTGAATCAATGTAATGATCACCTGACACTTAATGTGACATAATAGCATTTTATTATCAGAATTATGACCAGTAATTAGTTGTATTCAATCAGTAAGACCACAAAGGAGCACAAAACACATGTATCCTGTAATTACTATCTGTCTCTACATACGTAGATTGCTTCAGAACTCAAAACTCAAAACGTTCATCTGCTTGTTAAAAATGCATAACTCAGACATCATTTGGACCGTCTGACACCAGCATCAAATATGGTTGTATTTACATCCTGTTGTCCTCAGGTCACTGTTTAACTCAAAATGAGGTATAATTGTATTTAAATGAGGCCTGTTGACCATAATTTCCAAAAATGCGTTTATCACTTGTGGTAATAAGTTGGAATGAAGTTGGCTAAAAAGGTCTTAACATAGAATTGACAGGGTGATAATTTCTACCTTTATTCTTTATAAACAGTTAAACCAGTGGACAGGAAGACAACATGAGGGTTAGATTCATGACTGAATTAAATATTACTTTTTAGTTTAATCCATTGGATAGTCAGATATGTTTCTATGTTATGGATCAATATAAGGATCAATAACATATATATATCTAATCTAATATACTATTGTATTTCTTATAGGCTATAATGTGAAAAAGAATTGAAAACAGATTTAAACACTTTTTTCAGTCAGTTTTTAAGTCAGTATAAACTTCTAAATGTTTGACGCTGAGTCGGACTAGTGGTCAATGGTCAAACCTGCAGCAGGACTCAGATTGCAGATTTTAAACATGAAGATTAACACATTTAGTTCTTTAGTTTTAACACATTTAGTGTTTTAGTTTAATTTACCTTTAGTTCACAGCACATAACATGTAAGCATGACAAAGCTTTAAAGCTCACTCCTCTGTGTTATATCTGCCTCTTCACCACTATCCTCATCATCACCCACATAAATCCATTCTCTTACCACAATTTGCAACATTTATTTTATATTTTTTTTGCTGCACCCTCTCTGCACCGCTGGCTGCAGGTTTTCTCTTTTTATCTATGTTCCAGTACCAGATACTAACTCCCCAACTGTTAGATACTGTCTGTTCCAGCTGGGAAGGTAAATGCTTCCTGCTTTTATGGATTGCACCAGCTGAAGATGACCTACTGAATAGCCTATATAATGCCAGGTTGGACCGGCCCACGGGGGAAAAATTGGCAAATTTCCCAATGGCCAGTCCACACCTGCATCATTATAACAAATTTAAAAAAAATCTTAATTGCAGACGAGTGAAATGAGTCCACAGCTCTGCCTTCTTCTGTGTCTGTATAAGTAATGTTTCTCAGGTTTGTGAGTCTAGTACACTGTCAATCATAATTTAATTATGTCTTAATTTAATCCCACAATCAGACAATGGCAAGTGGATGCAGTGAAATGGATGTCAGAGCTGTGTTTCCCCACAGGCAGATGGACCATACACATGACAAAAGGGGAGCAATTCAATTACGGCCATGGTGGGGAGCTCCTGAATGATAAAAGCCATTCAGGAGCTCATAAACGCGACAATTTACGAGCATGGCTTCTATCTTCCTTAATCTTAACCATTGCCAGGGAAACAGAGAAAAACCCCGCACAGCTCGTACATCGACGTGTTGAACTGTCTTGTTTTGCATCCACACTTTGTCTGGAACTCATCAGCAGATGTGCTAAGAAACAGAAGAAAAAAAAAAATCCTGCAGTTTTAAGTGGTGATGTTTCTAAGAGATGAATACTGGCAGTTCGAGGTCAAAGACAGGAAGAGTTAAGACAATGTGACGTAACAGTACACAACACCAAACCTGCTTGATGGGAGAATGTCGGAGGCTCAGTCTTACACATCAATAGGAACATCAGTAATGCAATATCGTAAGTGCAGGTTGTAAAATGTCTTTCTTGGCTGTCTCTACCCACACGTTCCTCCTCTCTCTCTCTTTATCTTATTTTACAGCTGCTGTCAGCTGTCTCGCTGTAGTTACACAACCAGCTCATAAAAAATAAAGCAGGGTTTTATCATATAAGCAGACTAGCAGAGAAATAGCAGTGTTGACGGAGTTCTCGTCCGCATCCAACTTACATACTCTGTTTCTCTACAGTGAGATGATGCAGACTGCCTGACATCTCACTAAATCAGTTGATATCAGCCTCTTATAAAGACTTACTGTGTACAGTTGGACTTATTGTTAATTTTGCACTGAACAAATGATATATTTTAGTCTCAGCTTCCTGCAGTATATGTTGACTGTGACAATAAGATAAGCCACAAGAGAGTCGGATGCTTTTACATAGAGTTTTAGTGAGAGATGATTTTTATATGGGAAGCAGTATTTTTCAGTCCAAAAAGATGATGGTCAAGAGGAAATTCTTGAAATGCACTCACATGTTCACACATTACAGGAAACATTTACACAGAAGTGAACTTAAGGCATTTGAGCATATTGACCTTAAGCAACTTAACTATTTGCGCTTTTGTCTCTCAACCCTTTGAGTGGTTTGTGTGAGTAGTGTAAGTATAAATGATCCAACTTATAAATGAGCCAACTTCATTCCAATTTATTATTAAGTTTTACACTTATTTTAGGAAATGATGGTCAATATAGACCTCATTTAAATGAAATCATACCTCAGTTTTGAGTTCCAAAAGCAGAAATCGGAGCGCCTTCGTAGTCAAGTGGTTACCACACATGCCATATAAAGGTAGTGTCCCTGGTTCAATTCTGGCAAGGAACTTTTGCTGCAGGTCATTCCCCCTCTGTCTCTCCTTCTTTCCTGTCAGCATCTATGCCAAGTACTGTACTTTCAAATTAAGGCAAAAAATGCCCTAAAATAAATCTTTAAAAAAAGAAGCTGAAATTATGAATTATTTCAACTAAATTTAAGATCAGATGAAAATATGTTGAGGGATTATAATAAACTGGTGCATGTCAAAGTTTAGTCAGGATACATTTTTAAAACATTTCAAATATTTTAATGGCAGCGCTTAATCACACCTGTTGTCCTCCTGGGTCAAAATTGACCGTGTTATCACCCAATTCAATGAAAGCAGTGATGATATATACTTGCAAAGAATATAGTTTGGAACATTCATGTGATTTCCAGACAAATCAGATGAAAGAAATCCATATATACAGTACCAGTCAAAAGTTTGGACACACCTTCCCATTCACATCAATGAGAAAGTGTGTCCAAACTTTTGACTGGTACTGTATCTGACTTAAAAAATGTTTTTTTAAATGAGTCAAATTTGATCCGAGGACAACACGAGGGTTAAATGACTAGTTCGCAATTTTTCAAGTGTTTCTTAAAGCAGCAGTCAGGTGTCCAAATGAACAGTGAAAGAGGTTTTTTCTCTCTGTAATCATTTGTCCTGTTCATACTGACTATTAAAAGATCCCTTTCACTGCTTTCAGTGTATGTGATGAAGGCAAATATCCACAGTGTGTCCACACAGTCATTTCAAAGTAGATGATCAGCTTCTATTCAGCTTCAGCAGTGTGAGTTAGTCATATCAAGTGATATCTGACACATTTACAGTCTTTTTAGCATCAAATTCCCTCTTAGTGTTTCCCTGTTGAGCTGCCTGCTATATTCCTCTATGCAGTCAGGTTAAAGAACAGTGCATTGTTGCTGTCAGCAGAAAGCATGACTCAAGCTTCCAACTGTCTTTGGGTTCAGAAAGTTCTCCAACCTCTCAGGTTTATAAAAAAAAAACCTTCAAATAAATTCTGCGGATTGACTGAGAAATGACTTTCAAGCTGTCAAGGCTGCTTTTTGCCGGTTGTTGAAAAATTGACATTTGAGGAGATTCAAGCAGTTCATCTTGCAGCAGTGAATGTAAATGTGTTGGTAGAGTTTACTGTCAGCACACTGCATTTAATAATAGTCATTTCAGTGACAGGGCCGGTTGTATATTATGTTTAATGTTGACATTAAGGATTTTCCAAAGAGCCTCCTCAGACAGCACACATACTTTGATCAGTGTGATGTGACCTGATACAAAATCATGGACATAAAGCAAGAGCTCACCTAATGACCTCCAGTTTAATTTGTGCTTGTTGTGAACATTCAGATGAGGCCAGCTGCTCTAAGACCTTGCCAGAGGAGAAGAGGAAGTTACCTTATTTCATCCTTAAATCTTAAAAAGCTGAAAAGAAGGCTTCACTCTGCCAACTCTACAGCTTCTCACTATGTAAAAGCTTCCCCACCCACCATGATGTGGAAACCTCTGCAGAAACCATTACCTTTTAAATTACACTGAGGCACACTCTGTTTCATGAAAGAGCTGGATAGTCACTTTACCTATTTTATATATATATGCCCTTCTAAGAAAATATATTCACAATAAAAGATAAAATGAATACATACATTCAAAAATAAATAAATCTGGAGACACGTCAAGCTCCACAGAGCAGATAGAGCTGGACAGGAAGTCAGACACAGAAACAGCATATAGCATCTGGTCAATTTTCAAAATAAAACATCTGATGCAGACTCCTGACCATATTTCAGCAATAAACACGAAACACAACATAACTACGTAGCCTACTGACCCACAGTAGAACACAAAAATGAAGGGAAATGACCAAATCAACTAATAAGATAAGATATTCCTTTATTAGTCCCACATTGGGGAAATTTATAATATTACAGCAGCAAAGTGGACGGAAAACTGTCAAATAAAAAAGAATAAAGAACAATAAATAATATATACAAAAGCAATCAAAAATAATAATAGTAAAAAAATATGATAAAATAATCGTATTATATACAAGAGTAATAATTGTTGTTGAGTGATAATATACCTGAGTTGATATTATTGCACAGTCAAAATTCATATATATGTATATATATTAAAATAATATAATTTTGGGCAAGTTAACAAAATCGAGCTGTTTAGTTGTGCTGCTACTGCAGTAATTACGGTAGCATAAAGGCACTCGATCGGATTTGATTGGGCTGCCGTAATTACTGTATTAAAAATTAAAAAAGCAAATTGCTTGCCAAGAGTACGCTACGCTGCACTGCTGAAATGCTCCTGGTGGAGTAGCACCTTGTGTAGAGGAACTGCTTTGGTGTGAAAGGGGTAAGAATGATGAGATCATCTCTAGGCTTTCTAATAATGTAAAAGTCTTCTTTTTTTTTTTTTTAAATGTAGCCGGTGGTCGCTAGCTTAGCTTTAGGACAGATAAATTATATTCCTTTAGCTGAGTAACAGAAATAAACTTTATCCAAAGATTGAAGATGAAAAAGTAGAAAATCCTGTGGTGTTCTGAGTCTCATTAAGCAGACAGTCGGCTGTAAAATGTGCGCAACACACACACGCAGACACACACTCACACACACACACACGCACACACACACACAACCACTCACTGATAACAGAGGAAGATTGTCTCCAAAAATGTATTTAAACTATTTCTGACATAAATTTCCATCCTCTAGAAGGCTGCAAAGACTTTTTAGCTGCAACATTTCTCATGTCCTGCTCTGCTCTTCATCTGGCTGAAATGCAAACTGTGACTACACTAGTCACTGTGGGCTCCTGCTAAAACTTCCTGCATATTTCATTTTGACTTTCTGGTGTGATGTCGCAAAGCATGAGACTTCACCACCGCCAGCTCAAAATGTCACATAATGAAAATGATAGAGGAGATAGAACTGAGGAAGTTTACAGCACAGAAGGCCTAATCCATCCCAGAAATCAATTTTTCTTGTTTTCCGCTATACCTGCCCTTTAATCTGGGAACAAGCCACAACTCAGGTGTGTATGACTGTGTGTGTGTGAACAAATGCTTTGTCATTTCTAAGGTGTGGCCTGAGTCTCAGGAAATCATTTATCTGTGTGCTTTTCACTTAGCAACGTAAGCTTTCTTTGGAAGCCAAACTTTAAAGGACTTGTTGTCAGCCAGTCTGCGGTCAACCCCGTGTTCCATCTGAAAATGGAGCAGAGAAGAAGAGAGTAGAGTGCTTTATTACTCACTGTAGGATGTGATGGATGATGTGACTCAAAGCTCGGCAAAACAATTCAGGACCAGACAATTAGGACGAGCAGGTGTATGACGAGCATGTCTGAGTTATGTTCTGTTTTGACCAAAATCATGTTTTTTGTTTTTTTTTAGAGATTATGAAACACATTTATAATAAGACGGAGCAGACATTTGACTCAAAGTGACAGTATGACTAACTGATATATAATGAATGTGTGTCCAGTTTAAAAGCCTTGGCATCTTAAGGAGAAAGTGAGCGAAATGTCAACTGGGAGCAAATGCAGATGAGGGATAGCTGTTACAGAGCAGCAGATGTCATGTCAGATGAGTGGGCACACGTCGTCCTCAGTAAACATCTGGCAGACACAGCTGCAAAAACAATGGTCAAGAGATGGGAAAGCATGTGTTTCTGGCACAACGTCACCTATTTCCAAGGTGCATGGAGAAGGGAAAAAAGTCCCAAAAAAGTCAACACCTGCAGTATAGAAGAACTTTATTATTAGACCAACGCATTTCGGCTGGTGGCTTTCATCGTGGTCATCATAAAACACATAGCAAGCAGTATTAAACCCTCATATACTGTTCATATTCAACAGCCTCACAGTATGTTCTAGGTCAATTTCGACCTGGTCTAAGAATCCTCTCATAAAAAGTGTCTATACCAAATTTTTAAAAACAGATCTATTTAGAGAGCATCAACAGTCAATCTGACTGATCAATAAATGTGATTAAACCTTGATTCATGTTTCAGAGAGCAGAGAGAGTGTATTTTTGAGCTTTTACACCACTAAACATCTCCTATCACACAATATCATAACATAGCAATAATGATGGAAATGTATTTTATTGAAAGGCTCAAATTTGACCCAGAACAGCATTAATGGACAAACATATGTAGCACGTAAATAAAGTATAACATTTTAAAATATTTTCATTTTTTGTGCATTTTGGGCAATTTTAGGAGACGTCATCAAATTATAGGGTAAAAGACATTTGGGTTTTTTTTTTTTTACAAGCTGTCCAATCTCAAAATGAGTCAAATTTGACCTGCATAGTATGTAAGGGTTAACTAGTGAATTTAAAAAGCAGGAAAACATTTAAAAAGGTTAACAAAAAATATACAGAAAATAACCAATTATGTGCATTAAGACATGTATCGGCCAATGGGTTATCTACACAGTTGGGTTGGTTATATGGTCATTTGACTTCAGGTCAATCATTGTCCCAGACAGGCACAGACAGGGAGGTTAGGGGAGTATCCAGTAAATGACATGGGTGACACCAGAAAAATACAGCCTAAAATCTATACTGTCTATTACATATTAAGCACATATTATATGTACATAAATATACACACTTCTATTCTTTAATAGACAGAATTAAGAAAAGGTCAACATATACTTTAAAAGATATAAAGGAAGAAGTGACATCATCATAAACAAGGTTATTGGAAATGTAGTGTTGTTTTTCAGAGGCATTACTGTTATAATAGTTGAGTGAGTGAAAAGCTATTACATAATGTCTGTCAACCCTGATATCATTGGTGTAAAAAAAAGAACATGTATTGAATTAGATGATAACATTTGTTTGATATTGTGGAGGCTTTAGCCTTTTGATGGCATTGTTTTTTTTTTTTTTGTGTTGCTGTTGTTTTTTTTCTGTCTTCACTCTGCTGCGCACTATCAGTCGTCTGCACACTTTACCCCTCTAGACCATCCCCTTCCCAATCTCAATGTCCAGAACAACAGCTTTCTCTTCATGGGTGGATCCAATGACCCCGAGGCACTGAGTGCAACTGTCCGCCATATCATAATCAATCCTTCATGGTGATAGCAGTGCCCGAGGACACGTGGGGATATGGAGTTCAGATAAATGTTGGCTTTTACTTAGCGGACAACACACAATAACAAATGGTTCACCTCTCAAAGGGCAAAGCTTTGGCATATTGAAAACAGATCAAGAAATTAGTCATGTTTACAATATAAATGGTCCTGCCAATTGTCAAGCGTCTGCTTGCCAAAGTGATTCATGAAGGAGCAGCTGGTCCTCTCTTGCACTGCTAAATGAGTAACACCCGCAGCTAGCAAACACAGTTGCAGTGGTGCATAAGTCAAATTGTACATTTCGATAAAATACAACGCCAGTGTGTCCACAGTCATTTTGCACAAATGTTTGTGTATTCATTCTAATGAATATGTATCTTGAAGAGTGGAAATTGGGTGGTGCAGTGGTTAGCACTGTCGCCTCACAGCAAGAGGGTTCTGGTTGGGGAGTGGAGAGTACTTGGGCATCATTGGAATGTAGTGAGCGAATAGGTGTTTAGGGATGGAGAAGATTGGATAAGCCGGAAGGAGCCAAGGCATGGAGAGGTGTGTAAACAAGGAGAAGTACTTTAAAACAAATGCAGTGGTTAACTGGGAGTCAGTGCAGCTGCTGAAGGGTAAGGTGGATGTGTTCCCAGAACCACGTATAGCAGAGAACTCTTGCAGCAGAATTCTGGACATACACCCACGAGGAGGACATTACAGTAATCAAATCAAGATGTAATAAAGGTGTGAATGAGAGTCTCGGCAGCAGAGCGGGAAGAGACAGGCATGGTCTGGAGATATTCTGCAGATTGAAGGAGGCTGTTTTGGTCTTAGTCTAGAGTTACATCAATATTTTTGAACTTAGCAGTAGAAGATGTAATAAAGCTAGGGAAAGACACATGTATGGAATTAAATTAGGGTCATAAGTACTGTAGCTGTGTATCACCATATCTGAATGTGTGAGAATTAGAATTAATGTTGTACGAATACAGAGTGTAGAAATGGTTTTATCAGATTCATTTAAATGTTTGAATGCGTAGTAAAATAAAGTATCTGAGGAATTAGATTTAATTTTGAATCCATAATAAGATCTGTAGCTGAGACTGTATTTTAAAATGTGTTTTATTAAGATGTCATTGGAGCCAACATGAACAATGACTTTGTGGACATAAGGGTATGTTGCAAAAATATCTGTACATTGTTCTAAGATATCAGAAGTGTTGGCACCTGGAAGTCAGTGGGTCACGGTTGCCTTTGAGAAGATATTCCTGATGATGGAGTCACTTATGATGAGGGACAGGGGAGGAGGAAGAGTGGACGGGGCTCTCCCATCTGAAGTGCCTTCATGCTGTCATGCCTATCAGAGGTGATAAGCGGCTTCCTACAGCAATCACTGGGAGAAGTCAACCAGTATTTGGCGTGCAGAAGGGACGGTGGAAGGTGGGAGCGTCCCTTCAGTGGAGGCAAATTCAGGATGTCAAACCTGTTGACCAGCAGGGATCTAGAGGTAGAGGTTGGGGAGCCGAGGGGGAGTCTTCATCATTACGGGCTACAGACCAATGTCAAACCCACTGGGGCCTTCACTCAACCCCTGCAGATGAATGACTGAGCATCCTCTGGGACAGGACAGGGAGTAGATATGGCTGTTGTTTTGGGCTTTGCTCCATAGGTCCTCAGGCTGGGCTGAAACAGCCTCAGGCTATGGAACTCCTGTGGTGATGGAGCCGGGCCACGGAAAAGTGGGATCATCGTCTGTTACTGGAGTGGGACAGTCAGGGTCGTGAGATGGACCGGTTCAGGTTACCACAGCCAGAGGAGCCCAGAATTGTGAGGTGTTTTGCCTGAGCCATGGAGACGGTGAACACCTCCAGGATGAACTTGTCTTTCTCTCTGAGCTTGACTTCTAGACAGGCAATGTTTTTCTTCAACTTTGAGACAGTTAGATGGCGAGATCCACACTCAGCCATCACATTTTACCCAGTAAGTGTACCACGTAGACTCAGTCACTCAAGTGGACAAACAAAACCCAGATTAAAGTTATCCTACACCACTGCATGTAGATTAGAGGCACTTAAAATCACATATGAAGCCACAAGAGCCAAGATCAGTTCAGTAGGCTACATCCAGCTGACAGCCAATTTAAGGTTCTTTATGTTTATGTTACATAAAACAATTCCAACATGTTTTTTTTCATGTTTCACGTATGATTTACTTATATCTGATGTCATTTGAACTACTTCAATTCCAAAACGTCCACAGTCCTGCAGTTGTCAGATGATACCAGAAAGAATAGCCCCCCTAATTAAAAAAAAAAGAAGCCATATTTATATATCCACGAATTTGTGTTTTGGAAAGGAGTGAACACAACAGTATGATAAATAATTGTTGATCCTGATATGAATCGAACAATAATTGACCTTAAATAACTAGCGTAAATACACCTCAGTTTCCCCATAGTTGAAACACCCTAGAACCATTTTTTGAACCTGAAGACGGGAAAATAGTTAAATAGTGAGCACAAAATGGCCACTTGAAGTCGTGGATAAATGTTTGAACACTTTAAGTGGTAACAGAGTATTTTCAAAAAGAAAGGGACCAAGCCGAAATGATCACTTGTCCCACCACAGCTACTGGGTATCAAACAATTCCATCAAGCTACTCCATCTTTGGAAGTGGGCAATGAAACCACTTTTCTACATATTAGATATATATAGGGTCATATCTGGGATTTCTTCCTCCATCCAGGTACAAATGGATGTATGTGCTGTGCTCACAGCATTGAAAAAATCTAATTAAAAAAATCATTAGCAACCTTTCATACGATAAATACTGTCGTGTAAACTGCTTTCACAGGCTTTGTCTTCCTCAGAAGGTAGTTCCAATGAAAATGATCACAGTCAGGTCAAGGATTATAACAGGGACATGCTTTCTGAAAGATGTAGAATCTTTATGATTTTTTTCAATACTTTGAACACCATCATTTAATTGAGATGAGGGCAGAAACCTCAGAAACAGATATCTCTAAACCTTGACTAATAAAATACAAAATTGTTGCATGGATAGATACCAGAAAACATCTTTTGGTTTTTTGTGTGCTTTGGGTGAGCCAATGTTTTAATAATAAAGGCCATAAAACAACATTTTGTTAGAATTATCTTATAAATTAATGTGGCCTTCAGAGAACAAATGTTGGGTTCACATGGTCAGCCCTCAGCTTCGTGATAGTCATGGTATTACTTGCTTCCATTGTATATCTTCCATTTCATTCTGGCTCACCACTGACATGCACCAATTGCCACCGCATCTTTATCCATCTGTAAAAGATAAGGTAACAAATAAACTGAATTTATAAAAACACTGAAAAAAGCCACCCACTTCTTTTGTGTGTGTCTTCCGTGGCCCAAAAAAGCTGCCTCCTGCCCGTCCCTGCAGCTGTCTGCTTCCCTTTGATTCTTGTAATAATGGAACACGCTGGTGTGAGACAGATAAATACACAGACTCTTCCCCATCCTGCCATGTTTATTCTCTGGGAGTTTTGTTTACCCCGCTCCAGATACCATTGCTCTTCTCCCCTGGCTTTTAGGTCCACTTAAGTCTGAATCGATGTTCATCAGTCGGGACCAGAGGTGACTAAAGGCCTGACAACTGTGCACTATTGATTAGCATCCACCCAGACTAATTTAAACTGCATATGGCATTATCAATACCTGGTACTGACCCAGATTCAGTATTACTATTCAGCAAGCGTTCGTCAGGGCAACGGATAGGCAGGACAGTGTGTGAGAGGCAGCTGAATGCTGAGTAATTGCAACAGAGAGTTGTGGAATCCCTGACGATATGATTTGCCAGCAGCTCTTTTGTTTGCTTGCTCGCTTGTTTGTTTGAACCCTTCTTCCATAATGGACTGTTGGGTAATGAGGTCATGATGTAAAAAACATAAGAATGAATGAAGACCAGCAGTATTTGTGTGTTTTTGTTTGTGTGTCATCTCTTGTCCTCGTGATGGGGGTTGTCAGTTTTTTGACTTTTTGGGGAAATTGGAGACATTTTTGAGATTTCTTCTTTTTCCAATTTTAGATAATTTTTGTTGTTACTCAAAACAGCTTGACAGACTGAGAGGTGGAGGAGAAATGACATGTTTCCAGTCATGACATTTAGATAAAAGAGTTGTTTGTGAGATTGTTGCAGCACTTGCCTTTCGGAAAAGAAAAAAAACATAACTCGTAAATGTAAGGTCGACAGCAGAGCTACAATTTCATTCCTAAATGTTTTAGTCAGAGCAGAATGCTTGATGGTAATTACCAGACTGAAAGAGGCTGCGATTTTAGATCCAAAGGCTCAACGTTGCTCATAATCCTCTTTAAACCTTCCACTACCACTTATCCACTGGCCTATTGCATTACCTTTAATGCCTGTCTCATCTTTCTTTTTTTTTTTTTTCTTTGTCTGCTAAGTTTTTCCTCTCTGATTTAAAGTTGGAAAGGTGAAACAAATTATCACAAGGTCACTAAACTGATAGGTGAATGATAATGATTTCTAAAGAGATGCCACCTACTGTAACAATACCTTTTTATTCTAGGTTGTACACGTGATCTGGCAGCGTCTTGTATCTTCCATAAAAGATCCTGTATGAGAAGTTCTAATTTTTTTAACTGCAAGCTGTAATATACTTCAACATTTATAGTGTGCTAATAGTATGCGTGTATCATATCTGAGCACTGATATCACTGTAATGTCATGAGAGGTCACCAGAGCAGGCCAGGTTGGGGAAGTACAATATAACTAAATAAACAGGCCAGTAAAAACAATTATTAACAGATAAATTCTTCAATCAAAGTAAAAAAAAAACAACCTCAAACATTCTGTAGGAGAAAAATGTTCTTTAAAAAAATCAATAGAACTTCAGAAAATGCTCCACATAAAGTGTCAGTTTTCCCCTTTTGAGGTGTCTACTTCCACTTCAACAGTTCTTAGTCATTAAGGTACTTTCCTTTATGTAGGTGGTCTTGTCAAAGTCTGTTTGCCGAGGTCCTTCCAGCCATGTGCTCTCTGTCCCTCTGCTCCCCTTGTTGTGTCTCTGTCAAGTTCCCAAGTCCTGCTTTAATTAGGTGGGTTAAGCACCTACACCTGTCTGAGTGGTGAGGCATTTTGTTTGATGTAGTGTGTGCAACAGCAGCGGTTTGGTGATCTGGCAGCCGATTCTGTATACGAATATAGTACCTCTCTACTACATGTCCCCTTGTGATGCCACACATCCCTCTCCCCAGGCCTGACGTCCTCAGCAGGGTTAATGAGGCCCAGAAGGCATCATGGCGGGACAGGACATCTGTGTTTCCATGGCGCTGTCCCAGCCTGTGAATGAAAGAGAAGTTAAAAGGTTGCAGGCTGAAGGACCACCTAGTTATCCTGCTGTTTGTGTCTTAGTTTTTAGCCATTCATTGCAACAGAGAAAGATCCGTAACTAGACTGAACCCCTTTCCAAGCAGGTAATATTTGAGTGTTTCCAGGGCCCATTTCATGGCTAGGCACTACTGTGGCATAGTTCTTCTCTCTTTGCAGCAACTTCTGACTCAAATAAAGAACTGGGTGTTCCTCACCTGTATTGATCTGGGCTAGCACAGTGCCCAGACCCATCTCAGAGGCATCTGCCTGGACCACAAACTTGTTACTGAAGTCCAGGGCAGTAAGGACCAGTTTTGAACACAAGGCTCTCTTCAGGTTGCCAAAGGCTTCTTCAGCAGCCAGGGTTTCATCAACTGGGAGTGTTTTTTTGTTGTCAGTTCTATGAGAGGGGCAGTTCCCATAGCAAAGCCAGGGATAAATGGTCTGTAATAATTTGCAACGCCCAAAAAGGATCTCACCTGTGTCTTTGTCACTGGTTTTGGCCAATCCAGTATAACATAGAGTTTTGCCTCCTGGTGTTTGACAAAGCCCAGCCCCAATTATCCCAAGTGGTTAGTCTCACTGAAGTCCAGCTTACATTTCTTGGGATTTACCAACAAGCCTGTGTGTAAGAGTGACTCCAGGACCTTCTGCTCATGAATGAAATGGTTTTCCCTGTCTGGGTTCTGAATCACAATATCATCTAAACAGGCAGATGCATATTCTTGATGGGGTTGAAGTACTTGATCCATCAAATGCTGCCAAAGACCTCGAAGAGGTCACTTTGATTAATGACAAGGGAACCTGACGATACCCCTTTGTGAGATTGTGCATTGCCAAGGCTATCAATTAGCTTATCGACATGAGGCATCGGATATGCAAATTCAGAAACTTGGTTTGCTTTTCTGAAATCATTACTGAAACATTGTTGTTGGGTTTGGCACTCTAGGACAAGAGTTCCACCATTTTTCCTGGCTTACTACGTATTTCACATTCCCCAAAGTGGGCGCAACCCGAGAGGGATGAACAGACATTGTATTTACCATCAACTAGCTCTTTTGCTTGATGCAGATGGTGAAGGAGAGGTCTGGGCCAAACTGCACTTCGTCACAGGTCGGTTCTTTTGGCTCTCTGGGGGGAAGACAATTGAACAGTGCCTCTCAATCATGCCATTTATTTAAGAGGCTAATATGGTAAATTTGCTTTCCTCTTTCCCGGTTGCCATACGTTGTAACTGACTTCTCCAACCTTTTCAATTACTTCAAATGGCCCTTGCCAAATAGCTAAGAACTCACATTCTACTTGTTCTGGTCCTGTGGGGACCAGAACAAGTAGGGGCAATGCGAGACAGGATGGCAGCTATAGCTACATGTTCAATCATGTTACAATGAGGACAGGGTTGCTCCTCCCAAGTCAGCTTGGCTTTGTCTATAGGATCCCTGAGTTTGTCGAGTCAAAGGGCAAGAAATCAGTGCAGACTAAGTAACTTCTCTTACCGCAAACAGTAGGCAGGGGAGAAGCTGGTCCCAGTTTCTTCCATCTTTGTCGATGGTCTTCCTCAGCATGGCTTTGATAGTCTTGTTAAACCTCTCCACTAACAAACAGTATATAAACACAGTTTTACACAAAGTTGTTAAAATATAGGATGTCTTTATATCTGATTATAACTTCATTATAGTGTGTACAAGTAACTATGTATTATATGTTAATACAGTGCTTGGAAGTACTAAGCAAGGGGGTCTTCAAGTAAAGTACTACAAAATGGGCATAGTTGTTATTGAGGCACTGCTTTTAATGTAAAACAAAGTTACAGCACATGTATTAGATATAGCAGCTTTATTAAAAAATGCACAGAAAAGGGTCTTTGGCTTCCTTTTTAAAATATGACTGTACCCTTGATTTCAACTTCAACAATTTTTTTTGTGAGCAGCTTTGAAAATTATTTTGGGATTATAAAGCCAGGACACTCTCTGGTGTCCTCTTTCAATGATTTCTTGTCAGGCTAAAAGAGGCAAAATAAATTGGAAAGGGTAAACCATCTTTTTCTTGTCGTCTTTGGATATTACACACACACAGTTTAGACTCACCTTTCCTGACTGCCAGCTACACAAACAGCATGTTGAAATGATTTAACGTGGAAAGCAAATAAAGAGCAGTTATTTATCAAAAGTGGCTTTTACTCTCATGTATTGTTTGTGAGCTGCATAATGTTAAAGTCTGAAGAATGCCTTCTGGGGAACAATAATATAACAGTGAGACTCATGTTTTGTTTTTAAACTGCCACCATTATAAACAGATGTAATATAGGTGAAGGCAAAGTCTACATATATCACGGATGAATCTGCAAGAAACCAGCTCTGTCTTCTTATAATGCTCATAAAATGACTCATAAAACAGTCATGATACTTACATTCAGATTCTGCTCACACAGAGAGGAGCTGATGCCCTCCGGAGGCCACTAATTACAAATCTTCATATTGCTACATTTTAAATTTCAACTTCAACTTTCATGTTGGAAACAAAAATCACTTTCCTGTAATTTTTTCTCCGTGTCTAACTTAGCCTGATAAACAGAACCCCGCCTCTTTGGATAGGGTAGTTAGTACCTTCCAGCTGGAGCACTACAGTTATGCACAGTCAATGTACAGCACGCAGAGTGTGAGATGTGAAAAACAATTCAAATTGGCATGAAAACAGTTTGACTTTATTGGACTAGAGCTTCAGAAATAACGTCTCCTAGAGTTAAAGTTATGTTAGCATCACTGTGAGCGATTCATCACTGGTAGTTTTGAACTAGTTATAATCCACTTCTAATTAATGTCATCTTGTGGGACCCACTCCTAATTAGTATCAACCTACAATTTCAATGGGGGGGGGCTGTTTCCTAGGAGAAAAAAGTTACACAATCTAAGTACTGCAAGAACTGCAGTTACATGTTGATTGTGAGTTTTCTATAGTAAAATAATACTGCTGGTTGACAGCATTACATATTTCATTCAGTATTGCTATATATTAAACTGTTATGTATTTATGATTGTAGGAGTGAATTTGATATTTCACACAGTAACCAAAACAGTTGGTTATAAGTGGACATACATGATTGATTGGTTTCGGAATGCCATGTACAGGGTATCTGTATGCCTCGAAAAGTCTTATATACAGATAATAATATATAATATTAAGAAAGCTTATCCACTCAGAATGTGCAAGAGCTAGTTTTCATAAACACTTAAATTAATGTATTATTTGTAATTGTTTAATCCATCTGTTAATTTTCTGCCACTTAATGACAAAAAATGTAATGTAAATATCATACATTCAGGTCCTTAACCCTATCTGTGTGCAAAACCCCTTGAATTGAATTAGTTTAAATCTGCAAAAAGCCTTCATGTTTCTCTTGAATATGAGCATCCAGGCAGTGCTAACTCCAGTGTTACTCATTTCCAGTTGATTTCTTCCCCTGCCAAAAGCTGTTAGTATCTTCTAAAATGAGTGGTGAGGTTTACACATACTGTACATTTTTACAAAAACAGCACATTGCTTGCTTGTTTGCACAGAATGTAAAGTTTTCAGGCAATTTTGGACACTGCAGAGTCTGACTTTTTATAGCTTAGAGTCGATACGATGTAGGAACCTACCTAGCTTGCAGGAGAGAGCTGGGTCACACACTTTGACACACACATGCACAGGCAAACATCAGAGGAAGGATAGAGAGAGAGAGAGAGAGAGAGAGAGAGAGAGAGAGAGAGAGAGAGAGAGAGAGAGAGAGAGAGAGAGAGAGAGAGAGAGAGAGAGAGAGAGAGAGAGAGAGAGAGAGAGAGAGAGAGTAAGCGAGAGAGAGTTACTTGGTAATATTGACAGTTATATCAATTTTTGGATTAATTCACACAGAATTTTATTTTTTATCCGTGGTTGTGTGCTGTGGAGTTGTATCTGACTCTTGTATGTATTATATATCAGTTCACCTTTTCACCCTTAAATCTAGTATGAGCTGGTGCCTGTTTACCCAACTACATAGTTTAGCTTTCACCTACAAGAAGACTCATTTATTGTGCTATGAAATATCATTGATTCCAATGTTATTACAGTTGTGAGAAAGAAGTTGAAGGGGGAAAAAAACTGACTTCCTGTTGGAGTTAGGGTATGGGTCCCAGAGACTTTTTTATGTGTCTTTACATGATACATATGTGTTTTTTATAAACAATGTGGGGTGAGGGGCTCAATTTTGTATTTTATTTGTCTGGCTTGTGTGCAAATGTTTAGGTCGCCAAAAAAAGTTTGTTTTGGAAGAAGATGGAAAAAAAAAGATTCAATGAGGCTTTCACACTGTTAGTGCTCGGGCCCTGATAAACACATATGAGTCCCACAACTACTTACTGTGTTATGAAGAAGAAGAATCTCAATGGATGACTAAACATAAAAAAAACATTTAATTCAAAGTAAAAACTTTCCTTCTGCTGTGATGTGTGACACAGAAAAGCAGATAAATCATATTAATATTCCACTTTCTTTCAGTGTGAGATCTTCGCTGCAGTCATGCCCCGTTGGTTTCTCCCCTCTATGAGACACACTGGTATTTAAGACCACTATGCAACCTTTGCACTTTTGTCTCCTCAGTCCTGGTGATTTTAAAATGGAAAATCTGCATACCTCGGATTGATCCGTGCAAATGCCTCTGACCCTGACACCTGACCTATGTGAGCAAATTAAGATGAGTTAAGAAAAAAAAAAAAGGAATCATCTAACTGGTTCAATAAAAGTCAGCTAGTAATGCTCTGAGAGGCTTCTTTGTAGCTCCAACTACATCAAGCCTGAGCTTCACATTAAAACCTTCACTCTGAAATACTCTTTGCTCACACATTACAGTATTTTTTCTGAAGCCGAGAAACTTTTCAAGGCCAGCGATTTAGCTTTGGAGTTAGTTAACCTTGTCCAGAGTCAGTCCTCTCCCCTACTTCCACGCTAGCCTTAAGTGATGGGCCTCTCATAGCAGCCAATTAGGCTGTGTCATTTCTCGAGGTGTACAGGCCCCCCGTTTGATAGATCATGCACCAGAAGCATGTGGAGGGAAAGGCAGCCAAGCATGCTCTTAGGTCAGCTCCATCCAACATACACCAACCCCCAGTATCAGTCAGCCAAGGCTCTGTGATCAATGGGGAGGAAACAGTGTAGCTATTATTTATAGGATCACCAGGCCATTAGACCCAACTACCCACTTAGCCTTTGCCACTGACTGTTTCTGTGTGCCAGACTAGAGAGAATTGGAGATTGAGGATGGCTAGCCAGCCCATATTGTAGGAATCATTCTTTTCATTTATCTCCATCCACACTAAATTTACTCTGGGCTCCAGCGCCTACAATCACACAGCAAAACCCACCCAAATTTGTGCAGCAGGCAATTGCACACCATTTACAAACCACACGCAGTGATGCAAAACCAACACTTATTGTACAAGCAAGTGTTGCAGACGTGTATACCGTGCATGCAAATTGGGTGTTTTTTGCATAAAGGTCTGTTGTTGCACAGGCGTAAAAAAGATAGTAGAACTACAATGCGGTCTGTTGTAAGGAGACATACAAAAAAATCAATACGGAAAGGAAGACTAACAGTACAATACAAATGAAATATACCATCTCATTTTTAAAGGCATTTGTTGACATGCTCACTAATGTACTGTTATGACAACCTCCATTAAGATATTGCAGATGGTCTTTATGAATGATCTGCTAATACGCTCTATTCTCATTTTATTTTTTTTTTTCCTTTTTTTGCTGATTATGCATTTTATGAATGTAGGTTTATTTAGAGTCAAATAATGATGACTTTATAGAGTATTTTTTCCTACAGTACAGTTTGCCTTAAATATACCTGTGTCTCATTTCCCCTTATTTATATATTTATTTAGATTTTAGAATATTAAACATGTGTTTGAAAGTTTTTATGGGTATTGAATGAATGTGTAAGTGGTCATGGGTATGGATGAGATTTAGCTATCTATCTATCTATCTATCTATCTATCTATCTATCTATCTATCTATCTATCTATCTGTCTATCTGTCTATCTGTCTATCTATCTATCTATCTATCTATCTATCTATCTATCTATCTATCTATCTATCTATCTATCTATCTATCTATCTATCTATCTATCTATCTGTCTATCTATCTGTCTATCTATCTGTCTGTCTGTCTGTCTGTCTGTCTGTCTGTCTGTCTGTCTGTCTGTCTGTCTGTCTGTCTGTCTGTCTGTCTGTCTGTCTGTCTGTCTGTCTGTCTGTCTGTCTGTCTGTCCCATTTTTGGCATGTGTATGTCTATGTTTACATACTGACATACTATCATTTGTATCAATTATATATAAAAAACTTCCATATTATAGTAATAATAATAATATGAAATAAAATGTTAGTCCAGTCTAATTATTAGCATAACTCCATGCAGTAATAACTTTGAGTTATCCCTATAAAGATGAATAATGCACTACTTGCAATCACTGTGGAATCACTTTATTAAAACTAATTAAGATATGAAGATATGCTGGAAAAAAGGGGGGAATTGATCTTCTACCACATACAGTAAGTTGAAAAATAAAGCCAGAAGATTTGAATAACCATCATTTTATGATGATTTTTTTTTTTTTAGTCCTGTGTTTAAAATCCACCCTCATTTCTAGGCGAGTCATTTTAAAAATGTATGGTGATTGATTCCCTACAGTCTCAGCTGAAGCTCATATCCAGCTATTTCTTTGTTAGATCTTTGCTGACCTGAGCAGCAGAGAGGATCAATATGTCTGAGTGCATTTTAAGTACAACATGATGTCACACAGTTGAATAAAGTACGGCTTGATTTGAATGCAAAAAAAAAAAAATCAAAATCATCACTTTCTGTGAAGCCTGTGCAGATAGAGCTTTATAATCCCCTGCTCATTTAAAATTTGGCAGTGGGAGAAAATAAACTAAAAGCAAAATGCTGCATTGTTTAGTACCAAGTAACCACATATATGCATACACTGTGAATGAGTCAGTAGACTACAGTATGTGTCATGGGCAAACTTCAGTATTTCATTTTGCCCTCAATACTTTGTCTATATGATGTAACTTCTCCTTAATGCAGACCTGTTCTCATGCATTAGCTCCTGATTGTGAATAGGCCTCTCACAATATTTATGAACTTATCGTAGAATAATATAATTATCAACATCATCATGTGGACTTATCGTCTGATACATGGATATGATCTTGATCTTTTTTTTTTGACCTCAGTATTGCCACACTTCACATTAGCAGCTAAGAGGCTATTCATGTCACATTGGCTAAACAAGTAGTGTCCTCCATTCCTCACTGTGAACATCCTGAGAAAGTGTAGCACCCACTCTCCAATCCCACCCCCCCACCCCCCCTAAATTATTATACTATTATATTATCATTATATCAGTGGTATAAAATGATCTTCAAATGACAATATTGTTTATTGTGATTATGTCTGAGACAATATATCATCCAACAAAAGTAGTTATCATGACAGGACTTATTGTGACTGATTGTCTCTACTTTTCCCATATTGTAAAAACTTGTCCAACATTGTGACGTGCTGCTCTGATTAATGCGAGTGTACAGTGTGAGATCCTGACACATTTCATCTCATCGTCAGTGTAGAAAATGGATGGTTGTTTAGGCAGTCACTCACTGCTTGTCTTCCTTTGAGCTTATTAAGCGTAATATTATATTACATAAAGAAATGTAATAATGAATCTGTGTGGAGGTTATCTTTATTTCAGGTGAAGTGTCTTAAATGAAATCTTAAGTGAAGTGCCTTAAACATTATGTGAAATACTGTATTGACAGAACTTAGTGTTTTAAATGTGTCTAAAAATAACTCATATATAGAAATAAAGAGATGACTTGTTTTAAGAAAAATGCCAATAACTGAGATCCTGCATGGGATTACTAGTCAGTTTATGTGAGTGTGCTTCAACTTAGTAACTGTTCATACTTCAACAATCTTTAGAATACCATCATGATGGCGTTCTAACTGATCAGGCGTTCGGCTGGCAGCTTACAGAGCAGCTGTGTGCTTCAATATAGTTTCAAACCTGTGTTTGTGCTTCCAGGCTCTGTCTCTGGCTGCATGAACAAAGCTCATCACTAAGTAAGAGGAAGTGACAAAGCCATTCTATGATGAATATGAACGCAGGTTGTATATGCTACCTCCGCACGCAAGATGAGACGCATGTATAAACAGCAGGCTTTTTTTCCACACTTCAGCATTGACGTTGGTCTGTAAGCATTACAGTGGTGTAGGTGCACCAAAGCTTCTTATATGTTGTCTTTTTCTTTCTTTGTCTCTATATTTCACGTGGATCACAGATTGAAATGTCCCCTCAATATACAGCTTTTAAAATGATTCAAGCAGAATCTGAGATGTATTCATATTGTGAGGTTCCTGTTTCCTTTGAGTTTATTAAAAACCTGCAGTCACCACACAGCAGAGGGGACGATACGAGCGTGTCCAATTTCAGAGAGAGGCGCCGTGCACATTTTGAGGCACGTGGCGCAGCGGCAAGTAACTTCATGAATTATTAAAATCTGGGGACACGGCTGCAGGATCAGTCAGGATCTAAGGGGAATTAATGTTCAGTGTTTTTTATTAACACCAGACCGGTACAATGGTAATGTCACACACTGATTTCCAAGTTTAACAATGAACTCAAGAGGATGAATCATGAATCCAGAGCTTCCACCACAGCTACCAATGCAGAGCGTTTGTTTTTGATACTATTTTTTAAAATAAAATGTAAATACGCAATTATCATAACACATAAACTGAGAGTTATTCAAGAATAGTTGACATCATTTAAACATTTGATTTTGAACATTATTGACCTAAAAATCCTGCACTTTTGTGTCACACTCCAAGTTAAATAATGGGTTTGTTTGATTCACATTAATTGAAAATGAGGATTTTTTTTATTTTGGTAATATCTATATTTCTTACCTTTTGACATTACATTTTTACCACTTCATAATTACTGCATTATCACTCTACTATTAATACATGATTCCTTATGTGTGGTTGTCACACAGAACCTGGGAAGTCCAGAAATAGTGGACAAAATAATGTGTCCAGGTCTTCAGGACTTTTGCTAAACGCACATGGAGCTGCGTAGAACAGTATGTATGCAGTACAGTCATCAGTGTTCACAGCTGAGCTAAATGATATTTGACATGTGCTCTTGACATATTGTATGACCCGGTCCATAAAGAAACTTTGAAGGTCTTCAATGCCCCGATATGCCAAGTGGAGCTGCACTATGCTTCATTTAGTCTTTTTTGATATATATACCAGCCCCTCAACTGTCCGTGAACTCTGTGACTTAATTGGTTGTTGAAAAAGTGGTGGGTGTTATTTGTAAAAGGCACCTTCATTTGTATGTGTGTGCAGCTGTCCACACTTAGTTGATTTTGAGTTGAAGCATTAATCTGACACCAGCTTGTCTCTGGTCATACTGTGTTCAACATTCAGACCATAGCAGCTTTCAGGTCTGTTGATTTTGATTCATTGGAGCTTTTTTTAATGAATATATGCAGCTAAATGACAAGAAAAGAGACAGACAGGACATTATTTTGACAAGCGATGATGCTAAAGCAAAGCGTCTCTTGCTGGCAGTAGTTACAGTGAGGTAGGAATATATCTGAAAGCAGTTAAACTGTCACTCTGCTCTGCAAGTGTGAACTTAGCCTCTTGTGTGATTCACCATAGAGCCTCTGTGTTGTTAGCTGTCAAGATGGCACATAGCTGAACCAACAGTGCCTTATATAAGACTCAGGATATATGCGTTAAAGCGTCACATATACATAATAGAGCCAGACAGATATATCGGTCAGCTGATATTATCGGCCGATATTGGCCTATCACATATAGTATATCGGTAAGTTATAAAGGCAGCATTTATGCATGTTTAATCATTTTTCTTAATTCAAGTTTAATATATATATATATGTACATGTTTTTTGATTTTATTATTTATAGTCATTTATGATTATTAAATTCCCAGTGAACTTTACCTTTTCAGTGCACTGATGTCATTTTATACAGTAAAGTTTATAGTTCAACTGTAAAATATCACAGCCTCCATTACATGTCTTTGTCACAAGTGTTTGATAACCACATTGCAAAAATGTGCGATTTATGTTCATATTTTGTATATATGAGATTATCGGCTAATATATCTATATCTGAATTTTTTACTCTCTATTATCCGTATCGCCATCGACCCCAACAATCCAGTATTGGTTGGGGCCTAATACATACATTCCCGTCAATGAACAAAGAATATAGTTTTTCAATCAGCTCTTCATTGCTGTTATTTTGTTTCTTTACTTACACTTTATGTGTATTTCCTGTTTTAAGTTCCTGAGTTTTAACAGTTTGCATCTTATTAGTTACACAAAAAATAAGGTTGTATATGGGAAAAACTGCTCTCAGTTGTTTGTCTAATCTAATTAGTGTTGACAGAAGGAGACTCCCCGCTTCAACACAGGACTATTACAGGTCAATCATGTTTGTTTGGTGTATTTGTGATTATGACACTTCCACATAGTTGCTCCAGGTGACAATGAAAAAATGATATTTGTGTACAGCATGAATTTCAAGCTCAGCTCTGAAACTCTGCATGCAGCAATCAAGAGTCTTAAAAGATTTTTGAAGCAGGTGATCAGGTGTTGAGTTTGCCATCTGTGTAAGAAGTAACCTTTTAAACTTAACTAGTTATCTTCACTTTTTTTTTTAACTTTCAAAAATGTTTTAAATCAGTCTTACATAGTTTTCAGTCTGAGCCCCACTCACTGTTTTTCTAGCAATGTTGTGACATATTGTTAACTCTTTTTTTTTCTAAATCTGGTTTTATGTCCATGTGAAAAGTTTCTATTTGATCTTTTCTCAATGTTTTTAAAGTTTGATTTGATATAAAATTATGCAGCTTTTCAGTTTACTCTACTGCAAGCATGAATTAATCAAATCAAATCAGAACTGGACACAAAACAAACCAAGCTGCATATAGTTAAGTGTAGGACTGTGTGGCAGCTCTGTTTTTGAGACTTTGTGCCCCCCCCCCCAAAACCCATTTGGGTTGCTGCCTTCTCTCATCTCAATGAAAGATACAGTTAATGTCTATGAGAGTCCTACTTGCACTGCCCACTACACTGTGTGCCATGTCTGTGTATAACCATGGTAACCTATGTCACAAGGCTTGACTATTTCTGTCCTCCATATTTACCCACAAAAAAAGCGTAAAAAAACAAACATATGAAACAATATTCAAGTTACTACAACCAAGTCCAGTTTGTCTTGATTGAACCCTCCATGGATAAGTATTCATGTTCTGTATGTTACTTCTCTGATCAAAGTGGAGACAGTTCAGCCAGTACATGTGAACATGACTTTGTCCTCGAAGCTACGAACCAAAGAACAAAGATTCTGTGATATTATCAAAAGACAAAAAGTGACTCTCCTGATACTTCAGAGTCAGATGATGTGAACTCAAAGAATGAGTCGAAATTCTTTCAGAAGTTCTAAACAATCATGTTGGGTATTGTCTACTGTAAATTCAATTAACTGCCTTTTACAGCAGGAGGGTGTTTGTGCGTGATGACATTGTTAAAGGTTCTCGTCTCACGTCTCATATTTTTTGAAAGTTTTGTTCATTTTCATCAGACAAGACGGAGCCATCAGACGGATAAGCATGGAGGCCTTTAATGAATTTTGGCCGGAGCAGGCTGATAAATGAGCCAAATGATTCCTGCAAATGGAAGAGCTATTCACCAAATCTCTCGAGAAGGAAAACCGTCTGACATGTCCAAGCCATTACAGAACTTAATACTTTAAATGAGCCCCTTTAATGTCCTATAGTTTATTGTAGGGGGGGGCCAATGGAAACACATGACTCGTCTGGTCTGTGGCATTTGATTTATTGCATTTACTATACGCTGTGTGACAACATTTATACTAGTAAAGTGGAAGTGACGGTCCAGCAAATTTGGCCTGATGTGTGGAGCTGTGAAAGCGTTAATATTATTCACAGGGGTACTTTTATCCCTGGCTTAGCTTTGTGTCCAGCTCAATTAAGCAAAGCTCATACACTTTCTCACACACTGAGCCTCGATTATCATCAGAGGAGCTTCTGGCCACGTCCCACCAGCTTGTGTCTTCTCTCTCATTTAGCCCCTTTGAAAACAGAGGGGGTGGTGGTGGAGGAGGTGGCGGGCCGGGGGTCTAACTGGCCTATTTTCATGTGTCAGTTCAGGACACAGCAGGAAACACTGGGCGCCTGTGTGTGTGTGTGTGTGTGTGTGTGTGTGTGTGTGTGTGTGTGTGTGTGTGGGTGTGTGTGTGTGTGTGTGTGTGCGCGTGTGTTTGTGTGTGTGTGGACATTTCTTGGCTATGTCAATTGCTCTGAGCCTGCTCATATTCCTTGTGGGACAAATTTTCTACTCCCCAAACAAGTGTTTCTTCGTCTTATTTAAGGGGGCCCCCAGAGGAGAAAAACAAGTACAATCTGACTCTGCCACATGACCCATGGGTGACCTATATGGTTAGGGTAAGCTAGGGGGAGATAAACTGGCAGCTATGTGGTCATGGACGAATGATCAGACAGTGGACCCCTGGGCATGGATGGATGCCTAAAAGGTGCCTCCTACCCTCATTTTTCCTACATTTTGGTCCCTGCAAAATGATCCAGTGTAGGTCAGTGTAAGTTCAAGAACGTTACGTCTTTGTTTGTTGTCAAGATCATGAAAAGTCCACAAGATGAACACTCTCTCTCCTTATTTTATTCACTATAATGATGCAAATATGAGTAAATCTAGTTATATTTAGGTTTTTATTTTCATGTGTGATCATCTGATGTTTACTTCGCCTACATTTATTTTATACCTTGTAAATCTCATGAAAGATTTAGTTATATTATATTATATATATAAGTATGAAATGTAATTAAAACTATACTGCATTAATTAGCACTCTTTATTACAGTCAGAGATGCTTCAATATAGAATTTCACAGCTGATAATGAAAACTTATAAGCAATAATGATTCTTTTTTTTTTCTTTAGCCAATATTGATACAACAACCGATAATATTACAATGGCAAATGTGTGAAGAGGACAATAATACCCATTTAGATCAACACGTTTATTTTATATATTTAATCCTTTACTTAAACAGTTACTCGTTGAAATATAAATATATTCTTCAAGAGAGACCTGTGTACAATACATTTACACATACAGATAGATAAACAGACATAAATAATTGAGATATGCATGTACACATTAAGAAAAACATGTACAAGCATGATGTTGATTTTAATTATTTTCTTTATTATTATTAGTATTATTGATTAATCAATTAGTTGTTTGGTCCATAAAATGTCAAAAATTAGCGCAAAAAACAAAACAATCACTGTTTCCAAGAGGCCAAAGTGATGTCTTTGAATGTCTTGTTTAGTCCTTAACTAACAGTCCACAACTTGAAGATATTCAGTTTATTGTCATAGAGGACTAACTACTCCAGAAAATATTGACATCTGAGAAGCTGGAATGTGAAAATGTGGACATTATTTCTTGAAAAAAGACTCAAAATGATGAATCAATTATCAAAATAGTTGTTGAATAACTTCATTAATCAACTAGTGTAATAGCTGCATCTTTAGACAAGTTTATTTTCTCACTAGAAAAATGTGTCTAAAGAGTCTTCACCATCCCTACAGTAATAAATAGACTGAATCATTGTGAACATTTGGTTTAGTTTATTTAATGAACATGTAACCTACATAGTCATTCAACACTGACAATCATTTATAAGACAGAGAAACAATAGAATAGTTTTACATTGCTTAATCATTACCTGAGGCCCTCTGTTGAGAAAGGCTGCATGCTTTAATAAACTGGGTAACAGTTCTGTTACATCGTTCGTTCTATCTCTCCTTGTCTCTTTTATCTATATTAGTCTTTGTTTTTTATCCAGTGGGACTGTAAATAGGGTGTTGCTGTAAAAGAGCATACTGAGCCAACTGTACTGCATCAACAGAAATGAGCTCACCTGAAATTCATTTACAAGAAGATAGTAATAGGTTTGCTAAGCAGTGTCATCTACAAATTAAAAAGTGCATATCTGTATTTGTGCAAAATCAAAATATTTAAATACTATGTCAGATATTTGATTTGTACACACTACAACATGATATAGAATATGATCACATATGCTGCAGGTGTTGTATTTGAATGAGCAAATCTTTTTGTGATGACACCCATATTGCATGATGTCATTAAAAGGAAAGGTCTTTAGATTTTGGCTGAAATAATCACTACATTACATGACTGTGATGATTGAAAACCTTTGTACTCAGTGAAGTCTGAAGACTACTTACATTATGAGATACATATTTTTTAATGTGTTTGTTCATTTTTTTATCAGTAAACAAACATACATAAGACAGGACAAAACAAAAACAAGCTGGGAATATCAACAAAAAAAACAAAAACACAAACAGAAAGATCAGTTCCAAGCAAATGTGACATTATACAGTATAGGGTGAAATACAATGGGAGCTAAATAAAGAAAAATAATAGTTGATTTTTTATACAAATGCTCTTGTCATTATAGCAGAAATGTTTATGTTGATATAATCAAGGATCAATGGTTTCCATATTATTTCAAAGGCATTAGTTTCGTAGTGCAGGAGACTGGTCAGAAAGTCCAGAGGTATATATTCCATTATTGTCCTATGCCACCCCACAACTGAAGGGGGTTTATCTGAAATCCAGTGCTGAAGAATATTTTTCCTGGCACAAAATGTCATAACATTATACAGTTTTTTTCTGATATATGTCAGTTACACGGCCACTGGGAAGACCCAGAAACCGGGTCGAGTTCAAACTTCTTCTTCAGAACCTTTCGTATTTCATCACTCCAATATTTTAGTATTTTTACACAAGACCAGAAACCGTCATTGTCCTTGCATTATCCCAGATGTCCTCCCACATCTCCTCAGATATCACAACACCCAGCTCCCTCTCCCAGATCACTCCCAGCGCCCGAGCACCGATCCCTGAGCTATCCCTTAGATTGGCATAAAAGGTTCTAATGGAAGCATCCCCCTGAGATAGAAGCACTTGTTTTTCCATCTGTGTGACATTAATATCAGCAAGCAGCGTCCTTTATAATAAAATCTCTGACCTGAAAATAACAAAAAAGATAATTTCTTGATATGCCATATTTTTCCATAACTTGTTTGAAAATCATGAGGTAGGACCATCGAAAAGATCACCTGAGGAAGAAATTCTTTAAGCTGTCCAGCATTTGAAAGCCTTGTCCAAGGTCCCTGGGAGAAAGTCTGGGTGATCAGTGATCGGGGTGAAAACCACGTAAGCCCTGATCTGCCTTCCATAGGTAGGCTGTGTAATCCTGCATGCTCTAACAGTAGTAATTGTAACTGGGTTGCTGCAAAGCTTTTTAATACACTTCAGTTTATCAATAAAAAGTACATTTTTTAGATAGGGACTTCTCGATATTAAGACAGATTGAGGAGGCATTGTTTTTAATCCAGTCAGCTATATATCTTAGATGGGCACTCAATTGATATCTCTTAATATCTGGGAGATCCAGCCCACCCATAGCACTTGGTAATTGGAACACTGATCCTAATCCGTGGTCTTTGTTTATACCAGATAAAATAACTAAACCAACCATTCAGTTTTTTCACTATTTTGTGATTGAATAAAATGGGAATCATTTGTATCGGATAGAGCAAACGTGGAAGGATATTCATTTTCAGAAGTGAGATTCGGCCCAGCCATGATATGGGAAGATTGTTCCATATCTCAAGATCTTGTTTAATTTTATCGAATAGTGGGTTAAAGTTAGCTTGAAACATCTGATTAAATTTAGGTGTAAAATATATGCCTAAATATATGAAACCTGCAGGGGACCACTTGAATGGGAAATGATTAGGGTTATCTTGCTGTTGTCGCAAATTACCCAGAGGCATCACCTCTGATTTGGAAAAATTAACTTTGTATCCAGAAAAGGCACCAAACCGGGCAATAATCTGAATAAGACATGGGACTGATACAGAGGGGTTTAACATGAAAAATAACACATCATTTGCATATAATGTGATTTTACACCACCATCCAATCCAGCCATTAAAGGGTCTCTCCTGATAGCTTCCTCTAGAGGTTCAATCGCCATTGCGAACAAAAGAGGTCTCAAAGGACAGCCCTGTCTGCTACCCCTCCGGATCACAATTGTGGAGTCCATTGGTTATGACTGCAGCCATTGGCTGGGAATACAGGACCTTCACCCATATAACAAAGCTATCATCTAAGCCAAACTGTTCAAGTTTAAAAAATAAATAAGACCATTCGACGCGGTCAAAAGTTTTTTCCGCGTCTAGGGAAATCACAAGACCATCTACTGATCCTCCTTCACTATGATTGGTAGAAGGCCTTCTAAGTGTCTTGCTAAAACTGGAGATCATTTTTAAATCTGCATTCAGCAGTGAGATCGGCCTATACGCGGAGCAATCCTCAGGGCATTTCCCTTTTTTAAGAATCAGAAATATTGGCTTCCCCTAATGATGATGGGAGGGTGCCACACTCAAAGGAGTGGTTGAACATGTTCATCATAGGCACTAATAAAAGATTTTGGAATTATTTATAGAACTCACTACCGAGACCATCACTGCCTGGTGCTTTGCCTGTTTGAAGAAGTTGAATGGCCTCATGCAATTCAGCCACTGAAATCGGGGCATTTAATTTAGATTTCTGATCTTGTGCTAGAGTTGGGAGATCAAGTTCGGAAAATAGCAATAATTTCCTTCAATTTAACTGCTGTAGGTTTCTTGACATATTCCTTCTCTGATATACTTAGCCTATTTAACTTTACATCAATCACCCTGGTTATGTTTTCAGTTATTTACTGAATAGTTTGACAAAAAGCCGGGTCAAGGACATCCTCGGTGTTAGCTAATAGTGGTTGTTGCTCCTCTTCCACTGGGGAAAAGTCAGGAAGGCTAGAAGTAACTTCTGGTCTGTTCGTCTTGGTTGATTTTCTTGGTGGCATCTTGTCCTGGCGTCTCAGAACATACTCATCAATACTCATATTAAAATGCCCAATATGGAAATTGTCGTGAATGTTGAATTTGGCTGATTTATGTAGGAAATATCAGTGCGGTGGTGCGGAGCTCAGAAAAGTCAACCACTCTCACGCCACCATCTTCCTCCAGACTCTCCATCATGTCTTTAACACAATACAAGATCCAAATCCACCACAACCAATCTGGCAAGTGGTTGTAAATGTAGAAAGTGAGTGAAGGCAGGTTCTTTCTGTTTTCCACTATTCATAATTGTATCAATGCATACATTTAATGTTTACTTTTACACTTTTATCCTTAGTTTGACCTGAAACTTTCTTAAGAGAGATAGTTTTTATGTTGATGTTTACCAGGAAGATATGATATTGATTAAAGGATAGAATTCAGTGTTTCTAGACTTTGACCTATTCTACAGAAGTTAGACTATGTTAACTTCTGCTGCTTTGATTTCTAATCACCTTTTTTCTCTGTCTCTTACAAACTTTACGTAAGTACTTTACTATATAGCTGGGGTAATCCTTTTACTAGTTTTTAAATAGTGAAGTTTTTAAATGCATGCGTAGTACTTCACATTAGAACTCCTTGAAGCTAAAACTCAATAATAAATAAGTGTAATCTCACAGTTTCCATTAAGCTACAGCTGCGTGGAGAGCTCAGCTATTGCTGTGAATATAATGATCTGTCACATCTATTTGCAGATGAAGACAATGTCCACACTTATCTACCCTCTGCTTATATTCCTGTAGCTTTCATCAATACTGAGGCCATTATTGTAATGCATACACATGCAGACATTCATTGTCCCTGAGCCTTTTCAAGTTAGTGCTCCTATACTATCTTCACTTTGTTGTTTGTTTTATATAAGGACTCAGAGTATTGAACTCCTGGCACACCTTCAATTGACAAAGTAGCTCATCCGCCCCCACGACTGCTCTGAAAGTAGCATAACAGAACACATACAGATGACAAGGTAATGCTTTACCTGACAGCCGCAGAGCTTTATGAAAGCGCTACACAACACTTTAAGTGTACTGTTTACACTTTTCTGTCACTTTTGATTGCATATTCATTTGATCTCTATTATATTCTACAGACAGCATCTTAGATTGCTGCAGAGGTTGTTTATTGCAAATTCTAAATTAAAATTCACATATATAAAGACAAAGCTGTTCTGCAACTAATGTGCTAGTTACTAAGACTTGCTAGAAAGAGTATATGTTTTGCACATTAGTATATATCAATATACATTTTCACTGTACGGTCTCAGTTTTATAAAGTACACTAACACAGTATAGACACAAAATCATGTGAAAGCATTATTATATGTCAGGCTATTAAGGGCACACTATGTTTCGTCTACTCTAGATTGCGAGCTTCTCTACTGTCCACTGTTAGAGCACAAAGGAAGTGGTGCATGTTACATTTTCATTAGCAGTGGCACTGGTTTGATAGTAATGGTAAATGGTAAATGGACTGTATTCATATAGAACTTTTCTACCACTACCACTCAAAGCACTTTTACACTACATGTCACGTTCACCCATTCACACACATTCATACACTGATGACAGGCGCTACCACACAGGGTGCTAACCTGCTCATCAGGAGGAGACTAATATTCACTCACATTCATACACTGTTATGAAGTACTGTTAGTACTGTTGGCAATTTAGGGTTAAGTATCTTGCCCAAGGACACATAAACATGTGGAATGGAGGAGCCCGGAATTAAACCACCGATATTCCGATTAGTGGAAAACTGGCTCTACATCCTGATCCACAGCCGCTACTAATTTTGCAGGTATTTGGCCATGAACTAAAGTATCAGGCAATTTCAAAATTTGACTTGATGATGGAGCTAGAGGACAACAGCAGCAAGTTATAATTGTACCATGCTGTCTCTCAATCTGCCCATCTAATGCCTGTAAACTGCTTTTTAGCTAAACTGACAAGGGTAACAAACTACAAATGTTTGGGAACTGGCAGTACAGGGCAGCACAGCAGCCCTACAGACCGCACAGCAGTTACAGTACAAGCAAGCAATGTAGCAGTGATGAGTTGACTGTTGGAAAGAGAGATGCACCCTGGAAGATATCCAAGCGTATATATTCCAACTATGAATTGCTCTCAAGTGTTGCAGCTCTTAATCATTCCTGACTAGACTAAATAAATATTTAAAAGTGTAGACTTCCTGCTTGCAAGGCTGCCACTGCTGCTTTTAAAGTGAAATTACCATTCAGTTTATAAGAGTTCACATATGTTATTCCTGTTGGACAGAAAAGTAAAAATATTGTTTGTGACACATTGAGAAGCCGTTATATCATGGGAATGTAAAGTGAGAAGCTGCTCTTTAAAATGAGGAGGAGACTTTGAATCTTGAAACACCCAAGGGTGCCAATAAAGTAGTAATATATGATTTTCTCTTATGTATGTATGTGTGTGTGTATATATATATATATATATATATATATATATATATATATATATATATATATATATGTATATGGTGCCAACTGCATTGCTGTGGTGGTAATGAACTCCTCTTACCAGATACATTCATGAATCATCAGTATGTTCCCTTTCCTTTCTTATGAACAGGTTGAAGTGACACTTTTTTATTCAGCCCTGGAGCCTTGGTTACTATTACAGCTTCTACTAACTGCAATATCATCATAATTTTTCAGACTACTTGTAGAAATGCTAAACAATATAACATTTCACCAAGGCAGGGGATTGTTTTCTATGTCTTACACTGTATGCCCCCCTCAGACAAAACTGATACAGCAGCACCCCCCCACCCATCCCCCAACCCCCGACTATCTATATACAAACCGGGTGATTGTACAGTTTTTGTTTTTGTGTATGCCAACTGGTTTTCAATACAGGATAAATGTCTGTATATGAATTCATAGAGGAGAGTGTCCATGTCCCAATAATAATGAAATAAATTAAGATTCTGAGTGCAAGTAGAAATATTAATAGACTGACGAGACTGGAATAAAGTTCAAGAAGACTAAGACTAATATGGACATAACTAACCACTATATACTCTGTTGTCCGTCCTTCCCTTGCTCCATCTAAACCATGATTTAGCTCTTCTTCCATTTGGACAGCGGTTCAGATGCCTGCAGTCTAAAATAAATGCATAATAGTTAATTCAGAGAAACCACAGCTCAGCTAAAGAGAATGGCGATAAGCCAGGGACAATTTAAGCAATCTTTTTAATGTATCTAACACTGCATGACCTTCACAGAGTGCCATGATACAATTCACTTTAGCTCCTCTGCTTTATACTGTACAACACAGGACCTTATCTTATCACTGTAAGTGATGCTTTGTTTATGTGATGTAACTACAGGTTGAGTGAAATAGAATTTGACTGTCTTTATCTGCTGTCCTTTAGTAGCCAGTCAAGACACATTGGCTTTATTTGACACATGCTAATATAATCTCTGTAGTGACATGGAAATTTCAACTAAGAGGTCATATAATAATTAGAAAAGTTACTTTAATGGATCAGAATCCAACGATTAAGTATGACGTGGAGCTGTGACTGCCCACCTGAATTCAGACAGTCAAACAGTCCAGGAACTCAAGGTAAAAAACCTCCAGTCACAACGGGGCAAAGTTGGTTGAGACTGTTGTGAAATGCAGAAGGCTCCAGACATTTTGGGATTGAGCAATGTGGATTCTGATGGATTTGTAGAAACCTTGTTATACCCCAGATAATATTGTGGGAGGTGTTATGAGTATAAGGAATTCGGGGTATTACTATAAACCATTCAGTCTTCGCATTACCTGAGTAAGAGCTGCATTCTCAGTATCGGGCATTGGGTTCTGTCAGGGTTGTGCCTCGTCACCAAGTCTCGAGACGCAGCAGAGGTGTGGAGAGTGTTTGATATGGGGACCTGAGGATTGCATCTCTGCTGTTTGCTGGTTTTGCTGGCTTCATCAGGTCTTGACATCCAAGCAAACACTTGGACGGTGTGTAGTCAAGTGTGAAGCGACAGGGATAAGAATCAGCCTCCCCAAATCTGCCACAAAACTCTTGCTGCAAAACAGTGGATTCCTTCCCCTCTGGTTGGGAGGGAGTCACTGCCCCAAGTGACGGAGTTAACGTATCTTTTGGTCTTGATGCATGGATCGATTAGAGGATTTGAGCCATACCAGACTGTTATATTGAAGAGGGAGCTGAGCCTGAAGACAAAGCTCTTAATTTGACCAGTCAATTTATGTTCTAACCCTCACCTATGGTTATAGTCCTTTTTATCAAGGAGGTAATGGTGAGCTCTGGGCAAGGAACAAGATCCTGGGCAGCCAAAATGGAGTTCCCATCATAGTGGCTGGGCGCACCCTTAGATAGAAGGTGGGGGGCTCAGACACCTCATAGGAATTTAGAGCAGAACCACAGCTGATATTGATGATTAGAGTACATATCCCGTTTAGCCTGGAAACACCTCGGAATTTCCCAGGAGAAGCTGGACTTATCTAGGTGCTTGCTTTCACCACAACCCAGACCGAGATAAGTGATGGAAAATGTATGTATGGACTGATGGGCATTGTCATCATATTCTGCCTTAAGAACAATAAGAAAGTATGAAATAATCACCAACCCTGCTACACAGCTCATCTTGCGTATGTACAATCCTCAGTTAACCTCGGGTTAGTCACCAACCTTAATTGTATCAATTTGGCTAATGGCTCAGTGATTACTTTACACTTACACTTTTCTACTGATCATCACACTTCCTGCGATACATATCATTATAGTGTCGCCATGGCAGCTCTGTCCCTACAACGTAATGCGAACGCAATAACTCAAACAGTGCATGATAGACTTCCAGTGCTTGAAGACGCAGAGAGCAGATTTATTCCGCCCACATGTTAAAACAAGTGTGTTGACACAGAAATGTTTCCTAATGAATGCACGGATTGGGTAAATTAATGGCCCCCATCAGCATAACTGGGGATGCTTAATATATCATTGTGATTATGGAAGGACATTAGGCAGCTCAAGTGCCTCTTTTTTTACATGGGGTCGTGACAGCGCTTGTTTATCTGTTCTGTTCGACACAGAGATGGAAAACATGAATAGTAACTCATGGTACATAGAGAATACACTTACAGCTTCCAGTTGTGAAAGGCCAAGACAAATATAAAGCAGGTTAGTTCTTGCTAAACCACAATCAGAATACCAGCATTGCATGTATTAGTTTGTAAAATGTGTGATTTAGGGGTCAGAACAGTTCTATTAACTATGTTGCCTGTGAACAATATAATATCTCAGCCAGCATGTCCATGTGAGCCCCACATGGGTTAAATGTGGGCTACGTGGGCTAAGCGGGCATGAGCATGAACAGGCATGAGCATGAACAGGGCAAATTGTATGGGCCCCATATTGTTTTAGAAACATAGTGCCACCATGTGAAGCCCATGTGGGCTGGCTACATGGGCCCCATTTATGGTCCTTTCTGATCCCACTTAAACCCCTTTGGGGCAAACACATGGGGTCTACATGGGTCTCACCCAGTTGGGCCCCACCTGAAACCCAGTCAGAACCCACTTGAAGCCCATATGGCCAAACACAGGTGGGGACACCATGGAAATCACGGACAAACCCACTTGGGACCCATATTTGCAGCCCAAATGTAACCTTTATGGGGCCCACATGGACATGCTGCCTGGGTTGTTATCTTTTACAACAATAACAGAAGTAATTTATCTATATTTTATCTATGTCTGTTAGTATCCTATGATTTTAATTTGATCACTGATGACTACACAACTGTCTTGAACAAAACATTTTGGAATGACATTAAGAACTACACAAAAAAAGGATTATTTTCTGTCACAAGTGGATTTTTATTAAGGAGGTTATGATGTTATTTAAGGATTATAGCACATTGGTTGGGAAAATTCAAAGTTGTCTACTAATGATAATTTATGAAGCTTGATTCAAGGTTTTATGGCCGCAGGATTTATTTATTGTACTTATCATGTGGAACTGGCGAGAGGAGCAATGAGAGGAGCAGTTGTGGGTTGGTTGGTGTCTGCATGATAGATGAATTTTAGCACAATTTTATTTGTGCTTTTGTTATATTATTATTATTATTTATGTGTTCTTGCTTTCACAAACGCTGCTCCGCGCAGATGCACATTGATGATGAATAACTTTCTAATTAATTGTGTGCACAACACTTAGTCTGAAAAAGGATACCCTGGGTCACTTATTATCATTTCTTACTGATTTCAGTGTGGTATTCAGGTAAATTTTGCACCTTTCACATTCATGAAAATAGTCAGAGCAGAGTTATCACAGGTCTGTAAGGAAAAAAACAAAACAAAAAAACCCCAAAAATGCTAGAAAACTACCACGGGAAATCTGGCCAAACTTTTCATTCTTTAACAGCACAGCTCATTTATTCTGATTGCACTACAAAATATTGTGTCTGAGGTTACTGTTGCATAAAAGAAGAGTTCAATGCCTATGAGCTGCTTCCACAATCATTAAGCAATGATTCTTTCTTATATTTAACTCTCTGCTTTATCTTTACAATATGTCCTGGATGAACAGACAACCCAAAAAAACAAATGTCACTGCACCACATTTCATTCTTCAGTGGCATCACACTTAAATCAGTCTGTGAGGTTTTTGACATTTTCATGACACAAAGCACTAAAGCTTTGGCTCGAGTAGTAAACAGTAACCTCAGTGGTGTTGTTCAGCAGTTCTGTTCAGACCTCACTTCCAGACTATGACCATGTCTCTAACCTACTATAGGGTGAATATCATTGACCTGACATCTAGACTATAAAACACTTCCTGATTGGATGGACAGAATGAAACCTGCAAGACTGTCAGACACAGTGGCTGCTGTCATATAACTATAATATGTTATAGTATGTAGTTTAGTACAGTATATAGTTACTGTTGATGACAGACAACAGTAGGCTACAGTGGATTTCTGTACCAAAAAAAACTACCGCTGTTGCTACTGCGGAGTGTTCAGCTCCACCCCCAAAATTAGCAAAAATATCCAGGACTCAAAATTGCGTCTCACTGATTGACAACGTTCAAAAAAGGTCTCCTGGTGGTTTATCTGTGTACTACATGTATCTGATCGTGTAATGTGTTTACTTGGCATTGCAGGGTTTGTTTTTTTCAGGAATACATATTATTGGCTTTATCTACATGATAGCTTTTTTTTTTATCATTTTCATAAATATTTCTTTAATCATGACTAGACATTTAGAAAAAGAGCCACAATGCTTGTGCTGCCTTTTACTTGAAGAACACATTGTTATATGAAAAGTGACTATTTTAGGGGAGAAGAGTGATGGATTTTAAAACATTTTTTAACCTTAGTTAATGATCATTATCAGTGCGAGAGACGCTTGTCCTCTCTGTTCACAGTGAATCCCCCCAATACATTTTCTCTTCATTGTCATTATTTCTTAGATAGAGAATTCTGCTGAAATATACAAGCAGACAGCAACAAAATGTTAAGTTGGGGCTCAAAGCCATTCACAGTGATTCTTAGATATTATAATTGGCATGAATGAATTTTTTAAAAACGAGAAAATGGTTAATCTGATTATTATTGTGGTTCTATTTTAACAACTTAAAAACGGGCTCATTCATGATGATGTCAGAGGTTTCTAAAAGTCATTTTCTTGTCCTTCTGCTAATGAGATGAACAGCATGTGCCTTTCATTGAACCTTGTGCTGCTGTTGCATTTGTTAATCTGACAGCAATCAATTCAAACGTGTTCAGTGTTAAAATCACTGTTGTGACTTTTACATAAAATTGACAGTTATTCAGAAACAAGACTATATATATTATTAAAGAAATACGATGTGTGTGACAATGGCACCACAATTTAATTGCACTGTATCGTATCTTGTAACAGTATATTGTTTTATATTACATTTTTCTCCCTCAAATTCTACACATTTTTCCAGTGGTGCTTTGCATGCAGTTACAGCTATGTCTGTGTAAAGTGATGCAGCTGACAATGCTTTCAGACAATCAGCAAGTATCAACCTGCAACCTAAGGTAAATCATCTTGTTTGCAGTTGTTGCTACTGTAAGTGTCTCTGTTAAACTGATGGACAATGATGTTTCCTTGTCAAAGTGAGAATAGAACACAGTGTGACACACAGTGAAGTTAGTCCCTATTCATTTTCAATGGGGTGTTTGTCAATGTAGTTTTCCATAGTGTAACCTGTGCATGAAAACAACCTCAGCCATTATTTTGGAGTAAAATTTGACACACCTACACGCCTGATGCACATCAACTCTCTCTTTATCACATTCATTGCCCAGATGAACTACTGTACAAAGAATACTGTGTGCTACAGACATCATTTAATCAATCAATCAATCAATCAATCTTTATTTATATAGCGCCAAATCACAACAAAGTTAATGACATAATGCAGTCAGCGGGTGTTCAAAGGACAGAGTTCCACTGGCAGCAACTGTGTCAAGTGCAACAAGGAGCAGGAGAGAAGTGGCGGAGGCAGAAAAAAGTGTCAAGAAAAAGGCAGATGAATAAACAGCAACAATGAGCGCTTTAAATCTCAACACAAGCCAAAACACTGATCAGACTGAAAAATGATGATGAATGACTGAAATCAACCTTCACCTTTATAATCCCCCTTGAGATTGCAGGCCTGATCTGTGTAGCAGCACAGTTCATACCAAGCATGTTTGGAATGAGTTTATTCAAACTCTACAGGGATCAAATACAGGGAAAGACTTCACAGCACAAGCGTCTTTGTGGACGAGCAGATGGATGTTGACATCTGATGGCCAGCTGTCATGTTTGGAAAACGTAGCAGAGTAAAATCATCTAAGATGAATGAGGCGATATGGCTCCCTGTGTTCTGCGTGACAGTTTTCCTGCTCCTCACTCACACAAAAAAACCACATCAATATTTAATAATTATCATACTAAATCAGACTAAACCTAGAGAGACTGGGATGGCAGGTTAACAAAACTCTGACCAAGTAAAGAACTAGCCTATTTATGAGCCCCTATTACATTTAGAACAATAAGAATGCTAATTATAACAATAACTATAAAGATAACGATGTAAGCATCCAGACTATGAACTATAATGTCATGTAAACAGTGCTGCTGAGCATGCGCTACTCATTCCAGCTGTGTCTGCAACTAATGAAAATAGATATTGATGAGCTGTTACTGCTGTATGTTGTATGGAGATAATTTCAAATTATAATAGATAACAAAGCTCCAGCATCATTGTATAACAAAGAAAGACAAACCTATCTAAAGAAATCACCTCTGGGTGTCATGCTGCTCCAATTTACAGTACATCAGTCCATGTTTAGAGAGGAGCAAAGCTGCATTAAAATATATAAATATAAATAAATCAATTCTTCAGTCAGTCTCCATAATTTAAATGATATTTGCAGTTTTTGAAGTTTTACCGTAAATATCAGGCTGGAGGCAGGTTTTGTTGTGCTGTATGGTTTATAGGGAGGATTTTGATTGGCTGTCAGCATTTTTATCGTTCATCAAATCGCTCTGAAAGCGATCCAACGATATGGTTCACGACTGTCATTGTCGTTAGAGTTTTGGTGTGGACTCTTTCATCCACTGGAGTTTAAACGACTATTTTCACTTTAAATACACATACATTATAATTAACTTTCTCATTATGAACCTCTTGAAAGCATTGCTGTAATTTCCAGTCACTGAGCCAAGCCTGTAGCACATTAGGAAATCTATTAAATAGGAAATATGGGGGAGCTTTTTGTTCTTTTCTTTAGTTTTAGAATGAAAAAAACACACTTTAACAAATATCTCCGGTTAATCTCTTCAGTTCCAGCATGAAAGACACCAGTGCTGTATTCTGCTAAGCAAAGCCGCTGATGACACAGCATTAAACATTGACGCCATTGATCCGCAGTGTAAACAAAGTCTACTGGCGACATCTAATTGTGGCGGCAACAAGTGTCATGCATTTTTAATGATCCACACATTACTGTCAGGAAGTAATGCGGGGCGAGCGGAGACACTGTTTGCTTACGGTCACAGTTTCACCTCCTGGTCTCATGTCTCTCCCCTTCCCTCCCTGCTTTCATGCTTTTTGAGAGGATTGACAATTTATTTGGATTAAATTTTGTTTGCCATCTGTGCAGAAGCGATAAGGAGAGAATATATGGTATGTAAAATATTTATCCCTTCATTTTTTTATTTTTTTCCCTTCTTGTTGCTGTCTAGGGGGATTTAGCTGGTGAGGCATATAGTTTTTATTACAATAACAACCTAAGTCAAACCAGATTTTCTTTTCAATAAACGTCTAAAAATATATATTAAAGAGGATCATTCCTATTAGCCTCTGAGCATTTTGACTTTGACTAAAACATGTGGTGTCAAGGATGTAACACCAGGTGATTTATACTGTATGCTGCTGAAGAAAGAAGCAGATGTGTAAAAGAGAATGTGTGCACAAAAACACAATTCCAGCCTTCGCAAATCAAAAAACTTTAACATCCTTTTTTTTCTCTGGAGTGCATTTAATGACTATTGAAAGACCGGCAAATGCAATCTCATATCTCATGACTTATTATGTACTGTTTCATATTGCTCAAAGAGGCAGCACTCCCACTCACACAACACGACTGCACAGAGTTTCTTGTGAATCGGAAATTGGAGGGCAGTGTAAATACAGTGCTAGGATACCTTCAGCTGTGCCTCTGACCCTCTCTGATTAAACCCAAACCACTGAAAGCTGTGTTTCTGCAGGAGGCACTGATATAACCCTGACCTTGAAGACTGATAAGTAAACAGAGGATAACTGAGCTCTTTAAAATTCATATTTTTTTTTTATTAAATATGTACACCAATATGGCCCTACTTTCTGTTGCACTACCTGCCTCGGTGGTCAATAGTGAAAAAAATCTTTTCAAGCATGTAATGTGTTTTTAAAATGGATTAAAAAAATGTGAGCCCACTTAATATTTTGTACAGTTGCTATGGTTTGCTTTGTTCAAAACTAAACCTATTCAAGAAAAAGATGGGGGAGGTAGAGGACAGGATGGAAGTAGTAAAAGAAAAATAGATAGAAGATGTTAATACATGTGAGAAAGAAATTGCCAGAAATTGTAACGTCAGCACCAAAAATACACACCAACGCACCAGTGACATTATCAAAAGAATGGGTATGTGATGGTATGCACCTCAACTTATATGCTTGTCTGCCCCTAGCATACTCATATTTTCAGTCCATGTGAACAATACTGACACTGCCAATCACCATTTCAATAAGAAGAGATCAATGGAAAGTATGACCCAGTTTATTGAGGTTTGAAACATAGAATGATAGAAGAATCTTCATTAAGTGTTGACCGTTATCAAGAGAGGAGATAGGCCAGGATGTTGTCAGAGTCTAGATGCTGGTGGTGGTGGTGGTGGTGGTGGTGTAAAGCTGGCAGGTCTTTCTGTTGAGTCTCCCTGAACATCATGCAGGTCATGGTGGTGATGGAGGAGGAGGAGGTGGGATGTGCAATAGTAGGTTTTGAAAGACAGAATGACAGGATTGCGATGACATTTAAAGAGCAGAGTCCAGGGAATGATTGACTCAACGAACTCCGGCAGAAAGATCAATGTTCACATATGGTGACGCCTGAATTGTGACTGTAGGGATTTTGACAGCCGTCGAAACAGCTTCAGCAGCATGTTCGTATATTGAATAAGTTTGAATTTTCTGTGAGTTTTTGTTATTGCTGCTCTGATCCTTACAGTACCCTCACAATACATCTTCACTCATTTTTTTTTACCTTATGGAGTGCAAGGCTTGCTTTCAGGTACCATAGGCAACTTTACATGTGAGTCAAGGTTTGTAACCCCACCGTTGATACATTAGTGACCAGAATGGTGAAAGAATGTATACTGTTACCTATGGCCTAATTTGTCTGTGCCTGTGAAGGCTGTAGACAGATCAACCATGATCCCTCACCAGCTTCCCACCCATGAAAACTACCATTAGTGCTATAGACTTTAGAGTATCTGATTTAGTAGGTTGCTTCCATAAAATTGGAAGCATCACGAGTGTCAGATTTGAAAACGGAATGGTAAAATATTTCCTGACTTTTTAGTCCCTGTATGAATCAACCTCCAGAAACACCATGTCCTACATTTCCAATAATGCAACTTCATATCATCTTTCATTAGATCTCCACACCTTTAATCTGTATCGTAGGCTTTTTGTGTTGAGTCTTTGTCATGGCAAGTAAACTGTAGTTTAAAATAGGTGGAGTAACTTTTTTTAAAAATTGGTGCAAATATATATATTAATGTATCCAGACCTATTGTGTACCTTTTATTGTAGATGAGGAGGTGCACATCTGGGGCTCATTACCAGATACTGTATGTCTGCACTGGTAAAGCTGTGAAAAATTGACTTTTCTTTACAAGAATGGACTTCTTCCTCTATGTCTATTTTTGAAAATGTTTAGAGGATTGAGGTAAGAGATCTTCATGGTTTAAACTATCAGGGCACATGATTTATCTAAGTGCAACGTACTGTGAGAGAACATTTTCTATTCAAACAATGTATCTAAGTATGAAATCATGAAAAAAGTATCTGTGTGTTAAATATATAATATTACCCAGTTTTACACAGTGTTACACAGTGTTACACAATGTTACACAGTGTTATACAATGTTACACAGTGTTACACAGTGGTATACAATGTTACACAGTGTTATACAATGTTACACAGTGTTACACAGTGTTACACAGTGTTACACAATGTTACACAGTGTTATACAATGTTACACAGTGTTATACAGTGTTATAAAATGTTACACAGTGTTACACAGTGCTATACAGTGTCACACAGTGTTATACAGTGTTACACAGTGCTATACAGTGTCACACAGTGTTATACAGTGTTATACAGTGTTACACAGTGCTATACAGTGTTACACAGTGTTACACAGTGTAACAGTGTTATACAGTGTTACACAGTGTTACACAGTGTTACACAGTGCTATACAGTGTCACACAGTGTTATACAGTGTTATACAGTGTTACACAGTGTTACACAGTGTTACACAGTGCTATACAGTGTCACACAGTGTTATACAGTGTTATACAGTGTTACACAGTATTATACAGTGTCACACAGTGTTACACAGTGTTACACAGTGTTATACAGTGTTATACAGTGTTACACAGTATTATACAGTGTCACACAGTGTCACACAGTGTTACACAGTGTTATACAGTGTTACACAGTGCTATACAGTGTTACACAGTGTTACACAGTGTAACAGTGTTATACAGTGTTACACAGTGTTACACAGTGTTACACAGTGCTATACAGTGTCACACAGTGTTATACAGTGTTATACAGTGTTACACAGTATTATACAGTGTCACACAGTGTTACACAGTATTATACAGTGTTACACAGTGTTACACAGTGTTATACAGTGTCACACAATGTTACACAGTGTTACACAGTGTTACACAGTGCTATACAGTGTTATACAGTGTTACACAGTGTTACACAGTATTATACAGTGTCACACAGTGTTACACAGTGTTACACAGTGTTATACAGTGTTATACAGTGTTACACAGTATTATACAGTGTCACACAGTGTCACACAGTGTTACACAGTGTTATACAGTGTTACACAGTGCTATATAGTGTTACACAGTGTTACACAGTGTAACAGTGTTATACAGTGTTACACAGTGTTACACAGTGTTACACAGTGCTATACAGTGTCACACAGTGTTATACAGTGTCACACAGTGTTACACAGTATTATACAGTGTTACACAGTGTTACACAGTGTTATACAGTGTCACACAGTGTTATAAAGTATTATACAGTGTCACACAGTGTCACACAGTGTTACACAGTGTTACACAGTGTTATACAGTGTTACACAGTATTATACAGTGTCACACAGTGTTACACAGTATTATACAGTGTTACACAGTGTTATACAGTGTTATAAAATGTTACACAGTGTTACACAGTGCTATACAGTGTCACACAGTGTTATAAAGTATTATACAGTGTCACACAGTGTCACACAGTGTTACACAGTGTTACACAGTGTTATACAGTGTTATACAATGATACACAGTGTTATACAGTGTCACACAGTGTAACAGTGTTATACAGTGTTACACAATGTTACACAGTGTCACACAGTGTAACAGTGTTATACAGTGTCACACAGTGCTATACAGTGTCACACAGTGTTATACAGTATTATACAGTATCACACAGTGTTACACAGTATTATACAGTGTCACACAGTGTCACACAGTGTCACACAGTGTTACACAGTGTTACACAGTGTTATACAGTGTTATACAGTGTTACACAGTGTTACACAGTGTTACACAGTGTTATACAGTGTTATACAATGATACACAGTGTTATACAGTGTCACACAGTGTAACAGTGTTATACAGTGTTACACAATGTTACACAGTGTAACACAGTGTTATACAATGCTACACAGTGTTATACAATGCTACACAGTGTTATACAATGTTACACAGTGTTACACAGTGTTATACAATGCTACACAGTGTTGCACAGTGTTATACAATGCTACACAGTTTTACACGGTGTTACACAGTTTTATATATGTAACATAGTGTTATACAGTGTTCAGGCATACACTGATTACATTAATTTCACATCGCTCCCACCATTGTTTAGCTTTTTAATTTGTTAGAAATAAAAACCATTTAGTTCATTTTGTGTATCAGCCAAATGTGTTTATCAGCCAAATGTGTTTATCAATTCTAAAAAAAATGAATTTATAAATACTAATCATGTTATCAATACATATTTAGATGTCCGATGCTACAGTTAAACTTAAAAAAACACGTTTTTATGTAGCTGGTGGGGTTATGCAAATGATGTTCTGTGTTCTTGAAAAATAAGGGGCAGGAGGCAGCACCTGGTCTCAGGTCTTTATTAGCAATCTGGTCAAAAAAAATACAAAGTTACAAATAACAAAAACATCAACTGGTGGTGTGTGTGTGCCTCTCCTGAGAAATGATGTGTTTTCCCATTCTTGCCAGGTTCAGTTAAATAAAAAGTAAATAAAAACTATTGGATGCAATAAACTTCAGTTTCATAGACATATGTAGACATAGCAGCGTAAATATTTACAAACAAAAACAAAACCAAGTACCCATAGCAACATATAAATTACATTATTTACACTGTTATATAAGTAATGGATCATAATTAAACACGCAGTTCAGAATAGTAACCAAGACTTTTATTTCAATACTGTAACAATAATAAACATAGAAAAACATAATATTGATCCACATTGAAGTCTGATTACGTTCTAAATAGTAATATACAGTAACATGCAGTGCTGTAGTGTTACCATAGCAACCACACCAGCTAGACTCAGTTTATAGACTGGTATGAATTAAACTCATCATTTACAAAATTGATTCAAACACATGGAAAAACATCTCCATATCTGGTAAGATACATATAAAAACATGAGCTGGTGGTGTGTGTGTGTGTGTGTGTGTGTGTGTGTGTGTGTGTGTGTGTGTGTGTGTGTGTGTGTGTGTGTGTGTGTGTGTGTGTGTGTGTGTGTGTGTTTGTGTGTTTCTGCTTAACATAGAGGGACCGCAAATAGCCTACAGCGGAGTTATTAAGCTAACTTGGCAATAAACTCAGCCCTTGAACAATGGATTACAAATGTACTCTAATTAAAAACTGTGGTTAACGATCTCAAATATTGGCATGATTTACACAGAATGGAACTGATACAGCTAAGAACAAGATACAAACATTCAAATCATGTTCGTATCACATCTAATCCAAAAAAAAAAAAATACAATTAATACAATTTCAATTTTTTATTTGTTTTTAGCTTCTGTATGTTTTGGGCAGATGGACTACATACATTTTAGAGCTTTTATCCAAAGTGTTTTCATGCAAGAGCTACCAGGAGAGATAGTGGCCTAACATTAGGAGCAATTGGGGCTCAGTATATTTATAAAACACTTATAGACATATAGATATGAGAGAATCACCCTTTAATTAATGAACAATCGCCTCCACCTGCTCCCCAAAATGTACATAGTCCACACACTGCAGCTCCCAATGCAGGTGTAATTTAATGGAATATCACAAGTGACGTTTGGAGCTTCTTGCTCCTCTTAAGACTTAAGACAAAATGTATAGTCGCCATCTTAAATACACAAAAGCCCAGGTCACCTTAAAGTCACATGATGTTCCAATCCCACTCTATATTTACAGATGTACATATAAGTGTAAAAAACAGATAATGCAAACCATAATATAGCATATATAGTACTATGAAATAAAAGAAAACATATAGAAAAAATATTATAATAAATAATGTATATACATATATGTGCAAGTGGATCCATAGACATATACAGTAGATGAGACCCCCAGAGCACGAAAGCAAAACACCAGGTCATTTATTTATTTGGTCCAGCACCTGCTTTCTTATTCCAGATGTGCGTGTCTACTACATAACTTCCCCAAAATAAACAGCTGTTATCAAAATGTACAAAAAAACAGAAATAGATTTGAATCATGCTGTGTGGGAAAAGGACACTGTTGCTTCATTAACAATCAAACAAATAGTCCCCCCCTCTGTGTACCTAGAGGGAGAACATGTCTCTTAAGGTAATAGCCTAGCAAGGACAACCAGGCTTACAAAGCAGTGTAGGTACGCCACCCACCGAAGGGTCCCTGTGTTGGATCGCCTCCAAGAAGAGTTTCAGCTTTCGGTTTTTACACTCGAGTGAGCATCCATGTTCATGTGAGGATGTGTCCTTGTAAGTCTTCAGCTGACCTACAAATCGTTGCTGTTTTTTAAGTGTAGCAAAGGTATTACAAGCGTTTAAAGGAAAGTTACAGGACTTTTACCTTGTTATTTTATAAAGGTTAATATATAGCAGATTGTCTGCACCGTGAAATATATTTACAGCTGAGAGAAATTAATTTACTGTAGCTATTATAAATGAAAACCCTACTTTGAATCCACTTTGTCATCATAAATGTATAACCTCGCATCCCACATATACTGCAATCTGTTATGTTTGAAAGCCACTGCTCCTGTGTATTGATTCCACACAAACACACACACACACACTTTCACACACTTTTTTTTTTTTTTTTTGTCTTCTGTCCCCACCATAATACCACAAATGCCCCAAGGATGCCATTGACCCCACCGCTGCCACTGAAGTGGAAGTGACTGATGCTGTAACAAAAGCTGTGACAGCGTAAATGGAGCTGAGAGTCTTTTAGCTGCAAAGTGTTGCACTCTTGTTATAACGCCACCACTCCAAACTGTTAATGTTTAAATCCCCCCCACCCTTCTGCTGTGAACATCGGCGAGAAAATTAGGCCGCCGAAAGTCAAAATAAGCCCAGTTAATAAACAGGCATTTGGCAGTCAAAAAGCAATTTTGAATAAAGTGTAAACTTCTGCTTCCATTGGCTCACAAGTTGGACTTTTTTTCTGTGTTGTCCTGCAGCTTTGGCAGAGCTTTCTCAGTGGGATCCAAAGATTTGTCATGAAAATTCAGCAGATGTGTTGCTTGGTGGAACAGTTAAGGTTCGGCAACCCGACTCTTGTATCAAAGCAACATTTTTTTTTGCGAAACTCAGTCTGTTGTAATTGCAGCGGCTCACAGTTTCGGCTCATTGTCTCAATCCGTTTTTGAATGTCATGAACCAATGTGCGTGGGCAGATTAACAAAAGGAACCTGATGACTGTTCGAGAGCTTCATTTGCATATGTACAATGTGCCTAGTTACCAAATTGTCAATATTACAAGCAAGCTGTTAACATGATTGGGAATAGCTCGGATGCCATTAATACTTCCATTTATATGCTGTAAATCAGTGGATTACTATACATTCCAATTATCTATATTTCAATACTTTCTATAAAGCAACTGAGAATTGTAATGATGCTGCCAGTACTATAAAATAACCCTTATTACTGCTTTTCAAAATAAACACATTTCCAATTAACCAAAAAAAAAGGTTTACGGGAAATGTATTTATCATTTTATTCTTCTATGCATTTCAGAATTCACCTGCTAACCGAGGCTCTATTCACTGCACTGTGATTCTGGGGCCACATGCAGCCATTATTGATCTCATGTGGGCTGGACCTAGGGCTGGGCAATTAATCGAAAAATAATCGAAACCGACATTTAGAAATTCTAATCGACTTAATCTTGCTCATGTCAATGAATCGTGGTGTTCACTGTTGCCATGACAGTAAAGGTTCCATATCTTTAAGGAATTTTAACACTTGTCTCCAGTGATCATTTTAACCCAAACAATGATCTTTTCATAGTTCTTATCAAGTAAACTAGACATTGACCACAGCGTCACATCTTAAAACATCATTATTTTCACTCCCTAAAGATACTCATGTGTGAGGGCAGCAGTGTAAAATACAAAACACAAGAAAATGTTAAAATACATTATTGTTCATCAAGGGAGGAGATAATCGTTCATTAATCGTAATCGAGGTTGAAAGTTCAATTAATCGTGATTTTGATTTTTGCCATAATCGTCCAGCCCTAGCTGGACCATTAAAATCCACTGCATAATAACCTATAAATAATACATAATATATATTGTGACTGTACTATAATAAACCATCTATTCACAAAACAGATGTACAGCCTGATGTGCCTTAAGAAAGATTACATAAAACGTCCCAAACGTACAGAATTTTTGAAGACAGGGCTGTCAGTTTGGGGTTACCATGGTAACAGATACTGATAAAAATGTGTCCTTAACATCTGAATCACGTTCCAAGTCAATTATCTCAAGTTTGACGTCCACAGGAAGATCAGAAGACTTGATTGTGAATGGAGAGCAGAAATAAGGGAGAACAGCTCTGTGTTTTAGTGAAAAATTAGACTTAGTATTCAGCAATTTATTTTAATTTGCAAAGTTATCCAGTGGACTGGATTGGACCCTTTGGTGGGCCGGTTCTGGCCTATGGGCCATATGTTTGACACCCCTTTCAGCATGCTCCTAAAGCAGTGGTTTGGAGCTCAGAGTCTGCATATTATCATCTAACCCAAACACCACTCCGGCTGTTTTCACTGATTAGTTCCTCCTCTCTGGTTGAAGGTTTGCTAATCAGCAGGATGATTGTCCACCTCGACTGAAAAACATTTTCAAATGTTCAATGAATGAAGAAGTGTCTTTATGTAAAGGAGAGGAGGGTTTGTTGTGTATGATAAACATGGTGGTTTAATTGTATCCTCAGTTTGATTGCATCCATTTCCGTCAAGTATGAACACCAGATATGAGTTTTACAGATTTGTCATGTAGTGTAGTTAATCTAAAAACGACTGCAGGACCACTTTGGTAAAAATGCCATTTCTTTTTATTCCTTCACAGGTGTACACAGGGGGACGTGGTCACACACACGGCATGGTTAAACCGGTCAAGCATACTGTACGCCGGAGAAGAAAAATGGTCGGTGGATTCCAGAGTGAGTCTGGTGACCCTTAATCAAGAGGAGTTTACCATCAAGATTGAAAACGTGGACATGACAGATGAGGGCCAGTACGTGTGCGCAGTCCAGACCAGCAGTCGACCGAGAACCACTGTGGTGCACATCCTCGTCCAAGGTAAAAAAAACATCTCTAAATAATACTGAAAAACACTACTAAACCTACTGCTGCTACATGCCAATACACTACTAAATAATAACAGGAATAATAGGAAGGTACAGGTAGAGTATAGACCTGCTACTGTATGTCTTTGGTTGGTGTTTCATCTAAAATTGTAAGACTTTTTTCCTCTTACATGCTCCTTTGTATTGTCATATATGGTGTTCTGCTCTGCACTTGATTGATGGCTGTGTTATTCCTGAGCACAGCACACGAGGGCATAAGTGAACAAAACAAACCAGGGAGAGAAAAAAAGAAGAAGAAAAAAAAGATGTGTGCTCTCTTTCTTGAATCTCATTTTCTCATTCATTGCTCCACTGGAGCAATTAGGGGCTAAGTGCCTTGCTCAAGGAGAGGGAGGAGAGAGTGTTCCTTGTTCACCACATTAGATGAGGTTAATGGGGAATACCAGATGTTAAGATCATTTGCTTAAAATGATGGTGTGGACCTGCAGTAGTGTCCTCGTAGAGATGCTGTGCACTGTGCTGTGTACACATACTGTAGCATAGCGGGGCAGTTTAATGCTACCAATTTGATATGGAAATGAGCCATGTAGCATAAAATGTGGTGCATAAGATGTCAGTCTGAAGTTCATAACAGAGAAAGAAGCACATCATATACATGCTCTCACATGTGATGATATGATTAGTTTTAAGCTTCTGTTTAAGTCTAACTCATCCAATGTATTTTGAAGAATCTTCTTGAAACAAATTCCTTTTTTTGGGGACTTTTAGTTAGTCAGCAGTAAAACTAATTAATTTTATTTTGATTAAGGTAAGCCAATATGATGACTGTTTTTTATTCCTATGACAACCATGACCATAGCACCTCTAATTTTCAATACATTTAACTGAGACAACAGATAATAATTACATGTTAGTTCATAGTCTATTAAATGTAGACTTTTGCATACACTGACACTGTATCTTTTGAAGAAAGTAAACTACATCAAACTCTTCTATTCTTCTGTATATCATCTTACACAAAATAATCTCTCTTAAATACTCCTGGCAGTTATTATTGTTCCTTTAAGCTTTGCATGATTATGCACACCTGAATGTGAGACAGGTCCATAGGAGGAGAGCACAACTTCCCACAGTCTCCACTATACTCATCAAGTATGAACATCATTACAGCAGCTCCATACATATACAGTCAGAGCTGATGGGTGAATTATCCAATCAGAGGCACACACAATTAATACCAACTTTTTTTGTGATATTTTATCTATTTTTAATGCACTCATTTTTTGGTTTAAAAATGAATTTATAAAGTAAAGAGCAGTTGAATCCACACAGTTGGCAGTGTGTGTGTGTTTACTCAGTGTATTCCACTCAATAATGTAACTATATACCTGATAAGTGTAAGCAGACTGAAACCTAAGTAAATGTGGTCGAAATTCAATGAAGTAATGAAGCAGGTCTCACATAAGCACTTTGAATCACAGGCTCCTTAAGTCCTTTACTCCTAAATACAGTATTTAGTACACTCTGAACAATGTGCAGTAAATCACAGCTTTTAAGAAATAAGCTATTACTGTAAATGTTTAATTTATTTTATTTTTTATTTTATTTTATTTATTTAACAGGGAGTCCCAGTGTTAGCCAGATAACTCAATTTCATCAGCAGTACCCAGCCAGCATGTCCATGTGGGTCCCACATGGGTTAAATGTGGGCTACATGGGTTTGAACTGGGCAAATTTTGCGGGTCCCACATGGTTTCAGTAACATGGGCTGACTGTATGAGCCCCATAAGGGATGTAAGTGGGCTAAGTGGGCATGGGCATAAACAGAGCAAATTCTATTGGCCCCATATTGTTTCAGAAACATGAGACCCACATGTGTAAATCGCCCAGTTGGGCCCCACCTGAAACCCAGTCAGAACCCACTTGAAGCCCATGTGGGCAAACACAGGTGGAGCCACCACACTGAGGACAAACCTATGTGGGACCCATATTGCAGCCAAAATGTAACCCTTATGGGGCCCACATGGACATGCTGGCTGGGTATAAACATAAAAAACAGTATTTTTAACTGTGTGTGCAGATGACTTTATTTTCTTCAGTGAGGTGTATCGTTTATCTAGACATGTGAAGATGCTTTTTAAGCATGATGGCTGTTTTTTGCCTAATGGATTTGGTCAGATTAGATGAGTGATGATTAATTACTGGACTGACATGCACTACTGAACTGTGCAGAGACGTATGAAGAAAACAGGCCTAAAATTTCTCACTAAGTGGTGAGAATTACTTTTCTATTTTCACTAATTGGTAGACAGTTGTAACCTACTGTGCCTCTCTCTCTTGACTCTGTTCACACACTCATCATCATATGTTTGGCCTCAGCTGACCCGCTTTCTTCTGAAATTGAACAAATGTATTTTTAATCAAAGGTGAAGTCATTTTAACCATGTCTTGAAGCATGCCAAATAAATAACTAAATGACATTTTCAATTTGATGAAAATGAAGCGTTTACATGCCCTAAACAATGTTATCAAGAGTCATAAAGTAGTAGTGACATTTTTCTATTATTATGTAGACTTTAATTTCAGTGCAGTTTTAATGTTTTACCTTGTTTGTCTTTTTATTCAATTCATGCAAATTCTGGAGTAAGCAGGTCAGGTCAGGCGGGGGGGGGAGTAAGAAGCTGCACCTGTCCTCAGGAACTCAGTGTGTTGCTGAAGAGCACTTTAACTGGAGTGGGCACAGGGGTCACACAGTTCAAAATGTAGATATATCCTGGAGCATCTTTTTAACCACCAGCTCACCCCTCTTCTACATTAGTGAGGGTTACTTACATTTTATTAAAGCTAAGGACAGCCTGGAAACTATTACTAAGATAGAGTCTCAATGTCCTGAAAGATTATATTTCTTTATCTTTTTATTATTATCTTAAAACATATCTTTTAGGACTTCAGGGGTTTTATGTAATCCCCCCCCTGAAAGTTCCCACTTTTAGAAACCAAAGTTGGAAACTAAAGGAACTGTTATCTTCATCAGTACCGCCATAGTAACACATAACAAAGCTTTCAGATGCTCTGCTGATTATGATTGGAAGACTACCATATAAATGATGGAGTTTGAAGTGCATCCACAAGTATTTAATTATTGTTTGTGTGTCGTTAATCATCCAGCTGGCTTTTATATGATGAAAGAGCATCTTCCTTCTAAATGTGAAGGGAAAACGTTCAAGTTTTCTGTGTTCTAATCTTTGCAGTTATTTATTGGAACACCTGAGAAGTTGAGAACTCATTTGTAATGTAACTGACACTGTGGTGTTGGTGATGTCATTTATTTAAAATTCACAATAAGAAACCTCTCACAGTCATCTGGATCTTTTTGTAATGTATATGCAGCATGATTTAATTGTCTTGAAACTGAAGCACTAACTAGATCACCGTATCTATGTATGCATAGCTGGCAAACAGATTGTTTTGCTGTTACAAAGTCTAAATGAACCAGAAGCTCTAATGACACAATCAGTATAACTGGCTTCATAAACACTTGTTTGTGGATTTTTAAAAAGAGCTCATTATATAGAACTGAGCTCTCCTTTAGAATAATTGATCAGAGGGTCTTGATGGTTCTCCAGCATGAGCAGTCAGTCCCTGGAACCGTGCCCCCATCACAATAACTCATCTGATGTCAAACGGCGGCGTTTGATTCAGATGACTTCATAGATTATTTATCAAGAAGTAAGATCTCAGTAGAGAACTGCTCACAGTAGCGTAGAGAACCTTGACTAGAGTGTTTAAAGCCCGATCACATCAATCCAGAAAATGTTGTTTAAGAATCCTACATACTCATGTGCCTCATTTACTCTTATATGCTCAGAAAATAAATAAGAGAAAAATACAGAAACTCTGCTGTTTGTTCTTAAATTGGATACACGTTCCAAAGCTACAAGTCAGTCACAGTAGACCTGTCATGATAACTACTTTATTTGGACGATATATTGTCTCAGAAATAATCGTGATAAATGATATAATTGTCATTTGAAGATCATTTTATACCACTGATATAATGATAATATAATAGTATAATAATATAAGGGGGTGGGGGTTGGATTGGTGAGTGGGAGCTACACTTGTGTAAAAACACAGACTGTCATTATGGTTGGGGACAGAGTTATTAACCTTTAATTCTTCTACAGTCTCCACTCAGGACGTACACAGTGAGGAATGGAGGACACTACTTGTTTAGTCAATGTGACATGAATAGCCTCTTAGCTGCTAATGTGAAGTGTGGCAATACTGAGGTAAAAAAAAATGATCAAGCTCATGTCCATGTATCATATGATAAGTCCATATATAGACATGATGATGGCGATAATTACGTTATTGTATGATAAGTCGATAATTATTGTGACAGACCTAATTAGCATTAAGCATTAGTCATTAGGAAACAACACAATAAGTAAGTAAATAACTAAGTCAAGTTCATTTATAGAGCAGATATCGTGTTTGTTATGTATATTTATATATATTTGGTTCAAATTATTATTATTATTATTATTATTATTATTAAAATCTAACGTATTGATATGATTATAACGGATATATGGTCCGATGTGTTGCTATTGTGCTCCGGGGGTCCTATCTATATGTCTATGGATCCTTTGTACATATATCATTATTTGTGTGTATTTATATATCATTATTTATATATATATATATATATATATATATATATATATATATATATATATATATATATATATATATATATATATATATATATATATATATATATATATATATATATATATTCTAACTTTTTTTGTTTATCACATATAATGTTTTATTTTGTTTTATAGTACTACTATTATGGATTTTCTTTACACTTTTATGTACACCTGCAAATATAGAGTGGCATTGACACATCATGTGACAGGTGACCTGGTTCTTTGTCTATTTTTTAAGATTGAGACTATACATTCTTGTTTGAATCTGAAGAAGCGCAGTAGGCTCAAAACATCACTGTGATATCCTATTAAATTATACCTGCATTGGGAGATACAGTGTCTGCTGTTACAAAGCTGATATCGTGAAATGATTCATCATGACAGACAAAGACCAAAAACCGAGACGAAATATAAAACTAATTTATAAAATGGAGAGAGGTCTAAAGTTTAGGAGCCACGACAGCAAAGTCATAATCTCATTTAGTTTCGAGCCTGAAGCGAGGAACAACCAATAAGCCCTGATCACAGGAACTCAGAGACCTGCTGGTGATGTAAGGCTGCAGCAGAGCGCTCATACTGGTGTCAGAGCTCTAAGAGTAACCTCAATAATCTTGCATTGTGTTCTGAATTTGATGCGGAACCAATATAATGATTATAATATAATATAATGAAAACAAAAGAAGTTTTGCTGCAGCATTCTCAGACCACTTGTAAACAATGCAGGGATGTCTCGCTCAGTCCCAATCGAGCTCTTTTTGGCGCATTCCCAGTCCCAGTCCTTTAATATTGAGTGTCTCCATTGAGTGCATTTACTTAAATGACACAGCAGCTCAGTGCTCAGTCTACAGAGCAATCTAATAATGAGATAAGACACAAGTTGATTCATCCTGAAAGACCAAAATAATTATATACGCAACATAAGTGTTATTAGGGACATTTTATTTTTCACAAGCTTGATACAGATACTGGAGGTTCTGTTTCAAAGCTATTAGATTAATGATTTTTTTGCTACAGAAGGTTTATCGTGCTTATTTTCTGAAGCCCTTGTGATTAATGGGCGTACTCGGTGACACCTCCAGGGTTGAACCTTTTGTACTCTGCCCGGAAACGCTTAAAAACCCCGTTAACAAAACTAAACTGGCCATTTCACGGTCACTTCTTGATGACCGTACATGAGTAGTCTTAACTCAGTGTTTCCTGGTGGTAGCAGAAGAGGGACAATAGCTGACTCATTGAGGCAGCAAAGAAATACTTGAGCAGTAAAGGTCAGGTACTGTACTATACAATGTGAGGGGTGTATGCTGCTGCCGCCACTCTCTACCGATCAACACAGGGAATGAAAGTATTTCCCACCTGACTGAGGCCTATCTGTCAGTCTTCCAGCCTTGTAGCAGATGGTGTAGAAAGAAGATGCTTCTTGGATAGTCTATCACCAGTCCTCCCTTTGTTGTACCCCTCACAGGACGCTTGTTTATCCAAACTTTTTTTTACTTTTTATGTTTACTGTATTCCTACGCAGAATACAAGAGCTCAAAAGTATGTTTTTGCCACACTGGAGGCGGGGCACAAAGATGCCAGTCTGTTCATCCAACACATTGGACCAAAGCAACATATCAGCTATAAACTATTGCACAGATTGCCGTGAAATGTGTCAGATATATTCATGGCCCCGAGAGGATTATTCATAATATCTTCTTGATTCAACTCAGGCAAACAAACAAAAAAGTTACTTGTACTCTATATAAGAAATATCAGAGTTTATTTAAGCACATATTCACACTTTGAGGATAAACTCTACTGCCATGTATGACTCAAAATGCATTCAGAATAATAGGTTGTTCATTATACACCCCACATAGAAAGCTTGTTTATCCAAACTCTTTATTTTTTATTCATTCATTCATTTTCTCTGGTCTGGAGCCAATCCCAGCTGTCATTGGGCGAGAGGCATACACATGGTACACCCTGGTCAGGTCACCAGTCCATCACATTGCTGACATAGATCTTCATTTTTTTATGCTTACTGTAGTCCTGCAAAGAATATGAGCTCTCAAAAGTATGTTTTTTGCCACACTGGAGGCGGAGCTCAAAGATGCCAGTCTGTTCATCCAACACATGGGACCAAAGCAACATATCAGCTATAAACTATTGCACAGATTGGACAGAGATTCATGGCCCCCAGGGGATGATTCATAATTTCAAGCAAAAAAAAAAAAGTCACTTGTACTCTACATAAGACATATCAGACTTTAATTAAGCACATATTCACACTTTGAGGATAAATTCTACTGCCATGTAATTCATGACAACAGGTAAATTATTATATTGTCTGAACACATTCATGTTCCAGAGGAAATACGTATGATTTTAATGACCTGGTAGCCTGTCAGGGCATTTCAAACATGTTTAACTCCAAAGCTGGAATAATAGAAGCAAAAAGTAAGTGCAGAATATGTGATGTTCTATTTTATCCAAGCCTTTCATACTGTGGCAGATAATTAATGCCCAGTCACTGAATAACACTCAGTTTTTTTTTAGAAGGAGCACACCAGTTAATACAACTCTCACCAGGATTTTATATCTCTATGCAATGTTGACAATCCAATAAAATGTATTTTTCTTTCTTTCTTTTATTTTCTCCAGCAAAAACATGAGTTTCAGATGGTTGCTTATATTAGTTCATCCTCTCGCAGTATATTCAGTTCATTCTCCCGAGTGCATTCTTTATTGTGTTGGGTGGTCATTGTTTTCGCCTTGCAGACAGGATAACACTGGGGTCACTTTCCTTTTCAGGCTGCGTTACCGTCGTTGCAGACCATATCCTCAGATTGCGCTGACTTTGTGGAGAACTTGTACTGTTGCGCCTGCAGCTTTACTATCTTTAAAAGCATATATGTTGTGGCTGTGTTTCCAATTCTCTCAAATAGCCTTACATGACATGTATCCATGCAACCCACCAAATGCCTATTAAACTAAATATCTAGAGATTAGTGGCAGTGTATTTTCAGTGGAGTACATACATGTATGTGAATGAGAACAAGTAAGCCAAAACTGATAACTGATTTTTTTTTTTTTTTTTTAATATCAGACATAAAAGCACAAAAAAGTGGTTAATTTTATAGGATTTTCTCATAGGCTTACATTACATAACTTGTGGAATGTGTTGTATGTGTTCCCTTAAAGAGGGGCTAGTTTGTTTTCTGACCTTATGAAATGTTTGCAATTGTGTGAGCTAATTAAACACATTCTAGAGAAATAATTAAAGAGTATTACAATCTCCCACCTCCACATTTCTAACACATTTGTAAGGGACCATAAGTTTAATTCTCAGTTCAACAAAAGACTTAATATTGTTTACTTTTTGTCAGAATTCCAACAGTATTTCAGTGTTGACTGTAAAAAGTCTCTCGACGGCTTCATTAAAATACACGGTGTCATGATTGTCACCGCTATGCAATTTATTGTGTAGAGCCAGCCTTTGTTGAAAGTGACACAACACACTAAATTGTGTCCAGTTAGGAAATTGTGTTTTGGGTGTACAGTGAAATAATGAGAGAGAGAGAGTTTGTCCAGTGCAGTGAAGAATCATCCTTTCATCGAGGCTACTCATTAATCCTGCTGCCTAAAAAATCACAGCAAAGTGTCCACGCTGTGCTGTTTGGATGAACTCTGATCCATGTGGACAGTGTCGGCTCCAATCCCTACTGTTAATATGTTATGCTCAATCCATCCCTGTAGGGAAATTCTCTTTTAGCTCGCCCCATCTGTGAGCGGTCAGAGGCCAGGGTCAGCAACAGAGCAGCAGCCCCTGCGGCTGATGGGGATTTACAATACACCTCAGGGAGGTGGATGCTCGCTGTGACATCGATTTGAACTGTGGAAGATGTGTCCCCTCACGAGTACACTAGTGATAAAAACTCATCATGGATGTCAGTGGGTAGCTGTCATGTAAACTACAATAGCTGTTTCTCTGTTTATCTTACATGATGGTGAAAATGTGTCCTTGTGTTTATTCCACAAATACTTCAGATTTAACCCTGGAGAGAAATCACATAGAAATCACTAGTACGTTAATGTTTGCTGTATTACAGTTCTTTAACTGAGTGTGTCACTGAGAGATGTTTACAGTGTGTGGGTGGAGAGATATCTGAAGGAGAACTTTCCATTTGAGTTGTCGGCTTCCTCTTTGTCAGTCCAGAATAGACATACACACAAAAGTCTTCAGGAGTTGATTTTGGTGAACAGTAAACTCTGCTCTGTGTCGTCTGTGATAAATAGACTTTTGCCACATTAAGATAATTGATTTATTGAACCCTCGTGCAATGCTCTGACTCATGCCAAACAAATGCTGTCATGTGTCATGTGGCATGGTAATTACTAACTAGTGCTAACAAATAAAATACTCGATGTACAGCAACATTCAGTGATCATTTCACCTAAAACTAAATATTAAAAAAAAAAAGAAAGACAAAACATGTTGGTCCATGCACTCAAGATTGACACACAGAGGTGTTTTATGATCTGATGCTGTTATCAGCAGGATGACATCATTTGTCTCTACCTTTCAAAACTGTTACATATCACTGATGGATAATAAATATGTTTTATGATGTGACAGCACTACAAATAAACACAGATTAGGTTTAGTTACAATGACCTCCCTGGTGATGATAAAAAACAAACAAACAACTTTGGAAAGAGTGATCTCACATTTTTGCTCTGTAATAACGTCAACTGATTTCCCGCCTTTGCTCTTGTCATTATTACTTCAGCTGCTAGAGGGCTTTTAACACTGGAACATAAATGTATGTGTTGTTTTCAAGCACTTCCAAAAACAACTTTTTTTTTTTTCTTGTGAGGACAATTAAAAATGAAAATCCAAAGAAGCAGACAGATGCACACTAGAAGCTACAGCATCTATATTCACTTGACAGATGTTTCTGTCTTCTGCTTGGTGCTGGTCAGTTAACTACAGATGGCAATAGTGATTAATGCTGGTTTAATGACAGGTGGGAGATAAAGTGGCTGTATTTATATATGTGATAAGGTGAGAGGACAGCAGCAGTATCACTGTGCTGTCTACTGTGCCTCAAAACTACTGTAGGACATGTCTAACAGCCTAACTGCAGGATGAGCATTACTGCACATATTTGAATGTACTTACAGGCCTATACACTGCACCTGGTATAACATGATCATACCACTGAAACATAAAACTAGATGTCAATAGAAAAGCAGTAAAAGAAAGGGTTTTTCTTGTGTTATGTACAGTTATACTACAAAATGTAAATGACTGCTTTCCAACTGTTTACAGGTTAAAAAAAGAAATGTATTACACAAGTTCCACATGCATTGTTTAGATTTTATTGCATTATTGCATTGTGAATTACATGTAATTGGCAGCATGTTGTAGGATTCAACAGCCCACATGGTGGACAATATATTTTATTACAATACCTGCTAGTTGACTCGATTTTGAAGCACTGCAATATTCTCACAAAAATGATGTGAGGTTACACCTCTATTAAAAAGACATTTTAAATGCTTTATATGAAATTGAGGCCACGGAATAGCAATGTGATGCTAAACACACACACACACACACGCACACACGCGCGCACACACATTCAGACAAACAGTGTGATCAGCACTTTCTATTTTACTGCCAAAGTAAAACCGCTACAACACAATGCCCCACTTGGGATTTGTTGGCTTGTAACATAACTTGTTACAAGCTTATTTTCATTGAGGTGCACAGGAAATGTTTTCAGTGTTGAAGTATTTCTATTTCTACAAAGTTTGCAGCACACATAATCATCATTGCATTTATAATGCTTCTCTTCTTTGGCTTTTCAATAGATACATTTTATTTAAAATTCTGAATTTACACTCTGAACAGGGTTCCACTGTGTCAAAATTAGCAAGATCACCACAGAACCGTTCAGCAATTCTCTAGCTCGACAGGTTCTGAATTCATCTGAAAAAGCTGTTGTTTTTATAACACAGAGCTCCGGCCTTGGCCTCTTGGCACCACAGTTAAATCGAGGCAACACTCGCATACTCGTTGTATGCTTTTGTTATTCGAGAAGCGTAAACAGGGATTAAGCTGACATCCAATAAATTATTCATAGAGATTTTGTCTTACAAACAACTCTGATGTGACTAAAACGTGTTAAAGCTCCGGTGACACTCTATTCATACATCTTTAGTTGATGATCCTCACATGTTAAAATAGAGATGTGGATGTTACTTTGAAATGGAAATGGAAGCTCGGACAGTTCTGTCAGGAGAAAAAAAAAAGAAAAAAAACTATATTTATTCATAAAAAACTAGTAAGTGTGAGGCATCCAGAAGAAATGATTATTGTCATACTGTAAGTAACCATCAAGCAAGTCTTCAGATGTCTTGAGGGCGTGTGTGAAACTTGAGACATTCAGAGACATTTTCAGATGTTTTCATGAGGAGTATGTGTCTAAATATGAGTGTTACACAAAGTACAAAGGCAGCTATCATCTGAATATTCCAAGTAGTAGTCTGAAGACATTAACTAGCTAAAGCAGACATACTGCATGTCATTAAGATATCAAGTCATTTAAATAATACACAAACAGTGACAGTGTAAAATAAAATTAGCATTGCATCAATTTTCCTCAAAGGATACGTTCTGGTTATTCAAGTCAAAACTCTCACATAAGCAGATGTTCATGAAGGAGATGTTAGTGACTTTAATCAAACATATCTGTGCATGTTACTGTAAAAGGTTTTTGTAACTCTCAGATATTAGTATCAAGGACAAAATCAGTCTTGGGTATTATCCAAAGTTACCTTTGTGAAATTCACTCAGACATAGTTTCCTCGCTGAGAATAGTAGCTTCAGCTTGAACTTTAGAATATTTTTGTCCAGACTGAGGACAGTAGATTTGTCCCCATTGCTTTCATTGGAGTCACTCCAGAAAGGAATCTCTCCAATAACTTGTCCAATAATTTCTTAAAATACAAATACAGAATGGATATGTGTGTTTTGTATTAAGAAATATTTGGGAATTATTATCTTCAGCACAATATTCACAGTTACACGTTGATTTATTATAACCTCTACATGCAAGTAAGGTTATGGCCAGATTCAACATTGAAAATGTTGGAAGATTTTGGCTCATCTGTGTTACACTATAATGTAATGTCCTTGGAGTGCATGGAGATCAATGTAGTCACAACTGATATTAATCAAATGTAGTGCAGTAGCTGTTTAAACATGTGTGTTCACAACTGGACGATTGGCTGCTTCGACACACTGTTGATGTGAGGTGTGAATGAGTTTATTCACCAACAACGTGAAAGAAACCAACATTGTGTTATACACAGATGAGTGGCTTCATGTGGGTTGGTGTGACTTGAAAATGGAATACCATACGTGGAAACAGTACACTTAATATAAGCAATATAAAACAAACTTTTTTAATATAAGATCACAATATGTGCGTACTTGGTTGAAATATAAATAAAAGAGACGTCTAGATGGAGGAATTGTGTTTTAGCTCATGAGTTACTGGAGAGCAGCTCAAAGAGAAATCTCTCTGAGGTTTGAGTGTATAAGTTTGGACAAGAGAGGCAGAGTTTTGGTGTGTTTTTCATAAAAAAAAGTTTTGATGAATATTTATTCTGTGTGTTTGGGACTTTTAAGGTGTCACTGACTTTGACTTGATATGGTAAATCACATTCCTACGCCAGAGGATTAAGTTTTGAGTTTTAAATGCAAACCCACACAAATATAACTTCAACACAACAACCTGAAATTCTTCTATCAAATTATCTTTTTTATCTTCCTATTCCTTCAGTAATGTCATTATGTCTATAAGATTAGTAGAGCATATATCATTGCATAGTTACAATAAACTTCATTAACTCTTAAAAAAACAAAAAAACATTTAAAGATGTAACATGATGTTCCAACTTCATCAATAGAGGGCAGTATTGTCACATGTAACACAATTAAAATCTTAAAATTATCACACAGCTATCAAAGTGGCACCATTCTTTAAGCATTTCTATGTCAAACAAGCGGACATATAGACTGCAGGAAATAGCAGTGAACCTGTTTCACACCAACAGTTTTCTCCGGAGTTTTGTGGTTATAGTTAGTCGTAACAGCTAACTTGGTTAGCATCACCAGGTTGCCGGTGTAGACTGTGGTAGATCCAACCTCCCCCACTCCGTCCTCTTGCTCCTCCTGATGCCCATATAAGTAGAATCTATGTTTTGATTTTTCCCGGCATGCACCTGAAATTTTCAAGATGGCCATGCTCAGATCCAATACTATTGGCTTCCGAGCAGCAGTCCACAAACCAATGGGTGACGAAACAGTTTAAGGCTCTATCTCCACAATTCAGTACTGCATAGTTATCAGACTTTTCACATGTTTTCTGTAACCATTTTCCAACATTTTGTTTAGAAGTAAATCAATGAATTGACATTACACAGACTTTAAGTATCTGCGGTTTGTCAGTTGTATTACCTTGTACAGTGGAAATGCATACATTTGAGATTGCAACGTAGTTTACAATTTCTACATGTGCCTGCTATATCAGTTATATACAGATATCCGACATGTTTATTCTGATTTATTATGTTCATGTTTTACAAGGATTGTGGTTGTAATGTGGTTTAGGCATCAGCATGATTCTGATCAATCATCTGCAGCAGGTTCTCCTTGAACAATCACTGAACAGTCATAGCATAGAATCTACACCTTTATTATATAAACTAGTTTAATATTATAATTGTTATTAGTTTCAGCTGCAATATCGTGGAATGTAGCCTACTGTTCTACACTTGAAGTTACTTTTCCACACTTACTGTGGGCTTTGATCCATGTTTTTTTCTCTTTTTTCCTGAGAAGATGTGGATTCCATATCTGTTGATTTTTTTCTCCCATTTAAAACAACCACCTCTTATTTGATTATTAGAGCATTTTAGTGATTCCTGTGAGTGATATATAAAGTTGCCAATCATAACAAAAGCTGTGATCCAGATATACGAATTTACACTGTCGATTGTAACCATCTGTCTTTACCTTGGAAAAGCACTCTCAATGGACTTGGTAATATCTTTCCTGTCTGAATTATAGATCTTTCCATTGCTTGTTCAGAGGCAATTTGCTCTGTGTTCCTTTAAGAGTGCTGTGTGGGTTTTTTTTTTAAACAATTTGATGCCACCTACAGTACTTGAAATAACCCTGATTGCTTTGCTTCCTTAAAGACGGCTTTTACTTACGTGAAGCACTTTAGAAACTGAATAATCTTTAATTATAAAGTATAGTGGACATTTTGAACCTGGAAAGGAAACTCCCAGTTTATTTACAGTGTATTTCAAGGAAATAAGCTGCTGTATAAGTGCATCTGTTAACCACCTGCAGTGCAGTTCTTTACAGTACCAGGCCTCTTGTGTTGTGGGTAGTTAAGAAAGCTGCCTGAGAGGATCTCTGTCCAATAGTTCATTTAGAAGACAGCTTGATTAAGCAGTCTGCCTTGAGAAAAAGACTGGTAGCAATAAAATTGTCTGGCTGCTAAGAAATCAATACATATTTGAAGCTCTGGTTTATACAGCAGAAGGTGCGAATAGAATACAACTCAACTTGCTTTAAGACTTTATTTAGAATCGATGGATTGCAGTAATCCTCGGAGGTTCTTGACAAGTGAAACTGTGCTGGAAACATCTTAAATTATATCAGCCCCATTCAGAGATTCTTTGTTTGAAGGAAAACAAGTTTTTAAATCTCACAGATTAACGTTCCAGTTATCAGAACTTTATGAGATGTGCTGTGCTGTGTTTGCAGGCTCTGAACATCTTCCACGGGCATCAGAGTGGCTCTGGTTTTATTTATCAGAGCCTCATTTTGGCTGTGTACCAGAGTGATATTAAATCTATTGAACCTTCATGCAGAGCCAGCGGTGCTGTCAATCTTGCTTGTTTAAGCTAAAAACAAGTAACACCCATAAACAACAGCTTTTCTTATTGGTAAAGCTACATCCACTGTTCTGCTGTAGAATCACCCTTTTTTAAAACCTGCTGAGGCAAAATAAGAGACAGCCACTCTCACCAGTGTTTGGAAAGAGCCAGTAAAAATTCTCTTACAATCCAAAATGAGCTCTCAGCTCTTGGCTCGCCCTCGCCTTCTTCACTGCTTCAAGTTCACCTCACTCACCTTTATCTTTAACTGAATGTGAGTAGATTGATACCACTCTCATACTGTATGTGTCCATTATGTGTGAGGCTCTGGACTCTCCGCTTGTTGCTTGGCAACCTCACAGCGATGACAAGACTCCAGGAAGTTACCCTTCTCCCAGCAAAAATTTAAAAAAAAAAAAAAAGTCTGGCACATAACCCCTCCAATAAAATGTGTTGTTTTTTTCACATACACTTCTTTCCCTGCATGGTGTCCAGGCTTTATGCTACATACTTACCAGACACATATAATAGTGATATCAGATGTTACAATTTTGTTTGTCTGCTTTACGTTATTAAGGGTCCTACATTCAAAACTTATGTAACCGTAAACATTTTTCTCAGTTAAATATAGTTAAATATCATCAGAGAAAGTTGAGATTACTGATAAACATCTGCACCTTCTAAAATATCATTTATGGTTTCTCATAAACAGACAATGACTAATTCTGTGAATATCTATCTATTAAAAAAAGGAATCTCTATCTCCATGTCTGTGTGTATGTATGTCCTTTGTTCATCTCTTGAACAGTTTATCCAGCTGACTCCACACTTTGTGGGTGCATTGCTGGGGAACAAAGGGAGTGCAGTATTACATTTGGTGCAATTTGGACACATAATACATTTAATATGAATGAACTTTGCTACACCAGCAGCCAGTGAGCCGCTCCACTCTGTGCAGGTCAGGATGAAGCTTTGGCCAACTGACTCCAGCATGAAAATATGCCCAGTTATCTGTTTGTTAATTACATTCAGACAAACACCTATAATGTCAGGTCATCATCTGTACCTCTTGTACACACTGAACTTAATGAACGTAATGATGGTTTCAAATATTTTGGTACACAGACGGAGCTTCAGAATAATATAAAATTGGATTATTTTATTTCATTCAAACTTTTTTAAAGGTTGTACTTGTGTGTTGGCAATCATGCTCGTACATGTTTTTCTTAATGTGTAAATGTATGTCTGTAAATGATTTATCTGTTTATCTATCTGTGTGTGTAAACATCTTGAATACGGGTTTCTCTTGAAAAAAGAGATTCATATCTCAATAAGACAACCTGTTGAAATAAAGGATTAAATATCAAATAAATGACAGGGAGAGATGAGGCGTGATATGATTTAGAAAAAAAAAAAGTTCTAAAGAAAGAAAGGTAGACAGTCACAACAGAGCTTTTAATCGAGAATAGACACTCCGACCCCGTGTCTAGACAGAAAGCTCAAAGAAAGTTAGCAGCCCATTTAGCAGATCAGCAGCAAGTGTCAACACAGAAGGCGTTCAGGTACATGATTAAGCGTAGTTCACCCGGGTTCTGTAAACACCAATATGCAGAGACTGTAGTTTCGATGATGCTATTTACATATTATTGTAAGTGCTGATTTATTAAAAAGTTCTCCTGAGTGAAACATGACACCGGGCATCCAGAGTTATTATTATTGAGGGAACAAATGAAAGATACTATTAATGGTAGGCACTCTCAGTTTGGTCCGAGTTAGACTACAGAGAAAACCTGTTATTCATTCACAGTGGGCAAGTGGGGAGCTTGGGCAGCAATAAATGCATGTAAATATCAGTTTGGAGTCGATCATTACTTATATGTGATCACTAGAGATGTTCCTTTTAAAACTAGAGAAAGAGTATAAGCAACCCCTGTAGTCTAAACAATTATAAACATAAACCCAATTTAATTAGTAAACTTGACTTTTGGTTCTCCAAATTATTTGGAGCTTTTGAATATAGCAGAGAAATCACAGTTTTCTTACTACTTTAATTGGCTAGTTTGCATTTGTATAGCTTACAGCATTAACACTTCTCTAACTGTGGTAGTGGGGGGTCATTAGAGGAGTCGTTTTTCCACTACATGGTACCGGTACAACTCTACTTGCTTTACTTTTTGGGATTTCGTTTTGCAGATAGTAACCACTCAAAGTAGGGCGGTCGGTTGAGAGTTGAGTTTAAAACTTTCATGATACAAATCGGAGAAGTATGATCCCTACCAGATCTTATTATTGTATCCTCCTTGTCTGATTTATTCCTTCCAAATGTCAAACTGAAGCTGTATTTGGGAAGGTAGCATGAGCCATATTTGAGAAATATGAGAAACAGTTAAGAATGTATTTAATTAACTGTAATAATTAGAAATCAGAAACAGAAACACTTTATTGATCCCAAGGGGAAATACGGTTATGTTACAGCTGTTTAAATTATGGAGGAGAAATACATTTATGAACACAGAGAGCGGAGACGTTTCAGTATTTATTTGAGAAAATCTTTCTATCCCTGCTCTGACGCTCACTTTCTGAGCTCTTGCAAAACTCTCAAGCCAGAAAGCGTGTTGTGTTACCATGACAACCTGCAACAGTGAGTCATGTCAGCAATGACTACCTGCATATTAAACAGGTTTTAATATGGAGATTTTGATATTTATCGCTTGTTTGCTGTGTTTTGTAACATTTGAAAATGTAACATAAAACGTAGGCTTCATGTTAATGTCGCAGATTTTTTTTAATGTGGTGAAATGTTATTAAAAACACAATCAAGGGTGAAATCTTCAGTCAGACATGGAGGGTAAGGGATGATGGACTTTTAGCTACTTAAAATAAAAATGTCCTGACAGCTCTGAGCTCAGGATTCATCCATAAAGGCTGCTTTTTTAAAAACAATCCAACTGTATGAAGTTGGAATCTGAGTGTAACAGCTGACCTGTGTTGATGTGCAGCAGAACAAAGAATGTTGTCGCTACTCAGTTATCGTTATAAACTCTGCAGACAGCTGTAAAACTCTCTGTAAAAATAACATTACTGATGTTATAACACATGTACGGCCTGCATGCATCATGCTATGTGCAGCACTATATTTCTCCCCCTCTCTCCAATGCTCCACATTAAGTTCTGCTCCGTTACATTAAAATACCAGCTTTCTTTCAGCTTCTGATATAATCCAATTGACTTGTCAGTTACAAATACTGGAGACGACCAAGTTCCATGTTTCATACATTGAGGCCACTTTGTATTGACTACCTTACAGACAGACAGACAGACAGACAGACAGACAGACAGACAGACAGACAGACAGACAGACAGACAGACAATGCATCTGGACTGCTCACGTGTGCCACCTGATGGTTGTTGGTGTGCACTGCAGCCGCTCCTGGATGAATTATTTCACCCCGCTTCACTTCCACCGGGGAGTGACTGATAGGAGTGTACCCATCTCGTAAATGTAGAGCCATCTCAACCATTACATTTCAGCAACCGGAAACTATTCTCTGGGGATTTTTTTCTATTGGCGGGACGGCATGTGGTGTGGATGAATTCTTTAAAAAAACAAAAAACGTATAATTTATTGTGGTAATGCAGATAACTCGACATAGTGACTGTAATCATATTACTGAAATCCTACATGTAACACGTTATATTACTGCACTACTAACACTGCCCACAAAACACCAAATTATTAGCTACCAGATTTACATCGTAGACTACCAAGTAACACAGTACATGTACTGTATACCAGTGAATATGATAATTGTACGAACTCTTTACTATTTAGCAAAGTGACTGGAGGTGAAATCATGGCTTGGACCTCTTTTTCATTGAAGTAAAGAGGGGATGTAAATATCTCACTCTTTCTGCGTGGTGGTTTCAAAGCTCAGTGATGAAAAGCTTTACTTGTCCATGTGGAATTAAACATTCTGTCACAAGGCAGACTGAATTAAACATGACAGTGATTCTATTTTCATCTAAACATAATTTCCCTTTAATGATTGTTCCGCAAAAAAGGATCTAAAGGAAATGTGTTTTGTTGTAGGGTATAATTCATATCTTTATGTTGAAAAACAACTGCTGTGTTGGTGAAGTGCTTGCATTATTCATCAGAAACTGTTCAGCATGTATCAAGTGAGGAAAAAAAAGGAGTGGGGACTGTCTCATAAATTAATGTGACTGACACTTTCTCTTCGTGCTAAACATTAACCGCACTACCAAGATGAGAATCGTTCCACCTCTACACAGCACACATAGGTATGAGGCTTTTAACCTGTGTAAAATATAAGCAGAAATTGAGCTTGTGCTGCAAAACCTTTCCCAGAGGAGCTACAGCAGCTCCTGGAACATCTCAAACTCATCTCCACTTCCTCCTCTCTACCCCTCAATATCTGTATCTATATAATATCCTTGATATTGGTAATTGGTAGATGTAAGCACAGATAGATATTAACGTGTTTAGTGTTCATTTATTTTATTTGAATTGAAAAAATGAACTTAAGATCCACAAAATGCAACCATTAACAATTAATAAAACTATGATTCACCATCCAGCATGGACCACAAGAAGAAAACAGATCTATTACATGAGATATGACACTTCATAAAGATTACACCTTCTTTCTTTAATATATATTCAACCAATTTACACTTAATATTAATATATTTTTCAGTGTGTTGATGTGTTAATTATCCTCTGCTGCCACTGTCTTCCAACACTATGCAGAAAAATGTAATTATCTCTTTTTGCAACTCATGACAGGATTCAATATCAAATATGTCACAAAAATAAAACAATGAAATATCATTTTTGGGAAAGTATTTAAACTTAATATACAATATATGACCTTTTTCTAACTTGCAAGCAGCATTCTAGTCATAACTATGCAGAACTTAAAGCTTGTTTTATGGACTTTCTTACATCTGGGGGACTTGGAAGTGACAGGTTAGAAAAAAAAGAAAGGAAATGCTTAATATAACTGTTTTCACAAGCTGAGTACTGCTTCTCCTGACACGTAAACCCTTTAAATCAGTGACATCCTTGATTAAAATGACTTTTTTTTTTTCATTTTCTTTCACAGTACCGCCAAAAATCATCAACCTGTCAAGAGATATTGTGGTAAACGAAGGCTCCAATGTCACCCTGATGTGCCAAGCCAACGGTAAACCAGAGCCTTCCATCAGCTGGAGACTCATCTCCCCTTCAGGTACGTTGTTTGTCTGTAAATAACAAAAAAACATTAATATCGATATTTTCCTCTTAAATCTATCACTTTTCTTCATGGGCTTCATGCTGCATTTTTCTCGCTGTACCTCCCTCTATTCCCCTCATCCCTCTGTGTTTATCACACCATCTTTGACTTTGTTTGACCCCTGGTGGATTTTTCGCTTCACTTATTACCCATCATTACCTGCTTCCAGATCATCATTACAACATAATTGTTCACAGGAAAATAAACTGGCCTTGTTGTAATTGGACTAATTAATTAGGATAATTGGATGGATGTAAATGTTGTGAAGGCACTTTGAATGACAGGATTAATACACAGAACATTAACACTGTTTGGAGCTTTATGCATATACGAGTGCGCCACGTCAAGTATGTCCAAAATCGTGTTAGTTTTATTGTACACGCTCAATGGTATTTATTTGGCTTTTCTCAGTCAAGACTGAAGGAAACCAAATTCAAGTTGCTATTTGTGTACATAAATGTGTCCATGTAAGATGCTCGCATTCATAATGAATTACATTTAAAAGCCAGAGCTTTTGTGCTTTCATCTGTGCTGTCCTTTGTATTGAAGCAGGGATGTGGGAATTGAAATGTTAATATGACACAAGTGTGACTGACCTGTGTAAGGAGATAAGCAGAGAGAGGGGACACTCATTGGCTCCTATTTGTTAAATATGACATGCTTGTGCATACATTATCTTGCAGAATGTGTTGAAGAGACAAGCAATGATGGGTGTTGTTGGACTTCTTTGTTTGGTGTCCAAGCTGCTGGAACCCCTACTGTTTTGTCTGTCTTTCCTTCTTTCCACCTGATAGGAACAAAAAAATGACACTCACTGACCTCAAGATGGCACTGCAACAATCAAGTTTACATTTTAGCATTTAACTTGAAAACAGCTTTGCCTGGAGTCAAAATTATTTAATTTTAATCTCTTAAATATCTGCTGTAGCTTTGCTGTAATGGTCTTCCTGTCTAAAAATGTCCCATTTTACAAATGTTTTCTCAATTTTCTCAAAAACGTATTTCTAAAAACCAGAAAGCATCGGCTCAATCATTCCGAAAACTTTGTCAGTGTCATCTACAGATATCACTGATCAAAAGTGTCAATCTTATTGGCAATTATACAGTTTTAGACCTGTGTCTTTAAGTTCAATGTTACATGAACACTCATATATCACAATTGGCTAAAACAATTGAAACCAAATTTGGTGCACATGTTTGGATGCTATGTCCAAACTTTGTTATTTAGTCCCGAGATATTCTGCCACTAGGGGGTGCCACAAAACTGTAGTAGTATGTATGTAATAGCTCATATCTCATAATCGACTGGACAGGTGTGTATGAAGTTCTGTTGGCACTATTTAGCATGATGACTCGGCCGATGCATAAAATTGGTAATGATTGATTGAAGTGGGTGTGGCTTATTTCAGCAAATCTAAATTTGTAGACGTTTCACATTCAAAACTCTGTAGGATCTACAGATGTCCTACAGAGCTGAAATAGTTTCTGCACATCTACTAAATTGTGACGAAAGCTTGACCCACTGCAGCCTATGGTCAATTCAGAAGTCTGGCACTCTATTTGTCGTCATGTAAAATCCTTTTACATCTATATCTTTACAAGTCTTCATTCATATGCAACCAAAATTGACACAGATTTATATATATATATATATATATATAATGTATATATCTTTTTTAAAGTTTTGTGTGATCCCTCTCTTTGCCTAATGCTTGAGACTGGTTTGGTTTCCTGGCTCAGGAACCGGTGGCTGGGGTTGAAGAGGGCGTCAGGGCGTCGTAGCTTCCTTATTAACATCTTTCTATTCGTCTCAGGCCTCCACCAACCAGAAGGGTTAGGGTTTTGTGTTTTGTTTGGACACATCACTCACACCTCATTCATCCAAATTATTAATTCTCACTGACTTCAATGCAGTGATCACAAAACATTTATTTATTTTAATAACAGTTGCATGATTTGGATTTTAGTAATGTATCCGTAATTGTGGTGAATGCAGTCACATAGCCTTCAACTGTCTTCAACTGTGAGATCATGAAAACAAAAGACAGCATGATCACTAGCAGAGACAATAGTTCAGGGGTTAAGCTGTGTTGACTATGATATGAAGGTTTTGGTTTCAAATCCCCGGGTAAGCAAGTCCTACTTGGCAACCATGTAGCAACTCATGCATGTGGTAATATTTTCAAGTGCTTATTGAGGTCGTCTAAAGCCGAAGGTTGCCTATTTTTCTCAGCTAAGAATTGTTCGTGCAGCAAAATCCATCAGATCTTAAGAATTGGCAGGTGGGGTGAAAATTCACCCGCTACTCAGGCACATACAATGACTTTAAATAACCTCAGGGTAATGCAGTAATGATCAAGTTTACATTTCTGCAATTATCTCAAAACCAACTTGGCTTAGAGTCAAAATTATTTCATTATTTGAACCCCGTGAGTCATCTCCCTCTGGTCTTTTGCACAAAAAATGTCAATTTTTGCCATTTTTCACGATCTGCTTGGACCCTGATTTTTGCTGCTTGAGCCTATACTTTTTTGTGTTTTTGGTTTAAAGGAGAGAAGGCAGATCCCTGCTACCAGTCAGACTTTTTGGGTCAAAGTGTCAAAAAATATGTGTACTTTGATATCAGCAACCACTGTGACATTGTTTATGCAGCTGTTGTAGAGATTGGAATATCTTCTTGTTGATTCGTAGTCTTGGTCCCGCAAGCTTCTAAGTCATCTGTGTAGCATTTATCAGTAACAGAGCATCGCAGCTTCTGTGTGAACAACAGAAGAGTGAGTCAGACCTCCCATCCTGCTGTAACTTGCTCTCGGCTGGATTCACTGCTTGGTCCAGAAGATGAGCATTAATATTTATGCCGCCTATGTTGTTGTACATCATAAATTCTCTGTGTTCAACAGGTTAATGGCATTGCCTACTCTGGTTTGAGTGAGGCAGTGTCTAGCATCCAATAAAACTTCATGTTTAATGAGTGAGTGTTGGGGCATATTGTTCAGCTTTCTCCCAGGCTTCTAGACTGCTGTAGTATGCTTAGCATACTAAGAAGAGCCTGTACCGCACTTCCTTGGGTTTCGTACCTTTTAACTGAAGGATATCTTGCAGGATTGAGGTGGGCAGATCTAACAGAGAGGGTTAGTACACAAACTCATAACAGCAGAAACACAAGCTGGAGTCTTAACCATGACATGATTTGTTACCCCCTGAAGTATTGAAATATAAAAATAACAACTGTTAAAATGTAGAAGAGAAAAGAAAAGTTGTATTTTCAGATTTGGTCTACTGTTATGCATAAATCAATGGAGCTTCTTCCTGTCAGCCAGTGGCAAAGAACCACTGGTGAATGAAATACATGATTCTAATCTTCATTTGTAACCAGTGTCATTCCCACTTCTTTTCCATCATATTCTATCACGTAATATAAATGTCCAGCCGCCATTCATACTCACATGGTTTGAACTTTGCTAGAGCTTTTAACCTTCACTCTTTGGCTTTCTCCCTTTTGCTTATTTCTTAATAAATGACTGATGGCAAAAAACAGTACTGCGGTCTCTTTATAAAGCTTTCAAATACAGCAGAGATCTTAAGTTACATACAGTATCATTCTGTTCCTCTCACAGGCACATCACTTGAGAGAAATACATAAGTGAATCAATGTCTCCAACTGTTTATTAAACTTTTTCCAAAGGTGAACTGCATGACCGGCCCTCAAGAAGGCACATCTTTAGAAATGTAATTCAATGGATCATAGATGGTCTTGAGATTGTCTGTTTGTAGTTGTAGTCCAATCATTCATCATGTAAACTTGGCCCTGGATGGAGAGGCTTATGTTCGTAAAGTCCAGTTGTAGCAGAAATTGGATCTGTCCAACATACGGTACCTACAGTTAATGATTACAGTTGTTTTGTTTGTTTGTTTTTTATTTTGCAGAAAATGGTGTAGGTTGCAAAAGTTGATTTAGCACAGACTTTAATCTGAATATATTTGCAGTAAGGTATTGGAATATTATGGTCCCATTCAAGTTCTGAAGATCTTACAAAGACACTTGTTTTGTATTTCGTTATCTGTGCCAGGAATAGACAGCTAACCATTACAATTCCCTCTAGACTGTGGATCCTCTGACCTGGACTTACAGCATTAAAAGATGCTGAAGACAAATGTTCATTGTTCTGTCACTTCATGAGAACATGGCAGCCTCACAGGCTTTGTTCCATGAGTTATCCATAAAAAGACATCAATGCTCACAAGGAAAGATTCATTTTTCAAGTCCAAGAAGACTGTCCAAGATCGGTTTGGTGATAGTTTAGAGGAAATAAGGCCACTGGCGTCAGCAGATAGTAGATTTAAACCTACAGAGCTTGCCGTCCATGGCCCAAACTGAATTACACTAAATATATATTACCTAAGATGACACATTTGTAATGTGACTGCAATTGTTTTAGCTGTCTGTGAATTCTTTGGAAGCTGTAGGACCAATGGATCAAGATAGTTACTGCCATGAGCAAAAGTTGACTTTTCCACAGTATCAAATGGAGCGTTTTCAAGCATTTGTTTTCTTCTGTTTTAGAAATTGTGCTGGATTTGAGCAAATCTGTTGGAACAAGAAGCCACAGAGTCAAGACAGCCATTGCCTTGACTCTCATTTCTAAAGGAGTGAGATCCTTAAGAGATAACCATGCTGTCTTTGCTGTCCTTTTGCAGAACAGCAATAATAACTGACAATGGGAATGTTGCAACTAATGGTGAAGTTGGCCATGCTATCTGAGCTTGTGGTGACTTATGGTAGACATCACTATTGTTAGTCACAATCTGTAAGTATGATAGACAGTAGTGTCAATTCCAGGTGTCAATTACAGTTCCTTTGAAATTATACAATAATCTACTCAACTAATGCTGTACTTTGGAACAAAGGTGCATATATTATTGATTTTTACTGTGTGACAGTGATTTGGCATTTATCTCATTATCATATCCTGTTGTATACTCACACAGTAGCTGTAAGAATTAACAGGGAGAGAAGGGAATGATATCCGCTGACTCATTGAAAGGCAGTGATGCATTGTGTCTCTGGAGAATTTGGGCTTGGTGCTTTATGTGGGTAAACATAACATTAGTATATTCATTAGCAACCATCATCTCCCACTAGAGCTATGATTGGTGTTGTGGTTTCCAGAGTGTTGTTCTTGTTTTTTCCATAGACAAAGACTCGAAAGTTTTATGAGTCACTGTCAAACACATAGCACATGCTGACACTGTTAATTAGTCTGACCAAGGACTTTTAGGTCATTCAGTTCTGGTGCCTTGACCTGATTATGGTGTAAGGGATTGTATGGAGCTCACTAAGCCAGTAGCTTAACCAGCACCCACGCTTTCCTGTAGGAGGCTGCAATCTATGGAAGAATAAGTAAGTGTACAGCATAAGTTATAAGTAAGTGCACAGTGTCAGTGCCATGCTTTTCTTTTGGGGCATATTCCCTAAATATTAATCTACAACATTTTCAACTGCAGTCATTGGTTAGCTGGTGCCAGACTCTTTGAACATTGGATAAGCCTGGCTGTCATCTTTAGAGACTCCTACAAGATCATGAAGGTGTCAGTATGTTCCAACCCAAGTGCTTATCAGATGGTCTAACAGTGTCCGAATCCACGTCTCACTATATCTTCATAACATCAGAATTGGCAGGCTGCGTCTGACCATTTCTGTAACTTTCCAAAACTGACAATCCATCATACTTGCCCACTTCACATAGCAGTTGGCCAGTTGTGCAGGGGTGTAAAAAGAAGCAATGATTTGAACTTCTCTCTAAATGTATTGCCATTACTGTCACTTTCTAAATGTACCGACAAGTGCAACACTATAAATGCCTTCCAGTAAAAACAGTTGGTAGAAATGTACCAACAGTTATAGTGTTTTTGACCCTCTCTATGATAGTTGGCTTTCACCCCACCTTCGAATGAGGCCATTTGGCTCCTCCAGCAACACTTGTAAATAAAAAAGGTAACTTTATTATAAGACAACCCTTTACAATGTGGCGATGAACACCTTTGCTTTTAAATGTCAGACAACATGTGTACCTCTGCCTTAATTTCCTTCCATATCATCATGATATTAGTTTGTGGTCATTGTCTGAAAGTTGAATATCAAAAACCGTGTACATCCATGGGCAGTAAGGCACTGAACATATTCACCATTCCTCAAACATTCATATAATGACCATGGCAAAAGAACAGTGACAGAAAATTGTGAGTAGTTCATATTTACCAAGAAAAAAAACAACTAAAATCAAGTGAAACTGACATATAAATGACAGCATGAAGTTTCAATTGTCCTGTCTTCTTCTGTTTCAGTGTTCAGATGTTCTAGCTGAGAGTATAAGGAAGTACAAATAATGCCTAATTGGGAAAAACTGCTCATTTGCTTCTGCTCTTGAATAGCCAAATCAATATCCTATGAAAGCAACAGAGAATGTTTATCCTATTTCAATATGATCATGGACCTGATTGGACAATTACACCTAAAACAGGTTTTACAGGAGAGTGAACCTTCCTCACTCTTTTGTAATTTTTAGTCCTAATTAGACAAATAGTAAATTAGTGACTTGTAAAGGTCTGACAGAATTGACTGCTAGGCCAGAGGGGGGTGACCCGTGTTTCCAAGGCGTGGGACTGATCCACTTAGCTGTCTGGGAACTATTGCTGTGAAATCTCATTAACTGGGTTTCAACAGCTGGGATTGTAAGCTGCCTTCACTTCCTGGCTCTGATGTGAACAACAGAGCTGTTCTCTCCTCAGACCTCCTAAAGGTGCAATCTATTATAATTATCTGTAAATACGTAGTCATCTGGGAGGAGTTTGAGAAAGCTGAGTCATTGAGACATAGTTATTGCTGTACAAAACACTGGGCTGAAAACTAGACTTTGGATATATATTATATTCACATTTTCATTTTGTTGAATATTTAGTTTCAGTTTGTCAGAAAGAAAACATCTGTATAAGAAGAAAAATACTTTTTATACCACTGTTATATAAATGTCATGTAGTCGTGTCTTCACATATAATGTATTTTAATTTTTTTCCTGGAGGATTATTTATGTCGATGCCCAAGGTAATAATTGCCTCGTGTGGTAGGACTAAAATTTTAGAACAGACAAAACTTGTACTGCCCATAGATGATCTTTCTGTTTTATGTAGGAGATGTATCAACAGTAGTCAATAGTGCAAAGTCCCCTCTGTTGTTTATAATGCTTGATAAATGTGGACTACAAGCTGCAATTATAGAGAGTGCCTTTGTGACTTATCGCCCCGGGGGGCGCGCATTTGTTACATCGATGGTTCAAATCAGGTTTCTTTGCACCTCTCCTGCATCTTTCATGTTTGTCCTTGGTGTGTTTTCCAATAAAGCAAAGACCTTAAAACTAATCTTTTATAGAGACAGTTCAGATCACAAACTCTGATCTCTGCTGTGCATCTGTGCACCGCAAGATAGCTGCGGAAGTGTGTGTATGTGTGTGTGCGTGTACTTGTATGGCTATCATTGTGAGAACCAATATTTGAGATTTATACCTGGGAAGTGAGGACATTTTAGTAATGTGAGGACACTTTTTGACACTCCTTCAAAGGGCTGTCTGAGGCTTCAGACTTGGTTTTAGGATGAAGGTTAGAATTGGTTTAAGTTCAGTTTAGGGTCAGGGTTAGGGTTATGCATTTAGTTGTTATGGTTAGGGTTAGGCATTTGGTTGCGATAGTTAAGTTAAAGGTTAGGGGCTAGGGTTAGGGTTAGGGTTAGGGTGTCAATGAATGTCCTTATTAAGACAGCTATACAAACTTGTGTGTGTGTACTTATATGGCTATTATTGTGAGAACCAATATATGAGTTGTATACCCTCAAATAAGTTCAGTTTAGGGTCAGAGCATTAGTTGTGATGGTTAAGGTTAAGGTTAGGGGTTAGGGAATGCATTATCACAATGAATGTCCTCATAATGATAGCTTGTACAGCATGTGGCTACACTTCCTCCAAGTTCTGAATTTTTTAGAGCAAAACCAGTTGAGTGAGAATCAATCCATTTTTATCTGAGGTCCCGGCAGCTCCTTTCAGCGGCATTCTTTATTCCATAATCATTTCAGCGCTCTTCATGATCAAAATAGATGCACTGATGGGCTTCTTATATTTATTTATCTGTTTAAAATCCATATCTGAGAAAGTGCATTGAAATTCATAGTGAAGAATTCTTGGTGATTCAGGAATGTCTATTGGCTTTTATTATAGTGTGGGATAAAAATGTAGATAGTCTAGCTGTTGTAACTGTTGTTTGATTTTTCTCATGCAAGATAAAAAGCAAGGCAGTGTTTTTAAATTTTTTCCTCTTCTTTTTTTTGTTTTTTGGTTGTTTTTCCTCTCAAATAGTTGACTCTCAATTTCCTGAATTATGCATTCTATTTATTTTTTTCATTTTAGTTACCTTTCTCCTCAGTTTCATCTCAAGTGTTCAACTGAGGACTTGATAAAGCAGTTTGGTAAGAATACACAGAGTCATACTGCACAGCTGTCACCCTGACTTGGAGAGACTGGGGGGAGAGAGAGAGAGAGAGAGAGTGAGAGGGAGAGAGAGATAGAGAAAGAGAGAGAGTGAGAGACAGAGAGAGCAGCAGTAGATCAGAGCAGAAAATGTCCCAGTACTTGTAGTCTAAACTTGTATTCCAGTATCTCCCCGCTGCAGAGCAACTCTGCTCCAGCCTGGGGCCATTCAGAGTGTGCCCTGCTATTGCAAGCACTCCGGGGTGTTAAAAAGAGTGAATTAAATAAATAAAGATCCTGTGTGTGTCTGTGTATGTGTGTGTGTGTGTGTGTGTGTGTGTGTGTGTGTGTGTGTGTGTGTGTGCGAGCGCGCGCGCTCGTGTGTGTGTGCATAAAGATTGATGATTTCAGGCTGAGGCTGGGGCTCTCGCACAGCCCATGACCCAGCTCCCCCTCACCTTTGATAGATAGATGGCTTTAGGGGCTTGTGGCGGATCAGGAATGATCTTCGGTATCTCCCACAGACTGCACACAACCTGACTGCAAAGTTTGTCAACCCGGGCGGCCAGCCGACGCCCCGGTGCATTAAGACAGCCGGAATGAACGTGCACATGATTGAATTCGGCCTAGGAGCAATAAAAGTTTTCCAGATTTTCACCGGCCCGATAGCCTGGAAAGATTCATCTGAAGTTGGAGCTGATGGAGTGGTAGTTGTACATCGTTGCCTTTTTGACCCTGTTGAAGGTGAAAGACCGAAATATGTAACTGTAAAGCATATCAGTGTCAGTTTCAATGTTCTTGTGTTAACTCTGGCATCTGATTTAGCTTCAGTCTGAGTCTTTTCATCATTTCATTCATTTTTATTTATTTATTTATTTTTTATTATATACATTCTGAGGCTGCATCTGCCACCCTAACCCTAACCCTGATACACAGTTACTATGGTTACAGGTGTTGTTCTCATCTATTGCAGCGTTAGATGAAAAGTTGCTGTTTTCTTGTTTATAGCAGTGAGCAGTGATACACACACATGTCCATGTCACTTTGCCCTACAGTTATACAACAGACAGACTGTCATTGCTGGTTGTCTTTTCCAAACATTGTCTGATGACAAAGTGAACTGTTGAGTCGTTTTTCTTCACTTGTCATTACTGCAGCTGCTTGCTTCCAGATTCATTGTCCACGCAACTCTTATGTTTTCCTTTCAAAAACTCAAGAACTCAACAACTTGCTGGTTATTAACTAAAATTAGTGACGGAGGCATATTAATGTTATGAAATGCAAGATCCTGCTCATTAGTGCAACAGGTCAAGCAGCAGAATCGACTTGTTAAGAAACAAGTGTGTGGCTGTGTGTGTGGGAGTGTGTGTGGGGTGGTGGAAGATATTGAGTACATAAGAAGAAGCCCCACATGTGAGTCTTCAGATGCACACATGGTGTTTAATAAGACTTCATTAAAGCAGTAATTGGTTCATTGGTTCATTTGTCAACCTTTCACATTATTGTTTGGTTCATTTGTTGCTAAAAACTTGTGTTGATTAAATTGACACTGATTCATGGTTTTTACAGGATGACCCTTCATTATTTTGTTAACTCTCTGATCTTTCATGTATCTCCACTAACTGGAAAAAAATCTTCCCTTCATGATTACTTTCATACACCACAATGGACCAGGTATGGAGAGTCATGCTCACTAGAGAATGTATCCTAATGTTTTAAGTAAAATGGGTGCAACTAGAAATACATATGACAGCACCATTTAAATCATTGCAGGCCTTAAGTCAAAAATCAGGTGTGAAGGACATCTATCTTATTTTTGACCACTACAGGAAGGTATGGCATATCAACCAGTTGTCATCCCAGGTCATCAAATACTGCCAGTTTGTCACACCCCTATGGCATTTCATGCAGGTGCACAAGTCACCCTTTGACATCTGTATAGCGACACACCTGGCTTTCAACTGCATCCAGTTTAGACCCTTCCATGACAATATAACACACTCTGAGCAACTGGTGTGGTAAATTCAGTTTAAGTAAATTAGGTTTAAGCCAAAAAAAAACAAAAAAACTGGGTTAGGTGTAGGGAAACCTTGCGATCACTTGAAATGTTGTCATGGCAACAGTCAATCAATCAATCAATCAATCTTTATTTGTATAGCGCCAAATCATAACAAAGTCACCTCAAGGCACTTTACACATAAAGCAGGTCTAAACCATACTCGTCAGGTTTAATTTTAAAGAGACCCAACATTCCCACATGAGCAGCACTTAGCTACAGCTGCAAGAAAAAAAACTCCCTTTTAACAGGAAGAAACCTCAGGCAGAACCAGGCTCAAAGTGGGAGAACATCTGCCTCGACCGGTTGGGGTAGAGAGGAGAGAGAGGAAGAATAGGAGAGTAAACACTCCAACAAGAAAACCTGTCCAATACTGTTGGAAGTGGGAGACAAAGAGTGAATTCCTGCAGCAATTTACACTTTGAACTATCTCAACATGCACCCAACCTGCCTCCTCCTTTTTATGCTGGTTATACAGACATCGTTGGTCTCATGGCATCAAATAATGATGTGGATGGGTTTACTTTAGAGTTAGCCTGGGGGCAGATTTAGAGAAATATTCAGGAGGGTGGCACTGAGACTTTAAGAGGTGGCTGATATATAATCGCAACCAATCACATACGTATATATCAATCACATATCAATATTTGCTCAAAAAAGCCCACAAACCAAGATATTTTAAGTAAAAAACATTGCATTATTGTGGCACATTAGTAAAGCATTGAATACATATCTGAACGCTGCATTGGAAATAAACATTTTTCCAATTGCAAATCTTTTTTTCATTGGACATCAGCCCATAGTTTAGACCAGTTAGTTTTTCAACCACTGTGCAGCAGCACACTAAGTGTGATCATCAGGTGTGCCGTGGAAAATGATCCAATTCCACTTGATTGGTCCAAAAAAAGTTTAGTTGCTGCAAATAATTTTCCATTGTTGAGCATTGGTGCCTGCAATGTAGTGACTGGCAGTTAAATACTCTTTCAGGCCCCATTTTAACGATCTATAGCGCATGGCGTGAAGCGCGTGTCCCAAGTGCCTTTGGGGCGTGTCCAAATCCATTTTGCTATTTTAACGGCGGATAAACGGTCAATGCGCCAGGCGTATGGTCTAAAAGGGATGGACTTAAGTCCCCTCATTAATCATAGGCGTGTTTTAGGCGTAACACGCGGTAAACCAATCAGAGTGTCATCTCCCATTCCCTTTAATATCCAGGAGCGCTGTCACTTTGGCGGATTGCTAGTATAACAGCGCATTTACCCAGCAATGCGTTTCAATAATAAAACTTGAGTTACTTTTGATGAAAAGAAAGTTGGCTGATGAGTTGCTAACCTCACATTTAATTCATATAAAGAAAGAATATAGAGTTATAACTGACCAGTGTCCGACTGTACACCTGTAGAGGTGTATGTGTTTATACTGCACCAGCCTGGTGTCATCAGCTGATTTAATAAACAGTGAGTGGCTGTGTGTAAGGCACTGCGCTCTGTGCAGTATCTCACAGGCTGCAGACTTATCAACATATCAGTCCTACAGTATAAACAGCTGTGGATAAGAGACACTGTAAGAATCACCCACGTTCATTAATAGATCAGTACAGATGTTTAAACCACAGATGTTCAGATGTTTTTCTTGTTGATAAAATCACTAAGTGGCAGCGGAGCGTCTTTCCTCCAGAAGCAGACGTTGTTATGAGATCCATTCTCCACAAAAACACCAACAACTCACTTTGTGCTGCATATTTTCATGTCTCCTCCTGTCAGGTCACCGTGCATTCATCTGCACACCACACAGACATTGTGGCGCTTTGTTTTTATTTGTTTATCTTTTAATTACAGTTTTAGTTCTCTTTAAATTTGTTTTGTTCAGTCATGGAGTAACAGGTAAACTCAGCAGGGTTTTAATTCTTGAAAGTATGGAAACCTGATCAATGACATCTCAAGAAAATGGTTTAAATATTGTTCAAAAACTGTTTAAATCATGTTAACCCCTCATACAGTTGTTAGGACTGTTCACAGCGGCACTCTTCAAGGTGCTGACCCCACTCAAACAAACATAAACAGTGGAAGGCTTATTCTCATTTAATCTGTTATTTTTACAATTAATTAAATCTGATGAATATGACTAACCAATATGACGTGTTTGTGTGCTGCTGCCTGTCCCTGTGTGTCTAACAAGCAGAGTGTACATTCATTGTGCACCGGCCTATTAAAATCTTGATAATGCGCTCTTAAAATAACAGTGAAATATGCATCAGTGACTTCAGACATGGTTTTTTTTTGGTCAGTAGCGCAATCGTTTTCCTCTGCCTCAAAATAGCAGCGTGCCACCAATGCACCTGAACACACCTTATTTTGAGACCAACACATCTATGGGCTCACAGACCGGTGCAAGTGCATTTGCTATTTAGACAACGCGGGGGCAGGGCGTCACCTGAAACTAACAGAGACACATGTGCCACGCTCACAATCCACTGTGCGCCAACTGCAAGGTGGGTCAGTGGGTGGCTGTAGGTAGCGCAATGACCGTGGGACGTTGTTAATTTAAGACAATAGAATCAGTGTAGCCTGCGAGAGGTGGCAGTTACAAGATGTACAACAGTGATAGATTAATATCTGAAAAGGAAAAGTGCAGACTATGAACTGTACACTGGACAAAACTTTAACCCAGATGAAGAACCTAATATGAGTGGTGGTCAAAAGAAAGCAAAAACTGCAAGCTTGAGGTAATACAGCCAAAGTTATCTTTGGTCTGGATTTACTTTCACCAGGGATCCGACTGCACTGACTCCGTTATGCTTGGTGTGTGGGGAAAAGCTATCCAACAGTCCCAACACCCATCAATTCAAAACAAGAACATGGACTATTGTATTCCTCTGCGTGAACACATGGAGAAACAGGCAACTTTAATGAGAAAAACCACAAAGGTGTCTGAGAGAGCTCTCAAAGCTTGTAGCTAAATCAAAAAAACCCACACTGTGGCAGAGACATTAATACTATCTGCCTGCAAAGCCATTGTGAATGAGGTGCTCGGCCCTGACACGGTTAAAGAAGTAGCCAAAGTCCCTCTCTCAGATCATTTAATTGCCAGATGTATTGAGGTCATGTCTGCAGACATCGAAACTGTTGTTTTGGAAAAGATCTACATCAGTGGGAAATTTACATTGCAACTTGATGAGTCTACAGACATTAGTAGACATGCTCAACTCTTGGCCAATGTGCATTATGTGGATGGAGACGCCATCAGAGAAAACTTAAAACCTATTTTGCAAAGCATTGCCAGAAAACAACAGTGTAATGTTGTAACATTTTTGGTTTGTGTTGTGCTGCAGCGTTTTTTAATGCAACTAATGTGCTGTGGCTCAAAATAAGTATAAAAGCACTGGTTTAGACTTTGATATCCAGTGTTTATCCACTTTTTCAGATAAAACAGCAAAAGTCCTTTAATTTGAGAATGTGGTAAAAGTGCGAACTGTCAGCTCTCAGGTACAAGCTCTAAATGAACTGTCACTGCATTGCTGACTAATGTGGCTTTTTGTTCAGGTCTTGGAGGGAGTGGCTGCTTTTATATCTTGCACTTGAATGATTGATCTGAAATTTGGACGTGTGTGTGTATGTGTGTGTGTGTGTGTGTGTGTGTGCAGAACGAGCAGTATCAGATATATCAGTAGCTGCAGGCGATGGGTAGACACTCATGAGCACCAGTGAATATTCTGTTTTAGTCATGTTTAATCTCCACCAAACACTCTTCGACAAAACAACCTCGCCGATATCCATCTGCGTCTGCTCTGTATTTCTACTAGTGAAAGGTGGCAACCTGACACACACATTTAGCAGGAAAAAAAAGGCATCAGCAGTCATTGTGTGTGGCCGGGACCAAGAGAGGCTGCACGGAAAGCTGCCAGGTCACGGAGAAAAATGGAAGTGCTGCTGTATTCACTTTCATTCTTGTAAATTTCTGAACAATTTTTGAATAAGATTTTCCAAAACTGGGGTGCCAGCTGGGTGGTAAGGTGTTTGTTAGGCCTCCCCATTTGATCAACCCCCGATTAAACCCTGGTGTATCCCAAACAGATGTTAAAGGGTGCTTTATACAATATCAGATGCCAAGAGATGTGACAAAGCAATAGTATTTGAGGCCCCGGGAATGAGAACAGGCTGGGCATATGGCACACAAAATGATGAAGGAATCTCCCCATATGCAGAGATATGCGTCTGTATGGAATAATCCTGAGATTTGTGTGGGGGAAGAAGTATATTTATTGGAAAAAATGGGTAAAAGAGGGAATGCATACTTATAGAGATCTTCACAGGGATGAATTATATCCTTTATTTGATGAGATGTGTGCTCAGGATGTTTGGAGAGACATATATACACATCAAGCTGTTTAACCAAAGTGTATGATGACATGCACAAAGAAACAAATGAGATTGAGGAGCTTTTTTCCAGCACGAACATCAAGCAAACAGCTTCAGTTTGTTATAAAATGTGATACAAAGTGAATAGTGTTTGAGTAGGGGGAGTTTGAGAGTTGTATGGCAAAAGATAAGGAGACATGTTCACATATTATATTAAATAATGAGAGGAATGGAACAGAAGCTGGAGGAAGTAGGTTTTGAACAGAGTTTAATACACAGACATGTAATTACAGCAGATGGGGCTGAGCCAGGATAAAATGAGCTCGAGACTGTGGGATTGTCCTGTCATAAAGCCACTGTGGGGGCAGGGTCCTACAGTGTGTGGAGGATAGTCTTAAGAATCCATGACCAAGAACTCCAAGTCTCGGTCTGTTATGTGACAGATTACAGACAGAAGGGTTGAACAATTTAATTAGTACCAGAATTTAAAAGTGTATGCATGGGAATTGTTTCAATGCTCAGATTTGAGAGGCTTTCCTTGAAGGAGTGGCTCAATTCTTTTGATAAAGATGACATTTTATGAAATAATGCCAGCAGAAAGAGAGTAAGAGTAAAGATATAATCTAGAGATGGAACACTCTTATTAAACAACTCAAGATACAAGAATAATTCATTGATATTTGTTCATTTTGTGCACTTAAATATGTGTATCCTTGTGTTATATTGGCCATACACATTGGTGTGTTTTTTACAATGTGCACTGTTTGTATAGAGCATACAAGCATAATGTATACTCATTTATTACAGCCAGACTTTTCCTAATATGACCCACAGTATGCAAAACTGGAAATAAAATCCCTCTTTTTTATTTTTATGCAGCTGATACACATTTGTATATATGCAAATGTACACGTTTAACTTGTGTTTATTTCAAACATATTATTTTCATCATATACTATTAAATGTTCTTCTGTACCATACCATCTTATTAATAGACTAATTATGAGTCAGTATGTAAGGGTTAATATTTGAAGTGTATATTTATTATTATAATTGACAAGATTATTTTGTATTATTATTATTCTATTATTATATCATGTTAACTCTAACAGTGCGTGCTACTGGTATTTAAAAAGTTGTCTCCATCATCTGTGATATTGGATAGCTGTAACATTTGTCCTTTTTTTTTAAATGTTCTTTTAACTTAACAATAATTCTTAATCTAAGCCAACAAAACACTCCATCCAAGTACTCAGAGGAAACTAGCTGTTTCACAAGGTCTTGTCACTAGAAGCTTCTTGGACTCAAGTAAAAGGCAACACAATGCAATCTATTCAAGTTCTTCTGAAGGTTGCTGAAAAACTTTAAATACTACTCAGAGCTTTTATTCAGAGTTAAATGTACTCTCTTTCCCCAGGTCTCCTCTGTGGACTGTGGACAGTAAACATAGTACATTCAGCACCAGAAGGCACCTGTTTTATTTATGTGCAGGGGTGCTTTAACATTACTTTAGGCCCTGGGCCGTCCTCACATCCCACACCCTGTGTCAATGGATAGTAAATGGAGTGCTCTCCTTATCAGTAAACAGAATATGGAACTCACCAAAATAAGACAATATGTCAACAAGAAGTCAAGACAAAGATAGGTTAAACCATCTGTTTTTTTGAAGCTTATGTCTGGTGATGCCCCTGGTCCTATGATAATAGGCTGATCATTTGCTGGGGTCGTAGGTATTGGGGATGAGGTTTTGGGTCTTTTCTGGGTTTTCAGTTCATTCATGTGACTCAATTAAATGTGTTTAGTTTGCTTGTTTGGTCACTATACTGTAAACTCAGATGTTGGCACTTCTAGGCCCCATTTAGGGGTATATCACCCCTAAATGGGGTGATACACCCCTAAATGGGGTGATAGCCCTAAATGGGGCCTAGAAGACCATAACCATGCTATTTAAAAAATGTAAATATTGATCATTATGTTTCTTTTTGTTGTCACTCAGTCCTTCTCCCCCAAAACAGTAATAATTGTCAGAATAGCAGCACATGATCAGAAGTTTGAGTTAACTCCAATCAGCTTAATAATAATGATAATGTTGAGATCTGCTACTTTTTTGGACAATGACTAACACCAAAATCCAAGCAAGGAAATAATTCTGATGTAACTTGGCAACAAAGAATAATCAGCATTGTTCCATCTGGTAAATTACACGTTAACATCCACAACACTGTAAATGAATTATTAAACACTGAAATATCAGTTTGGGGAAATGATATTGCTTTGATTCTGTTTTGTTTTGTTGTTTATTTCTTTTTAGAAAGAGGTTTTTGTCATTCTTGTGCAAAATCTTTTGAGAGAAGCTTTATGCCAGATTTAAGTCCCAGCTCATTGTTCTATCTGCTGACCGTGGGCAGATAGACACAAACACTGAAAAATACAATTAATATACGTTTTAAAAGTTTATATGATAGAATAGTCGTCAGTGTTTAACAGCTATTCATTTAATGGACTCTTAGTTTAGTTCCTGTTTTATTTTGAAATATTTTTTTCTTCTTGTGTTTGGGTTATCTTTACTTCCTGTGTTTTCTCCCCTCATGTTTCACCTGTGTCTTGTTTCATTCACCTCTGTCCACTTTGTAACTATCCCATGTGTATTTCACTGCAGTCTTTGTTAAGTCGTCTTGTTCGTTCTGTTCGGTTTAAGCCTGACTTTCAGCTTCTTTTCTTTTTTTCTTTTTTTTCTTTTTTATTATGCCTTCACATCCTGAATAAAGACCTTTATCAGTCCTACTTTTGCTCTCTGCCTTTAGGTCCACCTGCTCCGCTCTCCACTGTGACAATTTAACCAGATCATGTAATTAGATTGGGTTGTCAGCTGCGTTCTTTGTTGGATTGTTCAGCCCTCAAAGGAAGTGTATTCCTTTTTTTCTTTCTTTCTTTTATTCTGTAGTGTGCAGTAGCAGAAACACAAGCATGATTCATCCTTTCACATTCACTCACATACAGTACAGCCTCTGTCACTTTAACTCTCATACTGTATCCTTCATTTACACGGCTGCCTCTCTGAAAAAACCAATGCAGATACAAAAGAAAATTGTGGCCTGAGAGATTAGTAGCAGCCACGGTTTTCCTTTTTTTTCTTTGTGTGCTCATAAATATGCGTGCTATTGACGGGTCAAATCCGAACCCACTGTCACAACAGATTCTCTTCGCTGGCAAACCTCTTCAATAGAAATAAAGCTGCCTTATTGCAGTGCAGTAATACACATAACCCAGAGCTACTGTATTTCTATGATTCTCTTTTCTGCGCGCCCCTTTTATGTTTGTTTCCTTCAAAGAGGATGATGGATCAAAGGAAGCTTGGCACATTAAGAAATTCCTTACGCCCCAAGGCTGATAATCAGTGGAAAATAACTATCTATATATTTACCTCGCACAGAGGGAGAGTGGAAGAGTCAAGCTGTAGTGTAGGAGCAGTCAGCTGCTTGGACATCTTTTAAATACGTTTTTTTTTCTCAATATCTGTAAGAAAAGGCTTCTTTAAAAAAAAAATACTAAACTCAGAGTACCTTTCTCTCAAGACAACACTGATAACAACTGCATCTTTACCCTCTCTCTCTCTCTCTCTCTCTCTCTCTCTCTCTCTCTCTCTCTCTCTCTCTCTCTCTCTCTCTCTCTCTCTCTCTCTCTCTCTCTCTCTCTCTCTCTCTCTCTTTCTGCCTATCTGCCCCCCCCCCCTCATTTTTAGATTAATCAGTTTAAATCCTACCTCACCACATCCCTTCCCTCCCTCTACTTAAGTGCCTGTATCTTTTAAGCATCTGCTCCACCTGTCTTTTTTTCCCACCATCCAGAGTTGCTCCTCTTGCCCTCCACACAAATATCTTTCTCTCTTCCCATTTTCTACCCCATTTTCTTTGCCCTTGAGTTTGAGGATGGCATTTCGGGGACACAGAAAAAAGGTACATTATCTGCTTCCGGCCTCTCCCGAGAATTCATGGCTCTGTTTCGCCTTTCTTTTCCCCGATGCTTCTCATGTGCGGTCTCCCAGATGTCCTGCCATGTCACTTTGATAGCAGGACACGGTACTATCTCAGTAATGACTCGGTCACAAACCCAGCAGTCCTCTTTTAACAAAGACTCCGAAATTAGAGAGGCAGCTCACTTGCAGAGTAAGACCAGTGCTGTGCAGGGCCCCTCGGTGGAAACTTGAAGAAATACATTTGTACGGGATTTCTTCTGTGTGAACACATGGCCATTAAAATGGAAGAATGCTATAATGAGGGGTTCTGTAGGTATTTTGTGGAGCTTGGATAGTGCTGTGTAATGTGCACTGAAGTGTCCTGTGAACTCTTTGTTTCTACTGAGACATTTGTTCTCTCTTTAGTGCACATAAAGAGAAGCTCCATTCTTTGGACACAGTGTGTGCTGTTTTCAGTGGTTTCACTTGCTCAGTTGGCTGACTGGTGGTGAAAGTGATGGGATGAGGAGGACAGGGAAGGATACTGCTGAAGAGGCTCAGCGGTGTAACCATTAGAAGACAAGCCAACTTCAGAAAAAGCAATTTATTTTACAGTTCCCTTAATTTCTTATTTCTTTAACAGTGTTTAACAGTTCATTTTAGGACATTTAGTACAAATTATAAGAAAAAAAAGTATTGATTGATTGATAGTTGATTGGTATGCACTCATTATTATTTTAATGAATAAAGTAGACTTTTGACACCAGACAATACTTCATTTTCAGTGTGTAGTTTTGTGTGTTGAACTTAACATTAGAATATTACGTATTTTCATCAATTTTCTCAAAGTAACTGCTACTTACGATCTTTGAAAGGGTTATTTAATTTGGTAGTATACAGGGAATGTGCTCATTATAGAGTTTTTAAGAAACATATATTGCTAGTATGTAGTTTGACATACAAAAAAAACCCATTAAACTAAGTTTCTGACAGTTAATTACCAACTAAGGCAACCTAACAAGCCTTTTCTTAAAATTTGTACCACACAAATTCTATGAAAAGTCCAACCAAGTCACCAACCTCATATGTAGTTTGTCATACGAAAAACACACTCTAAATATTTTCTATCAGTTAATTACCAACTAAACCAACTTAAAAGAGTCATTTCTGAAAATTCATACCACACAAATTCTATGAAATGTCTCGATGAATTTTCCTAAAAATTAACCGTTAAATACCTGCAAATTATTACGAACATTTCCAAGGAATCAGTATTAAATAAAATGACCTGTAAAATAAAGCATTACCAATTACTCCATATACAAGGCAGGGTCATTTGCATTGACTGTAACTTACATTTAAATGAGTGCTGGTGCAGGTGAGTTTATGTAAATGAGAGCATGGAGTCCCTGGTGGCCCTGGTGGTGATGGTGAAGGGGAGGTAGAGGAGGATTGTGCACATGGAAAGACAATAATAGGATGATGACAGGGTGTGTGTTTGACAAAGAGGTCATGAGTTATTAAGGAGGGGCCTCAGGAAAAAAACGAATGCAAATGAGATTGGTTCAATGATTTGGGAAGTAAGTATGATTACAGAGGCAATGGTATGGACTGGTTTGGGGACTGCATGCATGAGTATACTGATAGGATAAAAGGTTATAGAGACATTATAGCTTGGTGATGTAAAACAATAAAACATTTGAATGAGGCTTTTTAGTTAGCTGTGTTGAAAATGATTCCTCCAGGCTTTAAATAAACACTCGGGTCACCAGCTGATCAAAAAGAATCTTCAGAAAAAAAAATGAAAAAAACTGATTAATAATAATTGAATACTTCCACTGTTTATGGCTATTATACTGTAAACACAAAGGTTTGGTATGCTGTGTTATTATTAGAATGATTATCTGCTAAGTTGATGCATCTATGTTTATTGTATTTTGTCATACGTAGTGTTAATATTCTTTGTTTCAAACTATAGAATTCAAATGTAAAAGCTTTCAATTTGTGCGACTCAAAAAATCAAGACGTGTACTCCTTCTCTAGTTGCCTCAGCAGTCTGCTATTCATTAATCCTACAACCTAAAAGATGCAGTGCTGATTAAACATGTATGCTGTGATGAGAGATTTCAACTGAAAAGTGAAAGTGAAAGATGACTTGATTAGTTTGATGATCTCAGCAGAAGAGACTCACCATGCACTCTGCTGGTCTTGCTGAATCATGCAGAGTATTTCTGTCTACACACACTGGCTCAAACAGTCATTTTGGCCTATGGGCATGTTACTCACTGAATTACTGTTAATCAGACACAGATGATCTAATGTGCTGCCTGTTAGCTTTATCGTTTCATCTGACAAAATTAATAGACAGTTCCAGAAAAACAAGACAGAGAAACCTATGACCTGAATATTTTTTCATTTGCTATTTCTTCAAATTGTATTTTATTTTGAACATATTAAAAGAAAAAGAAAATACATCAGCAAGAATCAACAAAAATAGTCAAAATCATCAGCAAACATATATATCATAATGTAAGTAAACAATTCAAATAAGACATTCCTAATAAAAAAAAATTATGTTTCATCTTTTTCTGTTTGAAGCCAGGAGCTTCCAAAAAAGGAGTGTTCACACTCTGGAAACAAACTCCACTTACAGGGAACACCAAGGCAAGGCAATATTATTTGAATAGAACAATTCATACACTGGGCAACTCAAAGTGCTTTACTATAGCTGAAAACACATTATAAAAAATACAACGTTTAAACATTATTTATTAGGAGAAGAAGAAAAAATCACTTGCTCTGTTCTTGAGCAGAGAAAGGATCTATTGATAGAAGTTAAAAGAAAAAAGAAAATACAAGTAAATAAATAAGTAAAAATTGGAATAAGAACAGATAAGTTTAAGATAATACTTAAAGTATACTTTTATAAACTTAAAAATGTTCCAATTAAGTCCGAAGAGGTATTAAATTAGTATACTTTCTAGTACACTACAGGTACATGGTCCGTAGTATACTTGCTATACTTATACTTACACTCAAGCATACTTAATAAAATGAACTTCAAGTATACTACTTTTTGCTAAGGGTTATATCTTTACTGAAGCTATTATTGACATTTCTTTTCTTTTTATTTATGTATATAATTTTGAGAGCATTAAGAAGAAGAATTGATTTTTTACGTCAGTCAGGACAATACTGCTCCCACTGCTATTGTGAAGCTACCTGCCATAAAAACTGATGTTGATGTGAGCGCTTTAAGGCAGCCTCATCTTGATTAACTCTCCTCTGAGGATTACAGCGCCGGTATATAACTGACACTGCGGTCTCTATTGGTGGAATGTAAGTTCCCTCCTCAGAGAGAGAGAGAGCCAAGCAGAAAAAGAACAGACTGGAACCTGCACACCTCATACAGTATATGAGTTCTCCTGATGCTCCTTGTCAGGTGATCGCAGTGTCAGCGAGGCCTCCTCTCTCCATAACAACCATCCCAGGTGCAATTCAGTGATGTACCTAAACCCAGCAAAGTGAATCCATGTGCAATTTATTACTGTCACCTACTGACATCCTTGGGAGCAGGCTTCAAGTCAATTATGTCTTTTGTTCTTTATGTTGAGTGCTGTATTAAGTGTCTCTGTCAAGCGTGTCAAATTGATAAGAGGAAAAAAAAGTAGCAGCACTGGCATTCCCCCCCCCCCCCCGTTCATATTCTCACATCTCAAATGTAGCCCTTGTGTGCTCGCAGGCTTGAGAGGAACACACGCGCACACACACACACACACACACACACACACACACACACAGAAAAAACATTTTAAAAAACAAAGGATGTGAAAGTTTTGACAGACGAGTGATAATGAGCTGAACAAAGCACTAGTCACAAGTGTTGTAACATCCTCAGAAAAATGTCAGTAAGCTCAAGAAGCGGCCTTTGTAAGTACTGAGAGAAACAACAGAGAAGTGTCAGAGGTAGACACAGAATGGGGCGTGTGTCACAATATTTACCGGCGGAAGTTTTGACACACATGAAATTTGCCTTTCATACAAGATGAGGTTACAAGAAGTGCCCGTTCAAAATGTGCCTGTTTGCACATATATGTATGTATCAACTGACAAGTGTCAATCAATTAAAATGATAATGATATAATAAATTAGATGCCATGTAAGAAACAGTTTACAGCCTTCTATTGGTTGATTATGCTGCCAATCAAATGTTTGTGCGTTCCTATAAGCTTGTTTTACTGTCTCCACATCAGCTCTTTCTCCGGTATGTGCTCCTTCTTCTTTCTTGGGCAGTTTAACCAATCGGGCCTGCTCAGCAAGTCATAGCCCAGAAGCCCCGCCCGGCTGTGATGTAACAACCCAAGCTGCTTTTGGATGTTGAGCTGTGCAGCTTCCTGTTTGCATGTTTATTCAAATTGTATTGATATCTGTCGCTACTTCTGCTGCTGTTGAACTTCACTGTTTGATTTCTTTTTAAGTAACAACTGAACTGTCTTTGTTTCTTTTTCTGTTTTTATTAATATCTAAATTAAATTACTTTCACTGCAGTGCAAAAGCAAATATAAAATAACTCGATAAATCATCATTTAAGCAAATGTGCAAATGTTGTTATCAGCTCCTGCAATCAACACCTCTGTGCACTAGTGTGAATATTACTTCCCTTCCTGCAGACACACAGTGTGGGAATGAGGCCACAGCTGTTGACTCACTGCATTTACTATGAATGACCATTTCCACTCTTCTCTCCTTCTCTCCTGCTTGCTTTGTGTGTGTGTGTGTGTGTGTGTGTGTGTGTGTGTGTGTGTGTGTGTGTGTGTGTGTGTGTGTGTGTGTGTGTGTGTGTGTGTGTGTGTGTGTGTGTGTGTGTGTGTGTGTGTGTGTTCACAGGGGACCTGGCATCAGATGATGAGTACCTGGAAATCCCATCTATCTCCAGACAGAGAGCAGGGACTTACGAATGCACAGCTGTCAACGATATCGACACAGATGTCCAGACCATAGACATCATCGTCAACTGTGAGTCCAACACTTTGACCGAAATTTCACACATTTTTTAATGCTGAATATTAGTTAGCACTTGTAATAATGTGCTACTTTTCTATTCTGACTTATTTCATAGTAAACTGAAAAACTTCATACTGTGTTTTAAGAAACTGTGATGTGAGTGTTGATATAGTACTAGTAAAAATGATAGTATGAAGGTCATTTTCTAAGCCCATCCAAGCTCTGAACAGAATGTTAGAATTTGGGAATCATGACCCAGACTGAACAGTTGATTTCTATTTAAATGCTTTGTTCAAACGGCTAAAATCTATTTAATAAGGTGCAGCTTCTTTGCTGCGGGCAAAGGAGAATGTAATGTCAAATTAAAACCTGAGCAGTTAATTTCCTTTCACTGTCTCCTGACACCATGCACTCTATTTGAACTCATCATTCCCATTCACTTCAGTTCACTGTGTATATCACAATATCACAGATAAAGAGAGGAGAACACTATGAGCCCCTTTCCTGATAGTATTGACTTGTGCTGCCCTGTAGTCCTGATCACTGTGCTCTTATGTGTTGCTGCACTGTTTGTAGATGCTCCAACTGTGTCAGAGGGCAGAGATGTTGGTGTGACTCTGGGTCAAAGAGGAGAGCTGGAGTGTGAGGCTGATGCAGTGCCTGAGGCGGACTTTGAGTGGTATAAAGATGACAGAAGGTAATGGGTTTTACATTTGCATTTTAAATAGGCAAATGGAAGAAGTGTGTGTGTGTGTGTGTGTGTGTGTGTGTGTGTGTGTGTGTGTGTGTGTGTGTGTGTGTGTGTGTTTACTGCCATCGGTTTTTGATAGTTACCGATCAGCTGCCAATCATACAAGCGGTATGATTTGTTAATCTTTACATACTGCAAATGAATCTTAATTCATCAAATTAATTATTAAACTTGGCAAGTGTCTTTAACCCTTACATACTGTTCCTATTCTGACTCATAATTAGTCTCTACACCAGGGATGTCAAACATGAGGCCCGTGGGCCAAAACCGGCCCGCCGAGGGGTCCAATCCGGCCCACTTTCCTTCCTTCCTTCCCTCTTTTCATCCCTCCTCCCTTTCTTCTTTTCGTTCCTTCCTTCCTTTTATCCTTCCTTCCATCTTTCCTTACTTCCTTTCTTCTGTCCTTCCGTCATATCTTTCTTTCCTGTCTCCTTTTCGTTAATTCGTTTCTTTTTTTCTTCCCTCCTTCCTTCCATCTTTTTAACGGTCCGCAATTCACATTCATAAATTCCGATGAATAAAGTTGTCAGAGAATGTATTGTATTTATTTATGGTGAGAGACATTCACAATTACTATTTTATGATCTATTAGAACATTTTATAGAATATGAAGAATACAACATGTTTGAATGGTGTTTTTTGAATTATGTACATTTGCGTATATAAAAATGTGTAACAGCAGATGTGTTTTATTCACATTTTTGTTTACTGTGGGTCACATTAGGGGAAATCCAGCTAAAAGAACTGTATATGTGATGTTTTTACAGCTCTCATTTGTGTAAATGGGTCAATTTGACCCTGAACAGTATGTAAGGACTAGACAAGGACTAGACAAAACACATAATAGACATTAACCATGATTTATTTTCTCTCTTATAGGATCTTCAATGGTTTCGATGGCATGGAGATCATGAATATGGGCTCTCTGTCCAAACTGACATTTTTTAACGTGTCTGACGGAGATTATGGCAACTACACCTGCGTCGCCATCAACAAACTGGGGAGCTCAAACACAAGCTTCCTCCTGTATGGTGAGTACAGGAACCTAGTCAAAATAAGATGCTGTAGTTTATCTGCTAGTTATACTGTATGTTTTAATAAAAGTCATAATCCGCAACATTGAAATGAGTTACATTCCAATGTGTTTTATGTAACTGAAGCTCTATTCATTTACTGAAAGCTTTTACATTTTAAAGGCTAGATGCCTTATTTCTGACTCCAAATCCTTTTTTTTTTTAGAGAAAATGATGCACTAACAGTATGTGTAGCCATCCACACAGTAAATATAATATAATGTTAGAGTAAATATACATAGTCACAGTCTACTTCATGAGATTCTATCAATATATTGGTGTATGTTTGTGCCTAAAATGCATTGGTTTAAAAGTGGAAAGCTTCTCTGTGTTCATTGAAAGTCATCTTTTAAGGGTGGGCTTATGTTTTATGATATATGACATCACAGCTAGTTTAGAAGCCAATCCTGGTCCAGTATTCAACATAAGTGTGATGTAAAAACGTTCAGTGCATAAACACCAAGAATGGACTTTACTGTGAAGTAGGAGACATCATGTGTAGAAACATTTGCATATTCATAGATTTTGGGGGAACTTTAATGAGGGAGAGAGACGAGATGCAATTTTAAAGATCTTAAAGTGGTAATTACACATTGTTTTGTGGATAAACTGTAAGCAAAGCTAACCAGTTGCTGTAGCTTCATATTTACAGTAGACATGAGTGACATCCATCTTCTCATCTATCAACAAAGAAACTGAATAAGCATATTTTGCATACTGACTATTTTTTTTAAAGATAAATGGATATTTTGATCCGAGATGGTGCCTCATTAACTCACATGAAAGCCGCTCTCTCAGGCTTCCATGCTTTTTAGCCTTTAGAGAATGAGTATTAGAGTCTGACTTCCTGCTGGCTCGCTGCACACATGAATGGTATAAAAATAGTTTGGTGAACCAGCCCTTTGAAATGTTTTTAATTTTTATTGGAACTAATGACTCTAACGCTGCTAATTTAAACAGAGATGTTAAGTGTTCATGAAGCTCAGAACATGTATTCAGTGCTTTGCAGTTGTTTCTGTTGCAGTGATTGTATGTAGGGAAATCTGCAATGTCCACTGTGGCTGCTGTGCCTCTTGAGGGCTTCATAAAAATATCAAAGACTTATCACCAGAGGTGTTACCAAAATCAACAATGTTGCGGATTATCACTTTAGCAGCACTGAGTGGCGTTCAGAATTCAAACGTTTGCTGTTTCAGATTTGAACTGGACACCACTTCTACTTTTTTAAGAATGGCTTTTGGCACTATTATTATTATTATTATTATTATTATTATCATAATTATTAGTGCGAACTCTCAGCTGTGTAACTGTGCAGCCACAGTTGCAAAAAGTCCATTCAGCAACGTTTCATGCCTTTTCACAAGTGTTGTCAATGTTGCCGTTCTGTTTCCGATATGTTGCTCTGTTCCATCTGTTCCTCTGGTATAGTGGTAATCGAGCCCACTAGCTCAACGCTATTGCAAGGTTAGTACCCGGCACAGGCATGCACTTTAACTGTTGTGGAGGGGAGAGTTTTAACTGCATGCTGGCACATGACAAACATGGCCATTTTCACAAACTGTTATGTCACTGGAAGCCATACACAGTGTTTCCTGCGTTATTTGACCTATTGGCACTTTAGGACATTTAAAATCGTTATGAATTGGCATGTTTGAGCTGTTTTGTGGCATGTGGAAACCGAGGGTTATACAAATATCATGTGAATCTTTGTGAAAATGGTCAATGCGTCCTTGTTTTGCTAACCACGTGTCATCTTTCTCCTTAACTGCCTTTCTGTGTGGCCTCATTTTGATTTGTGCATGCTCTCTTTCCAATGTAAGTATTCATCATCTTTCACTATCATCATTTGTGCTTGTGTGATTGTATCTCTAGTATTTTTTTCAACTGTGAATCCTTCAAATGAGTGAAAGCAAACAGTAGCTCACTGCAGGCGGGAATGTTTCTCGTATCTGCTCTGACTCTGCAAATAGATGAGTATAGATTGTAGATTTGTGATATAGATGAGCTCTGTTCATGTTTTCTAGATCTGGCTCTTATACAAAATAAGAAACACTTCACCTATCTTGACTTATACTGTGTCCTTGTGACTGATGGTTGCAGCATCTCGTAAGCAGACCCACTCCATTAACACAACAGAGTCGCGTTAATGGATTTGATTTTGACTATGAGTGAACGTCATTATTCTAATTAGCCATATGCAGGATTAGGGATAATCCACTGTGGCAGGGTAATTGGAGACATGCCCCAAAGGAAACTGCGGTGAACTCATAGAAATCCAAGGGAAATGAGTAGTCATTGTGTTACGAGCTTCAAAGTAAAAAAGTTCAAATTTGTCCTCAATCCCTCACACAATGCAATTCATTTAGATGGGAACTTGCCTCATCCCTTAAAAGAGCACGATGACAATATTATGTGTTTCAGTTGCATCATAAGACTATTTTATTTTAGTAGTGGTATCCTGGGGATTTCATAAAAAGCTCCTTAAAGCTGTGCAAACACTTAATAGTAATTGAAGAATACCACAGGTGCATAACACAGTAAGAGATAATGCTGACATTTGGATGTGAATCAGTGAGACAACGGCATGAATTAGAACTGGCTTTAATGTAAGGAAATGATGCAATTTAATGTTCCAAGACTCTAGTGTGAACCAGTTTTATTTTATAAATGAAACTGGGAGGATTCATTTATCCATATGAGATCATTTCTGGCACCTCATTAAGAATGTTCTTCTTACATTTAAATGCTGAAACTATATGTCTAATAAGTGTACTTTTTCTTTTACACTGTGGTTATATTATTAATGACTGAAGCAACCCTGGAAATCATCACAAAGCATCATTTTGACACAATAGTGGGGGGTTTCAGAGCACTTCTCAATACTAAGAAGTATTGTTGAAGATAGGATGACCTTCTTTAAGCAATAGATGCTGAGCAATTCAGTTCAGTTTTAATCCTTTTAAACCGTAGGGCAGCATTTGATGCAGCACACTCAAAAACAGGTGCTATCTACAAGCACTAAATATAGTTTCCTTCTTGCCTCACTAATGGATGCTTTTACTGTGTGTAGCATTGTGAATTTATGTGCTGCTTATTTATACAGAAGTTGACAATAAAAGATAGCTTCTGGCCCTCTGGTTTTACTCACCATTCTAATTAAATAACACAGTCATTCATTTTTACACGTTCATATTCAGCCACGTCTGCATGGAAAACATGAGAACTCACAATATGATCTTTGTCAATCATATACTGACTGTATCACAAATGTGTTTACCAAGAATGAATCTGTGTAGAGATTTAGATTGTTAAAAAAGCAGAGGCATGATTCACAGCAGGTTCATATTGAGGACACAGATTGAAAACAGTAGGACTCAGGATAAAACCATGATGAAGCCTTTATGTAGTCTCTATTTAGCATTGACATTGATTTAATTAAAAAATAACCAACTTCACCACAAAAAATAAAACATTTCTATCACGACATTGCAACTTTGTTTCAAATTAATAAATCATTTTTCCAAAATGCAAAAATAGGCAAATTAAAGAAAAGCAATTTCAAAACTAGGGCCCTTTAACTCAAAACTGAGATGGACTAAACAAACAGCAACCTAAACTGAACTCAACATAACTGACCTGACATACAGTATGACACAATAGGAGGGTTTATGAAGACAAAAGTGAGCCTACACAGATATTCAAGGAGGCAGGAATAAACAATTTACTCTACATCACAACAAATGAATCATGATATCAGCAAAGATTTAAATGAAGAAAACCAAACTAACTGTCAAACCATGAAAACCAAAACTTAAAGTTCCAAAATAATTCTAAATAACTGGATCCCAAAAAGGCCAGACTCCCCTCTGGCACACCAAGTTGGCCTCTTCCACTTCCTGGCACCACAACATCCCAACACCTACTGCTACTCATTTGTTTTACCAAATTCCCATTTTGGGGTAAAATAAAGTAGCTTGATTGTTGATATTAAACATAGACAGTAGGAAATGGATGATGGGCCAAAGAGTGGAGTCCAGTTCTGGAATGCTTAGATTTAGCATCCCTGAGACTCCTGCCAGCACAACAAAACAAAAAAAACTGTGTTTGTTATATGTTAATTACAAATGTTTCCTGATAAAAACATGTGTGATGTAGCAAATTAGTAGTATCTAAATGTTATTTCTAGTTGATAGGATTGCTTCATACACATTCAATGACAGCTTTCATAGGTCATAGTTCTACTTGCCATGAAAGTGGATCCAATGAACTCATCACAGCAGCAGAGCAGGAAGGAAAGAGAGGAAAGCTGCTTAGATATTTTGTCATATAATCCAATGCAATGTGACTAATAAATCTATGTAATCCAAAACCTCCTAATCCTCAATAATTCTAAACAAAGAAGTGTTATCACTGTTTTAACTATAATCACTAATTATGTACACAAAATACAGAGTGAAGTAGTCACCCTGTGTTTTCATGAAAAACAAAAGCCAGGCTTTGCACTGTACAAGTCAGTAATCACAAAGTCACACATTTCGTGTCATGCTGGAAGGGTATTAAGCAACTGAATTGTTATCAGCAGATGGGAAGTTAATTTACTCCTGTAGAGCTACCACAAAGGAAGAAAAAAAAAGACATGTTCAGTGGGGGGAACTTACCCCTGTGTTTTACTTTCTCCTCCTTTATTTTCCTCCTTGTCAGGACCTCGAGCAGTTCAGGACGGCAGCGGCGGCGCGATGGGAGTGCACTCACACACCTGTCTCCTCCTCCTAGTGTTTCTGCCATTTCTGCTCCGATTTTGAAGAGGAACGGATTTGAACAAGAGTATTGTGTGTGTGTGTGTGTGTGTGTGTGCGTGAGTGTGTGTGTGTGTGTTTTTTTTTCAACTGGAAACATAAACTGATGCACAGCAAGTGCATGAAGTATCCTGCTACGTAATGATGTTGACCCACTTAATAAGTACGTAACACAAGTTTCTGTTGTTTCTTTTTGGTTTATTTGGGTTTTTTTAGATTTCAAGGATGTAACAAATGTTTCACATTTTAATTGAATTTATGTCAGATAATTTTCTCTAAATTATATTATTCTGGATTGTCTCTTTTTATGTATGTTTCAGGAAAAATGATTTTTTAAATGTAGTGTCTATTATTCATTTGTCTTAATTTTTAACCGCATTTCATATTCATCTCAACTCCAGGAAAAGGCAAATTTACAGCAAGTATGCGAGGTGAATGTTAAATACCTCAAAGTCAAACTGAGACAGTAAAGTGGAAGGAATTTAGGCTACCCTGAGGCTGAAAGCCGGGTATTATCATATTTTAATGTATAATAATTATCATTCAGTCTGGTTGTTGAAAGCAGAATTGTTTTTGACCTTCAAGTATTTTTGTTCTCAGCATTATAGTGATGTATACTTGCAGATGTGTTATGCTAATCTTTTATTTTATTTTTTCAATCCTGTTTAGTTTTTAAATATTTTTTAGAAGGGAAAAATATGAAGTTGTAATTATTTAGGACAAATATCCTCATTTTATGTCTTTTTTTTTTCTATACCAACACACTTGTACACAAAAAATGGTGTCAAGAATAATTGTAATGAAGTAGTTCAAACTTGGAGGGAGAGTTTCCTCCACATCTATGTAATGCAAATTGATTAATGCTGTTGCTACATGTTTGAATCATGCCATTTATACACCACTCAGTTATTTGAGGAAAAATGTCCCTGTTCATGTTTCAAACCAGCCCTGGAAGGGTTAGAGACCGCTCATGTTAACAGAAAATAAACACTTTTTTGTGCATGTATTTAGATACCAATAACCCAAAGAGTCACATATAAAGAGAGTAAACATGTTGTGTTTTAACGTAGGTTGGGGGTAAACTGCGAAGAAAAAAAAAAAAAAAAGCTAAAATCATACTGTAGATACCTTTAAACCAAAATGTACACGTGTATGTGGGTCATGAAGGTGAAATGCTCATTTTGAACGTGACATTTCCAGCTCTTTTGGAAAGAATCGCAGGATTAACCGTACAGTATGAGAGCCAATTCCAAAAAAAAAAAAAAAAAAAATCAAAATTGATCAGAGGTCTGTGCAAAAAGGCTACGACTGCTGTTATCACGCAGCGTATACGGTAGCTCACATTATCTCAAATGACAGGACAGAGGAGAAAACAAGAAGCTCATATCTCTGTGTGTGTGTGTGTGTGTGTTACGCTGGAGGAAGATCAGTCGTTTTTGAGAGGCGGCAGCGTCACCTGATTTTCGTCGTGAGCGCGAGGATTTTATGCAACAGACACCTCTTACAACTCGGCAGCAGGCATTATAAAGCCGGCCATTTCTCTTTTTTTTCTCTTTTTTGTTGGTGAGCAATTCTCTCCAATTGCCAGACCACACTCAGGTTCCCCTCCAGCAGCGGAAAAAAAGAGCTGAGTGACAATGACATTTAAAAAAAAAAAAAAAAAAAAGAAGCAAGATTCGGGTTTTCTAACGCAGAAAGAATTTTTAAGACGTCATTCATTTCCTGCTAAATGCATCGCTGTTTGTGTCTGTGGACTTACCTCAAACACAACCATATATGTATAATGACTGTTGGTCTCTATGAGAGCTGCACTTGACATCAGTGGATCACGTGCAGCACTAAAGAATTTGTAAGATTTCATTAACAAGACATCAAAACAAGGAACTAACGAGTGTGTGTGTCTGTTAGTGGCGGGGCGATGATGCACGTCTAGTGATCTCACTGCTCCGTCCCAGCGCGTTTCGTGATTATTTGAATATTAGCGAAAAAGGCCGAAGCCGACGTATGATCCAGCTGTTTCCTGGCTCGCGAGGTTTTGGTCCACATCATCCTAGTCCGTGCGCAAATCAATTTTTCTTTTGAACTCAGCCCCCCCTTATGTGGCTCTTGGGGATAACGAGGTTTGTGCTCCTTGATGTGAAGCAAAAGAGCTAATATCCAAATTAAAAAGGCATGAAACAGATAGGCCATTATTGAAATTGATCAGGGTAATCATAGGCTGAATCTGACAGGCTAATCAAGGTTTGTTTTCACCCAAGACAAAAGAGAGAGAGAGAGAGAGTGCAGAGTATTATTCATCACCAACACGGCGATGTTTGGAAATGACATGATAATTATTCGGCGCCGGCTTGAATGATGGCTCTACTGATCTCACGTCTACTTTTTGCGCAGTCATTGTGCCACAAGATTTACCACATTTAAGGTGAACTCAGAAGTCACACCGCTACACACCGAGGAGGGGGGGGGGCCTGTATCGAGATCCCCTTCAGAAGGGTTTTTTTTCCCGCGTGAAGTGGTTTCGCCGTCAATTTGCGTGCGAGCGAGCAATCACAGTTTCACCACTTTGAGTTCACTTGAAAGGTTGAGACGGAGCTGGATGTGAAAACACCTCGCTTAACATTTTGCCTGGAAATGCCAATTAACAAAAACACACACGTAATACCATCTCTCTTTTTTTCTCACACACACACACAAACACACACACACACCTGCCACATACAGTAGTCAACCGAAGGAGAGAAGTTGTTTATTGTATATTTACATGCCTACATTTCTTTTTGTAGAACAGCTAAGCACATTGTAAAAAAAAAAACTGGGACGTTTATTTTATTTTATTTTTTACTACCTCTTGCCCACTTATTTAATGGCACAGCATTATTACCACCTTAAAGTAAAATTTAGATATGGTCATGTGCAACCGAGGCTCATTCACAGGAAGCCTTGCTTGTATAGTCATTATTGTTTCTCCAGGAGTATCACACACTTCTTTAAGGACAGCGCAGACAGCTGGGTGATTGCAGTTTATAGCTTTGCCCTTAGCAATTGTGATATTGTTTGTTTTGATGTCATATCAAATACAATACAGTATCATTTCTCCAGCCAAGCACACTATTACTGAGGAGGAAAAATAAATATAACATATCTCTTGATGAAATGGAGAAAAAAAAGAAAGTATTGGCTTGTATAGCTGACTTCACCTAATAATCCATCTAATAATAGAAATGCCATATGGTCACTATGGCGGTGATTCAGAGTTCAGCTCACACTGAGCAGAGCAGGCGTCCACTGTGAACATTAATATTCTGAGTCGACAGGAATCATTAAGAGAAACCCAGGTAATTCTCAAACAATGGCACTGTTTAATAACTGATGAGGTCATTAACAAAATGTTAAGAAGAAAAAAATAAAAATTAAGTACTGAATTGAAGAAGCAGCATGGAGGAAAAGAGCAATTCAGTATGTGATCCGAGGAGTCATTCTGCCTTTTTCAGCGGAGGTGGAAAACAGTCAGCGGCTGTCAGATCACTGCTGGAAATCCCACCAGATCACACTTCCTAAACTTCTGGCCTTGGTCTGAGCCGTGTGCAGCTTAAAGAAAAAGAATCATTTTCATTTCTGTGTTCTCAAATCCCCGCTGCTCTAAACGTGTAAAAAGAGAAGGCATGTGGAGAAGACCTATACAGCCTGCTTCTTTGAAGGCTTAATTTGGATTGTTTTTTGACCTGAGGCGTTTTTGTATTACTTAGCACAAGTGTTATCGATGCATTAAGGGCACTGGTTAGCCTCAAGGTTTAACAAGCTGGCTCACAGAGCAGTTAAATAAACACTATCACATTTCATTTGGTACGATAGTCTGATGTTTTGTGTTGCATAACTCAGCTATTTACCATGTTGTGGCTCATTTAATTGAGAAAACTCAAATAAGTTCTCAGTTGGGCCTCATATTGTCCTGTTGTTAACTGGACCCACATCCTCCATTGTTAAACAGGATGGAAGTTTCACACAGTGTGATGATTGCAGCTTTTTTTTTGCTAAATACAGTAACAGGCTGTTCCTGCCAGTATTCTCATCAGGAATTAAAGTTAAAAAGTGAACATTGATTGTTTCTCCCCATGCTGTATATGCTTCCCACAGCTGCACATAACATGCATCAGTGTCAGCCAAAGTGAACACAGCAGGTGATGACATACCTATTTCAATGAGAAATAAGCTACTTCCATAATTGAAAGTAATTCATCATCTCTCAGAGGAGCAGTAGCCTGTTGTACTGCAGTTTCTTTCTGCATGGCATTAAAGAAGTCAGCCTATGCACCGTCTTATTAGTGCAAAATGCAAATGTTCCAAACTCCCACCAAGCATGACTTTTAAAAAAGGATGTGCAAGACACACTGTAAGTCCTATTCAAGCCAAACTTATAATGATAAAACCTAGCAACCCAGGCAGAGGATCTTGGAAATTCACTAGTAAAATATTTCTCATCCACCCCCAAAGTTCAGGCCTGAATACAACTTTTCCTGCTTCTGTCTGACTTCAGTCAGCCAATTCTGAATCACAGCCCATGCAAGGCTTATATTTTGGCAGTAGCCCTGCATATTTATGTTGATATGACCAATTCCATTGTCTGTTTGAAGACTGCAAAGTGATTGCAGGACTCATTCTCTCTCTCAGCCCGAGCAAACACACAGCACATGGACTGAGTCGGGGAGAATAAGAAAAAAAAGAAAAAAGAAAAAAAAAGAAAGATAAAAAATAGCTATTGGTATATATTTCTTTTCTTTGTTTCCATATGTGCAAGGCAAGAGAGCAGTCTTTGAAGAAGATTTTGGACAAATGACTGAGCTTGTATTGCACCTACCAGGTAGTACTCTTAATTTTAGGTGTTTTTGTGACATTCGTGTGATTTGCATTGGAGTCTGGAAGAGATCATTTTTTGAATGTGAACTTTGGTTAGACATGAGAAATCAAACCTTTGTCTCAGCTGCCAGGAGATTATCATAGCAGACGCATGAAGTAGTCTCATGATCTATTGCCATTTCTTTTGGATGATTCACATCAAAATTCTGCCGTTTTGCCTGGCTACAAGTTCACAGGACTCTCTTCAGATTGGAAATGTTCCCGAGTGGAGGGGGGACATCATGCTATTTGACTCCCTGCATTGTAAAGGATTGTTGGTTCATATGTATTTTCTTGATGAAAAGTGTGTGCTCATATTTAAGACTGACAATAATAAAAATGTTGTATCTTACGATTGTGTGTTTTCAATGTATATTTCATGTTTTCTTCCAGAGCCAATGAGATGATTGGGTTAATTCTGTATAAGATTGTATAAGACACTACCAACAGACTTTTCAAGGTGCACACACAGCAGAGTTTCCTCCAGTGGCATCTATCCAGAAACAAGACAAACCTATTGATTTTCCTATCCCTCAGAAGTCCTGACCTTGGACAGAGCTCATTGTGGTCTGTCGGCTACATTACCAACAACTGCTAACTGCAGTTCTCTAAATGACGAGTGTGTCTTTGAGTCAGAACACAGTGTATTGTAAGGCTTCTGCTCCATCAATTATGTACAACCACAGCAGGAAGTCTGGCGTAACGCTCTGAATCTGTTTCTCTTCCTGCACCATGAATGTTAATTGCATATTGTAGCTGCATGCAAAAGTAATTTCCTATTCTCATTCATTTGCTGTATAGATGATACATGTCACAAGAATGTGCCTTTTTACCACGGTGAATCGTCACTGGCGGTGACGCTTATGACCTGGAGCCATGCTTTACTGTGTGATGAATAATGTAAAGCATGTCCCTGATATGTATTTCAGGTTTTGAGCTTTTCATTGATTTTTTTTTTTTTTTTAAGTGGTGACAGAAATGATACCCCACAGCTCTTCTTCAGCCTCAACAAATATTTAATTCATGCAAACATCTGCTCTCTGCAGCTGAGAGTTGCTCCATCCACCAGAGACTGAATCCAGAGTCACTGTTAGACAGATAAAAGATTTTATTTGCCTTATATTAAAGGTTAGTGTCTCTAAAATCAAAGATACACAGAAATGCAGGCTGATTAACTGCATTTTTTTAGGCTGTATTGTTCCATTACAGTTTGTGTCATTTGAGATCAATGAAACTGATGAAGCATTGGATATAGATAGTTGAGCGCAAAAACACTCAAACTGGCAGTACCATCTGCTCAGAAATAGGGCTGGTGATGCAAGAAAGAATGTATTCATACCAAGACTGGATCTGGATCTGGATTATCTGGGTACTGAAATTTTAGTGCCTGATCACACAAGTCTTGGTTACATAAAACTGGTTAGTGCAACACCACTAATATGATAACTTCTTCCATTTTGTACTCTTCAGTTATCTTCACTCTATTAAAGGTCAAACTGTCAGTGGTCACCAGCTCAAAATTCATTTGTTAAAGATTCATATAAATTTACCTGAGTTGAAAGCACCGTTAACATTTGATAATGCACTAAATACTACTCAATTACACTGCTCAAAAAAGTCAAGGGGACACTTAATGATCACATTATAACACCAAGTCAGTTGAACTTTAGGGAGATCAATCTGTCCATTTAGGAAGCTCAAGTGATTGTGAATCAATTTCAGCTGCTTTGGTGCTGATGAAAGTACCAACAGGTGCAAGGGAATGGTTTAGCATGTGGTGTCAACAGACAGTTGCTTTCTCCTTATCCTTTCTCTAGTTTGGTGTTCTGCTAGTGTCTTATCACTACTGCTAGTATGAGGCGCTGCCTGCAGCCCAATCAGCTTGCACAGGTAGGTCAGCTCCTCCAGGATGGAACATCCATACGTGTCCTCCTCCAGATGCTGTTTGCTAGGAGTGAAAATATACTTAGATCAACAAGAGGAAATAACTTCAGAACAGGCTAATGCTCACAATGATGCTTACCATCTTAGTTTAGTTTATTAGTATGCTGGTATTTGCTTATTAACACCAGACGCAGTTATTTTGAGGCTGATGGGAATGTTGTGAATTTTGCAGGTAGTAAGTCATAAACAACAGTATAACATTTGAATATTATTGATGGAGACCTGAAGGATTGCACTGAATTTCATGGCACATCCAATATTTGTTGAGACATTTCAATCAAATGCTACAAATGTGAAACTCATGAGTGAGCTTGAGTTAAAATCAGGGGATCACCAAAGTTAAAAAGATTCATCATCTTGGGACCATTAATATCCATACACAATGTTATGGCAATCCATTCAATAGTTCCTGAGCTATTTCTGTCTGGACCAGATGATGACAAAAATAAATGATATTGACAGAGAGGCAGACCTATATGCCTAGAGCCATGCAGCTAGCATGGCTAAAAACAAAGAGGTTTTATCAGCATACCAAGACTGAACTGAGAAAAGCAAATCACAGTCTGGATTATGTGCTGAAATGTGTTGAAATATCAGTCCGTTGACTGTGATTGTATTTTTAACTGGCTTGCCATAACTCTTGCCAACAAGTAACTCCTTGTGATATGTATGTAAAGTTTTAAACCATAGTTCAGACCAAGGTCAACAAGGCGTATGTAAACCTTTAGACTGTAGTTCAGACCAAAGTCAACAAGGCATTTATATATATGTATATATATATATACAGTATATACATATATATATATAACCCTGTATTCCATTTCCATGAGTACATTCCTCAATTCTGACAGCATAAAATATTTTGTATTCCATTTAAAAAACTCTTTTGTGCACCTTGCTATCTGATTCTCAACCTCCGAACTCTGGAATATATTGTTTGGATGTTATAAAATCCAGGGTCAGTATGTGTGTGAGGCAGCACTCAGCTTGCTGGTAAGGAAGGGTGTACAGTACTATCCAGAGGTCGTTTTGGTTAGTTCGCCTATATCAAACTAAAGAACATTCGCTCTCTATTATTCTGATCATGTTTCTGTTCTCAAAGTTTTTCCACGACTTCTTTGTTTTACTGTATTCATGATGTTTTCAGTTATAAATATTTTACATAGCCATAGGACTTTTGAATATCTTGCTCTATTCTCCCGAGGCCCAACAGAAAACATATCTTTTTGCATGAGTCTTTTGGGAAAATAATAATAAAAAAGAGAAAGTAAAATCAATACTTAATTTGGTTGTGTTTCATTGGATGTTCATGAGAATGGTCAGGGGGATTTGTTTTTATCACTCAGAAATGTGTATGCTAAATCGGCACTCCAGTCAATCCAGTCTTAGGTATTTTATTAATTTTATTGAACTTTATCGGTCACAAGTTGGAGGAAGATTGAGCTGATTGACTGGTCTCTGCAGTTTGTGGGGGTCTGGACCAAAGCCTTAGGCTGAGGTGTTATGTTGAGACATGCAGAAGAATCTCAGCCTCTTCTATGATAAATATTTCTGTATGTAGTTGCTTAACGTTGCAACGTATGTCAGCGTCATGATACCATGAGTGGTGTACTGTACATGTACATTATTGAAATTTTACCCAAGTGGAATCGCAAAGAAACTACTAGGAGTACAGAAAGGCAGAATACTGTATCCTGTATGCCACCAATCATATTTAAAAAGCAGTGGTAGGTGGATGGTCCATCACGTTGGCCCAGGCTAAAATATGTATATTTATATAAGATTTATCCTTCATTTGACAGAAGATGGCAAAGAAGCTGACAGGAAACAGGGAAAGCGAGAGGGGAATGACCTGCAGCAAAGGTCGCTCGCTCCGACCAGGGACGCTGCCATTGTGTGGCATGCACGGTAACCACTTGGCTACTAAGGCACGCCAAGGCTAAAATATTTTGACAATGGATTGGACAGACATTCATAGTCCTGAGAAGATTAATCCTACTGACTTTGAATTGTAGTGCCACCATGAGGTTGACATTTTTAGTTTGGACTGAAACATCACCACAACTGTTGCACCACGACCAGTAAAGCTAATGACATCCCCATCAGCCTAAGCTATACTTTAGTAATGTTAATAAGCAACGGTTGCTGACAGTCAAAGGGGAGTGTGTCTATGTCCCCACAGCCCGATTGATAGTGTGAAAATTGCTAATACACACATTACTTTACTGGTACTGTAGGTGTGGTCATCAATTACTTTTTTCAATATGTTTCAGACTATGTTAATTCTTAATTAGGGCCCGAGCACTGACAAGTCAGTGAGGGACCTATTGCTATTGCCAAGATTCTTATTATTATTTTTCACGCTCTTTGTCCGCCACTTTGAGCGCATTTTTGGTGGCCTGAACATACATGAAAACTCATGAAATTCTGCACACACGTCGCAGCTGGTGAAAATTTATTTAATTTAACGTGATTGGACGCAAGCGTGGTAAGGGGACTCGCTAGCGCCCCCTAACGTCGGGTCATGTGACCATAAATCCTCTCGGATCGGCATGAAATTTAAATATGTTACAGCTCTCATCGGATCATTGGGAAATTAATTTTGTAGAATTTTTTTACCAAACAGGAAGTTGACCACGCGGCGTGGCGTGCACCGATTTTCATTTTTCGAACACCGCTTTGAGGACATTATGATGTTCACAAAATCATGAAACCTGCCACGTAGGTTTCAAATCATGAGCTCTTTCATCTGATACCATATTTGCCCAATATTTTGCCCCAACAGCTCAGTAGCGCCCCCTAATGCCTTTTCCCACTTAGCATGTACTGACAAGCTCTAAAACTCACCAAATTGGACACACTCATCAAGACTCATGAATATTATTTTTTGGTATAACCGAAACTTTTTAAGTGCCAAAATGACTCTACAGCGCCCCCTAGAACATTAAAAGTTGAAGCCCTGCCTTCTACATGCACGTACATGAACGAAATTTAGGATTCATATATATCATGACCAGACGCACAAAAAAGCCTCTTGGACCCATACCCTAAGTCCAACAGGAAGTCGGCCATCTTGGATCACAGGTGCATTTTTTCCGCCACAGGTGCATTTTTTCAGCCCTCGTACTTTGACGCACTCCTCCTGCAGTTTTGACTCCACAGACTTCAGATTGGAACTATATCATCCTCAGACCTTGATTATGTAAACTTGATGACAGATTTTACCTACGTTATACCAGGTGGGCGTGGCTGTTGTTTGTTTGTATAAACAAACAACTCCTTATAACTCCTCCATACATTGTCGGATGTTAATACATGCACTGCGTAAAATGTCACACCTGGTGACGCCGTTTCAATTTCAATATCATTGGGGGTGGGTGTGGCATGGGGTCTCCATAGCGCCCCCTAACAGCAGGTCATGTGACCAAAAACTTTGTCTGATCTACGTGAAATTTACAGGACTCATAGCACTTATGGGTAAACCCCCAAATTAATTTTTTCAAATTTTTCACTCTAACAGGAAGTGAGTTATTGTGCATTTCCTGCGTCAATTTTCCATTTTTCCCACTGCGTTTAGAGGACTTTCTTGTCTTCACAGAATCACCAAATTGCACACATAGGCTCACGCTCAGGCACACTTTAATTTGAGACCATAACTGCCCCTGGGCGTGGCACAACAGCTCAATAGCGCCCCCTAATGCCTTTATCAATTTTGTACATTTTCACAAACTACTACACTCACCAAATTGTACACATACGTCAACAGTCACACATATTGACTACTGACAAAGTTTGGGATTTTTAAGTGAGAAAATGACTCCACAGCGCCCCCTGGAAGATTTCAAAGTTTAAGCCCCGCCTTCCACATTGACATAGAGAAATAAAATCGACAAGGCCTATGTATTATGTCCAGACGCACAAAAAAGCCTCTTGGACCCATACCCTAAGTCCAACAGGAAGTCGGCCATCCAGGCTAAAATGTTCAATCTGGATGATTTTTATTATTATTATATTTTTACGCCTTTTTGAAAGCCTAAACATGCCCCAAAACTCACCAAAACTTGCAATCATGTCCGATCCGGCGAAGAATTTGATATTCTAAGGATCACGGAAATTGCCGACGCAAAAATGGATTAATAGCGCCCCCTAGAAAATTTAAAAAATCAAGCCCCTCCACTCAGATTGACGTAGACAAACCAAATTCATGAAACACATGTATCGTGTAAAGATGCACAAAAAAGCCTCTTGGACCCATATCCTAAGTCCAACAGGAAGTCGGCCATCCAGGCAAAAATGCTCAATCTTTATGATTGTTTGGTCCCTTCACCCACATTCCTTTGTGCTGAGAAGTCACCCAGACTCATTTGTGGTCTTAGTTTGCCATCTAGTGGAGACATTAACCCCATCACACAATGTTCCATTAAAGCAGCAGGAGCAAAGACCTTTACATGGCTGCTGTCAATGCCCTGCGACAAGCACTGACGTTCCTGCGTATGAAGACCTCTACCTGCGCGCCCTCCGACTGCGCCACAGTCCGACGTGCACGGATGTGCGAGGGCCCTTCGACACTGCTTGCAGTTTTAATTGTAGTTGTTTTTTTTAGTTTTGGGAGACACAGTCAGGGAATGAAATGCATTGCATTTCAATACTTGATACTGAATTCATTCCTAAGCATCTTAATATTGAAGAGTTTATGCAATCTGCCCTTATAGAGTTTAATATTTCTCATGTGAAAGAGGAAGGTTTGGCTTGATGATGGTGGTAGATCAAAGGTCACAAAAGTTTAGTAAGAACTATGCAGTGGAGACCATGAATATGCATAACTCATTTCACAGCAGTCTATCTTTTTTTTGTTGAGAAAAACACTCGTAATTATGTTCATATAGAACCAAAACATGTCCTGGATTGAAAAACAATGCTGCCAGTAAATGTAGTCCAGACAGCAATTATGTTTATTCTAAAAATGTATTTGGCAAAGCAAATATGAATGTATTTTGTCGGATACGGGCATGCTGATAGTCATTACAATGCTTCAGTATAGGACAACCAGGCTCATCCTGCCAGCAGATATACTGTAAATGCTAATTGTCTGACAGTAGGCTACAGTAGGTATTTGTGTTGCAGAGCGCCCACTTAGAGGCCCATGATAGACATATAAGCACTGGAGAGAAGTCTTGCCGTCTACCTTCTAAATCCCAGCTGGAGCCATCTCTTGCCTCATGCTCTCCCAACTATATTTCAACCTAATTAATGTCAAAATGGAGTAAAAACAATTAAGGATCTGTCTCCAAAAGTTGTTGATTTCTCTTTCCACTCTCCTCATTTCCTCTCTCATTGAGGCTAGCAGATGATCTTAATGGCGGGTAAACATCTTTTGATTGGCCTCATTGTCTCACAGGACTGTGAACGTACTGCAGCAGAGCAGAGAGGAGAAGAACTGTAGAGGAATAGCACGGTGCTTATCAAAACCAAAGAGAATAACATCTGTGCTGAATGGAGCTTCCTCCACACACATTCAAATGCAATAGCATTTTACATATTCACAATTAGTTGTTACATTTCCACATTACATACACTGAGACAGCACTGCTTACTGAGTTGTCAAGCACTAATGATGATAAGGCATCTGCCATGATGTGAATTGACAATCCTCCGCTAAAAGTGAAAGACTTAATGAATCATGCTGACTAGTCAAATAACAAGTTGTTTAGGTGGAGCTCTTTTACAAAACTCATTGGGTTTTTTTTTTTGGAGTGTATAGCTCAGTTTTTCAGTTTTTGTATTAACTGCCATCTGTTGTTAAAGAGCATGATTTGGAACATTTCTCTTTTTAATTAAATCAGTATTTAGCCTATGATCAGGTTTAAATGTACGAAGAAATAAACGACTTGTCTCCCTTGGTCTTTCTCCAGTGGAGGGTCTTTTTTTTGTGTGAAATCCTCTCGGTCTTTACACCTCTTGATGATTGATATTATCCTCATAATTAAATGACAACATAGGTCAAGCATGTCCAAACTATTCCATAAAGGGCTGTGTGCCTGCATATTGTTGTTCCAACCAATCAAAAGCACATGATTCGACCAATCAACTGTCTGAAGACTGAGGTCAGTTGATTTTTCTTTTTTTTCTTCTAAACACATTAAATAGGTCATAAATGTATTTCTAAAAAAGGTGTAAAAAGCATTTCAACCATTTAGATTTGAATTGTGGAGCTAGGCTTCACAAACTGTGTTTCAAGATTTCTGTGTCTGGATTTAATGGGCGGGCCCCTGCTGCTGTAGAGGTATAAATACATTCAGGGCACACTACTACTACAGTCTACAGTTAGCCAGTTAGCTGAGTTAGCCGCCGAGCTAACCGACGAGTTAGCCACCGAGCTAGCCGCTGAGTTAGCCCCCGAGTTATCAGCTGAGTTAGCCGCCGAGCTAGCAGCTGAGTTAGCAGCAGAAAGCTCTCAGGCCTAGCGTCCATGTTTCTGTAAGAGGTGGTGACTTTGATTGACAGGTGACATGTGGTAGGGGGCGGGGTTTCAGCGGACTCGGCAGCCACTCCCACAGCGTTTGGGAAAAGAGAAATAGCTAGACTTTTACACAACTTTGAAGCCTAATTTTTCACATTTTTCTGTGGTATGTCAAACTCAGAACACATATTTAGTATCACTTTACACGGACTTTAAAGTTACATAACGTTTGTCATCATGGCAACAGTAAACACCACGATAATCATAGTTACAGTGTTTTTTTTTTTTTACTGTCCCACATTGCTGTTGGAAACGGGAAATAGCAGTTGTCTCTTATAGCTAAGTCTACTGTTGGCCATCTATCTATCAAACCAACTAATAAATACGTCATTTGGATTGCGTTGCTTCTCCTAGTAGTAATTACTAAAGCCACGAGATGACCTCTTTCACTCAACTACAGGTCACTTTTGCTGGCTGAATTTTCAACTTAAAGTGTTGTTTTTCTTGTGAGGAAATGCTGCCAGTTTTCAAGAGAAACCTTGAGTGTCTAATTAAGAAGGCATAATTAATGTCACTGATTAGGCTAAATAGCACCTACCACTGAAATTTAAATGACTAGTAAGCGAGAGTGGTAGCAGTCTGAATCAAGTTTTTAAGTGGGAATTAGAACTCATAATGAGATAACATAATTGTAAGAGAATAACTGCTGCTGGGCTTTGAGGAGCTTTACGATTTATTAAAATAAATTACATTGCCACTGCTACAGGCTGGATATAACTCAGTTTGAGACATATACTTTGTTATTATTGTCATTTCATATTTACCAAAAGATGGTTGTTTGTTGCATCATTACAGCATCATTTTAATGTCAGCAAAGAGAAAAAGATGCAGTGAAGAAAAACGTTTAAGCATGGATAAAATACGTTCACACTGCATCCAAATAGCTTTTTTCAGTTGTATTGTCCACATCATGCTTTTGGCTAAACATTTATATCTTTATTACAATGTCCCCTTATTGGAAACCAAAACTTTAATATGCACTGAACTCATGCTTATTTTACAATGACAATAACATTCTAAAAGCAAAATTATCCTTGGTACCCTTTAGAAGTTGTAACAAATAATTGATTTGTACTACCATACTATAAGATACTGTAAGATGAATATTGTGTTTTAATTAGTATTGCAGGTGATGAAAATGATGAAAATGAACTCAATGGTATAAGACCCCACTTCAAAGAGAGTGACACAAAAAAGCCAGACTGGACTTTGCCAAAATGCATGTTGACAAGTCACAGTCCTTCTGGGAGAGTGTGCTTTGGACAGATGACACAAAATTTGAGCTTTTCGGTAAATTACACCAACCCTATATTTACAGAAGAAAATTAAGCCTTCAAAGTAAAGAATAGGGTTGCTTTGCTGCCTCAGGCACTGGGTGCCTTGGATCTGTCCAGGGCACAATGATTTTGAAAACTTCTAAATATAATTCCAGTTGTTGGTGATACAAATACAAAAAAAGCTAAAAAAATAAATAAATGAATAAATAAAAAAAATCTATGCACAAATTAAATTTGGTCAACATCCGGAGGCTACTTAACACTATCCTAGATTATATTTTTTTCTCTAGTTCATAAACCCTACTGCCAGATTGATTTCATGCTGTTAGACTCTAAACCAGTGGTCTCCAACCCTGCTCCTGGAGAGCTACTGCCCTGCATGTTTTAGGTGTCTCCTCACTCTAACACACCTGATTCTAATAATCAACTCGTTATCAAGCCCTTTGACGAGCCTCAGCTGCTTGATAACGAGTTAGAGTGAGGAGATACCTAAAACATGCAGGGCAGTAGCTCTCCAGGAGCAGGGTTGGAGACCACTGCTCTAAACTGATCTTCAGTATGGCAACCACACAGTACCATAATATCTTGATAGGTGATCATGCTCCCATGTCACTCAATATTAGATTTAACAACTGCAAAGGCACACATGGAAATTAGTAATGCGATTTTAAAGGATCGCTATAATGTAATGTATAATATCAATCATGTTGCCTGGCATTATAGCTACAAATGATGCAGCAGATGTGGATGATATTATAGGAATCCATCAAAGCAGTGCTTAGAAGCAGCATCATATCCTATGTAGCAGGTAGGAGAGAAACAGAAAAGAGGTTATTGGAATTGGATGAATCTGTGTCTCAGATAGAATGTTCATACAAAGTCTCAGCAGATCCCGACCCAATGAATTCAATAGTCTCCCATTGGGATGAGTACAATGCAATTATATCCGCTTGGGTTAGTAAGCAGATTAATAGAATTAAGCAGATGCCATTTGAAATAGAAGGCAAACCTCAGAAATTGTTGGCACATCAGCTGAGACAGACTCTCGGGCAACACTAAGTATAAATTCAGACACGGGCACTGTCCTTACTGACCCTAAAGAAATAAATACACATTTTGTGGATTTCTACACAGAATTGTAAAAGTCAAATGGTACCACGACACTTATACAACTAAGTCATTTCTTTATGACCTAAACCTGCCTCAGCTCAGGTTTTGTTATTCATCAGTTCTGGAAATTAAGACATTGTACCTGCAGCTCTGCAACCTATGGTGTCTGCATTTGGTTCCACCTGTTCTGCTTTAAATGTCAAGAAGAGCTGTGTCAATACTATACCAGACACTTATTAGTCAGGAAGTAGTTGATACACAAAGTTATGGGTGTACCCCTCACTGAGAAACCTTGGGGAAACATGGCTTATGAATATTCACTGGTGATCAGTAATAAGACATAATCTGATCTTTAAATTAATACTTTGGTGGCACTATTCAAAAGTCAAAATAAAGAGGATGTATCACAGTGTGTCAGCATTGTGTCACAAATGTAAAATCAAGCTGTCACCCTTACACACAAATTCTAGACATAACCTAACCTCCATTCATTCTGGACCTCAGTATTTCATCTTTTTACTCAAAAGCATTTGATGAACAATGGGAGCCTGACCCATGGCCACTCTGAGAACTATTAAATGACACAGCTCTGAACTCTGGACAAATGGATGGTGTATTTAGGCACAAAAAAACTCCACAAGAGGTTTACATAGAATTTTTGAGAAAGGAGTTGATGGCACAAATACATTTTGTGAACCTATAAATTGTATATAATGATGTACAATGGCGAGAACAAAATGTCATATCTGTAAACATCAACATCTACAGGAGTTCACCAATGCGTCCAGGGGGCCCTATGCAGGATATTCCTTGGGGGCCCTCCTTAAGCTGAAATAACACCCTCTACATCTGTGAGTATTCAAGAGACTGCTAGGTTACATGTGACATCAATCTCATCATCAGAGGGTGTACATGTAGGCTCTGTGTAGACCCTCACTTGGAAACAGATCAGCCCTTCCATCCAGCTCCTGGACAGAATGCAAATAAGATGATGCCCGAAATGTCAAAGTAGTGGATGGCACTGGCATATGTGACTGAGGTGTTATACTGAATTTGAAATTGTATTGTTGTAATTCCGCTTGTTAAAAGTAATCATCTTATTGTGATGTGCATTCAGAAATATTGCCAGCACCGATTTCAATACTTTCAGTGTGTATCTTATGTAAGGAGGACTGACTTTGGACACCTTTATTGCAGTGTTGTGGCGATTAGCCTGCTGAGCAGCAGCGACACCAAGAGTCACATTCATCGTTTCAATCCACCATGGCCAGGGAGAAAAATAATCTCAATCGATTTATTTAGATTGGTTCTCCATGCACACAATCTCAGGCAGTGTAGTTTTGCTTTGTGGAGAGACATGCCAGCACGGTGAAGCATCTTCCAGGACTCTCCCCCTGAAAATATGATTAATGAGCTGACAGCCATCAACCTTCACAGTCCTCATTGCTTTCATCCAAGGCCAAGAAATGTGCTTTGAGCAACAAAATACAAAGTCTTAGAAACGGTGACACTTCCCAGTGTAAATACGAAAAGAAACAGCTGTCTTTTGTGCTTGCATGTATTTATATAATATCAAAGGGAACTACCCTCTGGGCCAGATACGCTGCAGTGACACATACAGGAATACACAAATGCAAATAAAGCTGTTTTCAGGGGTTTTAATTGCATATGGTTTTGATTTCATTGGATAGGTGCGAGAAATAATGATGACATAGGGGATAACAGCAAAGATTAACTATTTTAAACCATCTCTGAATGCATGGAGCCGAGAATGACTCAGAGCTGCTTCATAGGTGATACATTATTCAATGAGCTGTTAAAGAAAATTGGATTTTATTTAATCGAGCTGAGTCTTGATTTAACCATGACTCTCGAAACTAGCTCAATGCTGGCATTTAAGTTCTAAGACAGGAATCTAAATGCTTTACTGTGAATCAAGTTCTTCATACCATAAGAAATGATAATTACACATAAATACAACTAAGAATTCAAGGATAGGCTAGGATTTTAATATGTTCAAACAGTCAGGCGACCATATTGTAGCAAATTATGGATATTGTAAGATATAAAAGAAATTATTAAAAAGCTCTCGTAATCAGGGGCACCACCGGAAACTTTCCGGAAATATTTAATTTGTTGTTTGATTAACCAATTATCATAATCAATAAATCATAATATTTAAGAAATCAATCAATATCTGAATCAGTCAAATAAACATATATCAATATCATCAATATCTAAAGTTCATGTCTCTACGGTTCAATAGATTTCCTGTATCACTTCAAAGAATAGACATACACATTTGATTGAGTTTTATTAACTACACAATACTAATAAATGATGTATAAATAAAGGTAATGATGACTTTGTAATACAATATGAATTCAACAGATTACTCAATATAGCGACATGAATGAAAGATGATGGTGAATGATGAATTTAGATGAAGGATATATTTAATTATATGGAAACTAAGAAAACCTGTAAGAGTAAGAGTTTTACCTTCAAAGAAAATTTGAATTACTCAATCTGACATCAACCCTTGATCAAAGCAACGTTTGCTGACAAAAGTTACAAGATTACAAAAACTTAAGAAAACTTAGATAAAGAAAAACTAAAGATTAAAATAATAACATGAGGTGACTAAGGTAAGAATGTGTGAGGTGAAGAAAAGAAAGATGGACAAAGCAAAACCTGAAACAACGCAAAGCCAAGTCAAGTCAAGCAAAGCCGGTTTCAGATGGGTGCAGCTGGGTTTTGTCCTGGGGAGGGCTTGTGTGTCAGCCAATCAGATTCATCACAGCTACTTTAAGGATCTAATTTCCAGCTTTTTACCGTGAAACTTTTCATCATCATCATTCATTCAGTATTTAATCCTGATTATAAAATGCATACTATAACATAGTAACAGGAACACAGGATGTATCATTCTGGCATTAATATGACATCAGCTTGATTCATCAAGCTGCCATTCATTAAAACCTGAAAAGGATTAATATGATCAAGCATAACACATTGTTATTCTACTTATTCCATGATAGATAATTGATTATCACCATAATGTAAACATAACATCAATGTAACACTTTCTCACATTAAGTAAACATGCTCATACCAACATTTGTGTTTACTAAAAGAGAAAGTATAATGACAGTTCTTCAAATACCCAATTTATCTGTGATCGCTCTAATAGCTGTTACAATGGAGGTTTCTTTAGGTAATTGATACTGATATAAGTAATTGGTATTGTTTTAACCATACTATTTACTGAGACGTTCCTATTTAAGTTTTTAACACTAAATTTCTCACTTTCATGCTCTGTGTGGTTTCAGGAGCCACAGAGGGGGAAGTCAGGAATGTGCAGTGCATTTTAATTTATGATGGTCAATCTGATGGTAGAAAGGGGGAGTGAAGTCTCTCCTATAAGTTATGATGTCTGAAGGAGACACCAAAATCTGTCTTTCGTTACTTTTATTTTGTTTTTGTCACTTTGGGTTGCTCCATGGCATGTTAATGGGAAAAAAAGGGACTGTGGCACTAAAAGATTGTAACAGTAGTCCCGTTTCCATTAAGGAATTTCCAGGTAAAACTGAGGTGGTGGGAACTTTACAGGAACATCTTCCCACTCGGTCCTCTCAGCCATTGTGTCTCTATTGCAGAGTACGACCTTGATAGGACCCACTGGACTCTGGAGGTGATGTAATCATTCTGCAACAGTTTCGATTGTCGCGTAATGTGCAACATTTCGCTGCTAGGACTCAAAACACTTCTGAATCTCCTCGTTGCTGTAGTATGCGAACAGGGCATGTACGTCATCGTCGGTCCACTTATCATACGTCTTCTTGTCCATCTCCATCTTCTACTACTACTCTTCTTCTGCTGGGTTTTAAAAATGGTGCTTATTTTGGTGCTTTCTGTTGACGCCACATCCCGCTTTGAGTATACCCAATCAGCACCGAGTCAACTGCCCGCCCACCAAGGACTTTTTCAGGGCTGCACAGAGTACATACCCTGAGGCGGTTCCTGCACCAACGGTCACGGCTCCGTAAAATTACCCCGAAGTTCCTGCAGTTGAAACGGCCTTATTGAAACATTTCTACTTGATTTGACTAATTTGGATAGAGCTGCATATTGTCTTTAGATAAACATTACATTTTAATGGAGATTTTGTCCCTGACTATTGTTTTAAGACAGACTTGAAAAATCATGAACCTGTCCTTTAACTCCTGCCTTGGACTGGAATTCAACTAGAAGAACATCCTGTCTTAAATATGCAGATGAACTTCACAACCACAGTGGCTGTTTCTTATCAGTCCATAATTTAACACTGCTCACATAAAATGCAAGACTAGCCTAATCTATAACCAGGGAGATATTGCATATACTGTACCTAGTCATCTGTGTCTTTGCTGATAGGGTACCTGAAGAAAAGAAGAAGAAAAAGAGGACTTTACTGTAGGGAAACATCTCACTGGGACCAAATGTATGCCTCAGTTACACAAGGTTAGACCCTTCATTACACACATTAAGCACAATGAGCTGACATAAGCACACAAGAGCCAGGTTTGAGGTGCATCTGTGATTCATATGTAAATTCAAAAGTACACACGCTCACGCTCCTGTTGGACAATATGACATCTAATCAATTCTGAGGAGTAGAAAAAGGAGGTGTTATCGCACAGCAATGGAGCACTGGGTATACGACACCTCTGAAATGGGAGGAGTGTTAGCTTCAGCAAACACAGTGCAGATCTGTGGAAAAAATGGCAGTATGCATTCATCAAACCCCTGAGCCTGCCTCAGCACATCTCTCCGCTCACACTTCAAATATTTTAGAAGCAAAACAGTTTAAGATAATGATCACACTGAAGATATACAGGTCCCTTTGAGTGAATAGTCATATAGGTAAAGGTGAGGAATGAGATAGGGAGGAAACTCAGTCACCAGAAAATAACGTTGACGTTGTACATTTCTGAAAACCAAAGATACGTTGTCTATATATACATGTCTATGTTTCAAAACTTTTAATATGTAGCATATCAACATTTAAAGTTACATAGTTCAGATGACATCTATATGAGCTGACTTTCATATAAAGAGAAGAAGAGGTCAGGTGTTTGTCTAGAAAGTTAGATGGAACAAAATTGGAAAACAGCAGAGAGCAATGATGGAGACCACCTCGAAACCACTGGCTGCTTCCTGTTCCCACCAACAAAACTGGGTCTTTTTAGCAAGATGTCCGGACATTAGCAGCTGCCTATCATGTGGTTGTTGTGCCTAAACTAACCAGACCGTAACCTCAATGATGTCACATAGTCAAACATGATTTTTCAACTGATAAAGGCCAACATTCAAACATAGAGATTCACTGTATAAAATGTGTAAAAATTCAACAGATCCATGGTTAGTAGAAATGTACTATGCCAATGCTTAATTCTGTTAAATGGGAGTGAGGAAACTATTTTTGGAGCAAATTAGGCCTAGTTAGTGAAGCTTACAATATAAAGAATCAGTTCATCAAATGACTACAGTATGACACCTATTTTCTCAACTATCTCTGGTTGTATCTAGTGATACAGATAGTTTGGGTTACATTGGTTCTGGTTTTCAGGGTGGCACAGTGGTGTAGTGGTTAGCACTGTTGCCTCACAGTTCACCTCTGGGTTTGAACCCGCTGGCTGGCTGGGGACCTTGTGTTTGGAGTTTGCATGTTCTCCCCGTGCCGTGGGTTCTCTCCGGGTACTCCAGCCTCCTCCCACAGACCCAAAACATGCAGCTTAGGTTAACTGGTGACTGTTGGTGTGAATGTGAGTGAGAATAGTTGCTTGTCTCTATATGTTAGCCCTGTGATGTAACCCTCCTCTGGCCCAATGACAGCTGGGATTGGCTAAAACTTTAAAAAGTCACTGTACACTACCTGCTCAGCACCAAACGGCAAACAGACACCGTTAACTGTAGATTATCTGGTGAACATAGTGGAGAATTTAGAAGCTACAGTGCCACATGTTTCTCTTAGGAGTTAGTAAAGAGCAAAAACAGAGCTAAAAGAGAATGAATATTGGACTTCAGTAGAAGGACAGACACACTTGCAGGTTTAAATCTTGTCACAGTCAAGTCAAAAGAAATGTTTTGGTATTTGAATCATGTAAAGTGGTTAAATGACATTGCTGTGAACAGAAGGCCTTCAGTGTTGGTGAGCTCTATTGGAAAACCTTCAACAAGCCACTGTCCCTCATTCTTAATATTGTCCTTTATTCACATTCCACTTGCTGAGATATTTAATTTGCACCACGCTTGCCTTGAAACAGTCAGCTACTTCTCTTACATGGCCTCTGCTCACCGTCCCTGTTTGACTTCTGTAAAGCCTCCTAGAGCGTCCTGCCATCGTTTTCTGCTGCCAGGACCAGTCCAGCTCCTCAGCAGATCCCCGCTCCAGAGAGTGTCCATTCCCCATAATCTCTCACACCAAGCCCGGATGTCAGCTACCAGTTTGGCTCTTCCTCCTGCCACGCAAACACACACACTCCTCCCCTCCTCCAACACCCCTTTGGCAGCACACATGAAGGCCCTCCTATGCCTTTTTGGCTTTCTCTCCTCCTCCTCCTCTCTCTGTTCTTCACAGCCTGTTTATTTGAGCGGCTCCTTGGCAACACATTCACAGCTTCACAGCTCCATCTCCCCCTGTCTTCTCTGTTGGACCAGCAGCTCGTCCCTGCCACCCCACCTCTGCATAAGACAAGCACACAGACTCACCACCTTGACGGTACCTCACCTTCCTTTTTTTTTTTTGCCCTCTTCAGCACCGTCTGTCTCACAGTTCTAACATTTGTGTGCTTTTATGCACCTACAAACATTATTTGCATCCAAATAAAGCTTTAAATGTAGCTTTCTAAAGCTAGGTGATCAGTGTAGAAGTGTTTTCATCTTGAAACCAAAGCGGGACCACACAAATTTTCCAAAGGAAATATTAACAGTTTACAGGACATGCAGTTCTCTTGACCTGCATTTATTGATCAGGAGCTGGCTGTTGTAAGTGGCTCAGTGGGCAAATTTTACACTGTTGCAGGAAAAAAAGCTCAGTATAAATGATAAAATAATTATGAAAACACCCAACACAGGCTGAGGTACAGTGAATTTAACCTACAATACTTGTACTAACATGATTGCCCCTGTAGGCAAGCATGAACATCTGGGCTACCAAATGGCTTTGCTACTTTTTAATATCTGCTATGGTTATAATCATCTGTCTTTATCGAGCCATACCCATGTTTTTTGTAAGTGTTAGATCTTTAATTACACATTAGCTGATACTTCTGTTGGCTGTTCTTCTCTATATATTATATAATAAACTTCTAACACCCTTCTGTCCTCAAAGACCATTCAGATCCACCAGTTTGGGTCTTCAGCTAGAGCTGTTCTAGAGTCCAGGTTATACTGCTCATCTCTCTCTGTATTTAAATATAATTGAATTGACTATTTTTGAGACTGTTTTATTACCTTTCTTCTGTACTATGTTCCATCAAGGCTTGTCAGGTTATTTCTGTTACATCTGGTCATTCTGCCTCTGGAAACGCTTTCTGCATATATCCTGTATGTTTTACAAATGAAAATCACTAACTTTCATAATTTTTTTTTTTCAATTGCTTGCCGCCGAGTTAAATTTGCATATTTTCTCCCATATTTCCCTCTCGGATAAAAATCAAGTGGCAAACTTTTGGAACTTGCTTGAGTTGTGTAATCTGTCATGAGTCAGCATTGTTTTGTCTGAGCTACAGTGTCACTGCAGGCCGTGTAATGCAGGGTAGAACAGAATGAATCATAGGGAAAAGAATACAATTGCAGGAAAAGTACATTCAAAACTTTAAAACACAACAGCATATTTTGCAAAATAGTTGATGTAATTTAAGGTAAATGTGATTTGTATAAGTAATTGGCTGAAACATGAAAAACTGTCCTTGTCTGGTACAAACATAGTGGAGAAGGAAAGGTGACGGAGAAACATCCGGAGAGGAAAAGGTTAGAAGAACAAAACATATAAAAAAAGGACTTTGACCAGACAAGGACCCGCGGAGACCCGGCGGAGGACCGGAGTGAAGGTGGACGCTGCTCTGCTGGACAGGTGAGTAACATCTCTCTCTTTCTCTCTCTCTCTCTGGTTATACAGTCTTCCTATGTTGTGCTCTTATGTGAGTGATCTGAAGCTTTTCAGACTTATTTTTGCTTAGAGGTTTAATGGTATGTTATGATTGGATGTTATAACATGTTTGTCCACTAGGCGGCAATAGCGGTTAGTAGTTAATGAACAAGTGAGTAAGAGTTTACTGCAAGAAGCCACATGTAAGTTGTTGACGGGACAAATAAAGAAGCTAACTGAATCACTTGACTTGAGAGGTGACCAAGAAACATCCAGAGAGAAGGTTAGAAGAACAAAACATATAAAAGAAGGACTTTGACCAGACAAGGATCTGCGGAGGGACAGACGGAGACCCGGCGGAGGACCGGAGAGTGAAGGCTGACGCTGCTCTGCCGGACAGGTGAGCTCTGCAGTGCTTCACATAAACAATAACATTACCTGCTTACAGGTAATTACTTAGCAGGGCGCTAGGGTTAGCAACGTGCTAATGTTATCTACAACGTAGCTGCTGTATTGTTACTCGCTATGTATCTGGTGTTTGTTCACTACTTTCAAAGTGTTTACAGTCATGAAGACTTATAAACACAAGCTGGCTATCACAATAAGATTATTTGGAGTGATACACGGACCAACATGCTATGTTATCATTAGCTTCAACTCAGTGGTGTGCAGTCAGGTGAGGCAGGGTAGGCAGTGCCTTACCTAGGCTAATCACAAAAAAGAAAAATAAATACAAATTATATAATTGTATATAATTCCCGCAGGGAATCCCGATATGTCCCGAGCCCCCCCATGGTCTCGCGATGCTGTAGTCACCGCTGTGCAGTGATTTAGGCTAGCGAAGGTCGGTAGCCAACGTATGGGTCAAAGAGGGATATTGCGACCTGAACAACCTGCCAAGGGCTTTGCTGAAGCACGAAAAAATCTACAAATAAAGTAAGTCCCCCCCCCCCCCCCCCCCACACTTGCTTGCTTGCTAATGGTGTTGTATGGTGCGCCGACACCAAAACTTTTGTTTCCTCTCTCCTTCTTTTTCAGTACTGCAGACAGTGCAGTTGTTTCTTTCTTTCTCTTGTTCTCTTTTCTCTTTCTCTCTCTCTCTCTCTCTCTCTCTCTCTCTCTCTCTCTCTCTCTCCCCTTCTCTCTCTGGTTATAAAGTCTTCCTCTGTTGTGCTCTTATGTGAGTGATGTCATACAATAGCTATTTTAGGCTTTTCAGACTTTTTGCTTAGAGGTTTAATGGTACAGATGAAGCCCCTTGAAAGTTCCCATTCAAGCTGAAAGCCAGCTGAATGGCAGCTGACTCCCAGCCGGCTGCCAGCCGACTCAGCAACCCCCTCCTTCTCCTGGGCGTGTCTATCTTTTCCTGTAAACCCACCTATTCTTTGTAATACAGGGTATGACCAGGTGATGGCGCTTCTGTCACAGAATAGCCCACATATTCTATGAATTTTTACTGGTCATCCGAACCAGTAAACTTACTTACTACCTAACATAACCCACTGACTTTTTATATGCACGCACCACAACTTAGAAAAAATATTTTAAATTTCAAGGAAGACCATGACTGAGCAAACAATTTGCAGACACAGATACATGACTATCTTGAATAAAAAATGCGGAGTGTCTATTTGCACCCTACACGTAGCCTATAACAACGTCCACGCCAACAGAAAAGGGCGAATTTAGAAAGGTTTCATATCTTATGTTTGTTCTAAAGACATTTCTGGCGGGAAAGTTGTATTATATTTTCATAATCTTTCCTCAGTGAATGCATACAAGCGTAAGTTTGTCAGTTAGACACATTATAACGTAGGACCGGAGCGGTGGCGTAACGGGCAACGTGTCCGTCATTATTGCGGGAGACCTGGGTTCGAGTCTTGGCAGCAGCAGTTACTTATTGACAATGTTTTCAGCGGAAAAACTCTGCTGCATTTTCATAACTTTGTTAAGTAAATGCATACAACCCGAAAATAACTGACTTTACAACCTTCAGGTTGTTAAATGATGGAAATCAAATCTTGACCGATAATTCTATGGTTCTCTGCTATGTGCCATTAGTTTAATATGTGTTTAATGATGTTCTCTTGGTTAACAGGAAGTGTGTTTGCTTGTAGAGTATTTTAAGAGTGTTTTTATTGTTTAGCAGTGAAGAAAGGAAAATGAATGGGATGTTTGTGCTAGAAAGAGAAACAAAGTGTGCGTGACAGGATTTGGCAAGAGTTCATACTGCAAAAAATCGGAACACATTTTCAAATCAAAAAATTAAATAGCCTACTGACTGATTATTTTGTTATTTATTTTTGAATCTAACACAAAAAAGAAAGAAACATTGCTTTTCATATTTCAATTTTAGGCTCAGATCAATTATACGAAATGGAAAAACGTAAACGACTGTATTTGATTTTAGGCAGGGCAAGACAAGGCAACGCAGCTTTATTTATATGAAAATAAACATTTGACAGTGAGAAATTAGAAACAAACGTAAAAACAAGGAATTTAAAGGATGATTAACCTTTCATTTGATGCTGGTTTGAATATTCTCACACAAATTATGCCAGAGTGCTAAAACTGAGAATGAGTAGTTCAGCGTCTGCTAATTTGTGAATTGTAGAATTGTTGAAAAATGTGCAAGCCAACCCCGGTCTATTCAGTGCATGCTGTAAGTCAGGTAAGCCCATCCACTTTATTAGCATTATCATTGCTTAACTTTTTGTTTGGGCTTAATGGGCTATTTGGTTCCATTGCCACACAAATCACGCAAGAGTGTTCATGGCCGTTGCAACTACAGTACTTTCTGAGAAGGGGTGCGGATTTGGCGGGGTGATGATGGGTTTGGGGGGATGGTTGGGAGCCTGTTCCATTGTCTTTCAAAGCGAATGCCCCCCCTCCCCCCACACCTGTGCATGTCTCCTGGCAAACTGTGAATCCTTTGAATTTTTCCTCCCACGGCTCTATTACGCCTGCTCTCATTATGATCAAATTATTTTAACAATTATGTTTTATAACATATTGCCAATAAAATAAAAGTATTGAACAGACTCACTGGAGCTGAGGTTAATGTTAGCTGCACGGACAGAGACGTGTTTTCTCAAGCGAGTTCAAAGTTTTATCTATTTTACTTTCTTTTGACAATGACACGCTGGATGATGATTTCGGAGGTAATCCGACAGGAGAAGGATTGTGTAAACCAGTCGGTCTCAACAGGGCTTACGATTGGCTACGAGAAAGTGACGTGTCGGGGGGGTGCCTCGAGTGGGAGATCCCCCTCCATTCATAACCCGTTGTGCGCCAACGTCATTCATTTCATTTCATTTCATTTTGACTTTTGACTTTGTAATTACCGGATAACGGAAACCCAGTATCAGTGTCAGAATATAATAGCAGCAATAAGAAAAGAATAAAGAACAATAAATAATAAATACAAAAAAACAAACGAACAAACAAAAAACTATAAGAACAATAATAGTAAGAAATATGTAGTAAAATAGTCGTGACATTATTTACATTATTTACACCGTCCATTGAAATACTATGTATTACAGTAAATAGCGCGTCCTGTTTTGAATCACTAGACGGGGTATGTCACATGGGCTATTTCTTGGTTTGACAGTGACAATGATTTGTCAGAGGTCCTGTAAAATGTACGGTATCTTCAATTGCATCCTTCTAATGAATTAACTCAGTTTATGTCCATGGACATTATAATGAAAAGGCTAAAGGCTTAATATTAGTTTGCATCCAGCGTGCTGCGTGGACTTCATTACATCTGCTGCACCGCTGCTACCACAATTATGAAATGCTAAGTTTATTGTCAGTGACTGTGACCTTCATAAAAGTAATATTTTACAAATCTGCATTATATAAACTAACGAAATTCGTTAAAGTAAGTCATTTGGCGACTTCTAAGTCATTAAACTAAGTCTTATTTACACTAGTATCTAGTACTGCATACTACACAGGCATGACTCAGAATAACAAGCTTGCACTTTTTAATCATAGTGCGTTTTGTTAATTGATCGGCTGTGTTGTGTTTTACCGGCGCACAGCAGCTTCAATTGCATCCTTCTAATGGATTGAACTATATTGCACCCTTCATTAGATAGATAGATAGATAGATAGATAGATATACGTTATTGATCCCAAGCTGGGAAATTATAGTGTAGCAGCAGCATTACACAGACACATAGTGACGATACAGTGACAATAACAACAACATATAGTATAAGGCTACTTTATGAAGAAGAATAGAAGTAAATACAAGTTATATTAGTGTGTAAAACTAACTCGGGTCTCCTGCACTAATACCTGCGCCTCCCCGTGGAAAAATGAAGCATTGCAACTGGTTTTCACTCAGGCAGTTTAGGGGCGTTTCCAGTCGGGGCCTCATTGACACGTCATCGCATTTCCCCCCTGCTTCCATTATCGGCCAGTCAAGGACCTATCAAGGGGCGGTCAAGGAGCCATCACGGAAACGGGAAATTTCTAGTGGCTTCATCTGTATAAACACAAGCTGGCTATCACAATAAGATTATTTGGAGTGATACACGGACCAACATGCTATGTTATCATTAGCTTCAACTCAGTGGTGTGCAGTCAGGTGAGGCAGGGTAGGCAGTGCCTTACCTAAGCTAATCACAAAAAAGAAAAATAAATACAAATTATATAATTTTATATAATTCCCGCAGGGAATGTCCCGAGCCCCCCCCCCCCCCCCCATGGTCTCGCGATGCTGTAGTCACCGCTGTGCAGTGATTTAGGCTAGCGAAGGTCGGTAGCCAACGTATGGGTCAAAGAGGGATATTGCGACCTGAACAACCTGCCAAGGGCTTTGCTGAAGCACGAAAAAATCTACAAATAAAGTAAGTCTCCCCTCCACTTGCTTGCTTGCTAATGGTGTTGTATGGTGCGCCGACACCAAAACTTTTGTTTCCTCTCTCCTTCTTTTTCAGTACTGCAGCCAGTGCAATCTTTCTCTTTTTCTCTTTTCTCTTTCTCTCTCTGTTATGTCTCGTCAAATTTGTTAATGTCTTGTCTTGTGTCATGTGTTGGTCCTTTATGTTTTCATTTAGTCAAGTCACTCATGTCCCGTCCTGTCATGCACTTCCTGTTTTATTTTGTACTCACCTTTTCCCTCTTGTTTCAGATCTTGACTTCCTCCCTTTGTGTGCCTTCCCTCCGCTGTGATTGTCAACCCCGCCCCTGATTGGTTCCACCTGTGTCCCCTTACCTCATGTTCAAATAGTCCTTGTCTCCCTTGTCTTGTGTCAGTTCGTTTTGTCTTGTCAGCGTCACCGTCATGCAGCCCGAGAAGCCTTGTTTCATTCTGTCCTCCAAGTGAGCGTTTTTTGTTCCCCTTTTTCATCCTCCTTGAGAGCGTTTTTTGTTCAATAAATTCCCTTCGAGTTAAGCGTTTGAGTCCTCCTTCCTGTCTGAGGTCGTTACAGAACGAACTGACCAACAATGGACTCAGCTGACTTGAAGAATCTCCAAACCTCCATGGCTGCACAGGTCACAAAGATCCATCAGCATGCAACGCAGCTAAGCACCGTCGGCCGGGGTGTGGAGGAACTCTCCAAGCGTCAGGAGGATTTTCAAGCCTCAGTCACTTCTCAGGTTAACCACCTGTCGGGTCAACTACACCAAGTCCTTTTGCGCCTAGACACAGCCCCCCCGGCGACACCACCGGCAGAGAATCCAGCTGCGGCACCTACTGGACCAGTTGCCCCCATATCCCTGCGGTTGGCCCCCCCTGAGAAGTTCTCTGGAAACTCAGGTGACTGTAGAACCTTTCTAGTCCAGTGCGACCTGCACTTTAAGCTCAACCCAGCAGCTTTTGAGTCAGACCAGGCTAAAGTTGCCTTCATTGT